>NC_092644.1:54483642-54811142 GCF_039555335.1 Amphiura filiformis | reverse complement strand
AAAAAGGGGTGTCTGCATTGATTTCCATCATTTGCATTACCACAAAATCACATTCAGTCATTAACCTGTAATTAAGCATTTGGTTGACCAATTAGACATGCATGGTGCCTTTCAATGAAGCGTTGTGTAAAAAACACCAAAACATTGATCAATCAGATTGAGGCTCTGAAAATGGAAGTAAACACACAGCATGTGTGGGAATCGCTTTTCTGAAAAAACAATCAAGTATAAATTCAGCTTACCAGCAGGGCTTATTCGCAATGTTTATGAAATGGGCATGAGATTGTATGATCAAGCTGGCCTAAATAAAGTTTTATGAACATTTGGGATGTAATCAAGCAAAATCAGAAATATTGATTTTGAGATATAGCCAAACACAGAAAGTATTTCTTTTTGTTTCCTATTGTTTTGGAAACTACTCACATCTTTTGAACTGGTTGTCCAAATTCAATGGGGTTTTCTGCAAAATGTAGCTTTGCAAATGCTGTTTACAATCCTATGGGAAACTGAATATTGAATATGTCTGACTTCAGACTGATTTTGCTTGATCACACCACATTTGGTTCACAATGGCTGCTTTTGTTAATGAACTCAACTTACCTCAATGCATTGAGTAATGTCTCTACTTTGGTTGGGGGTTGATCCTTAAGCACCTTAACACAACCTTTGACCTGATTTGAATAAGAATAATAACATGTTACAGATCAGTATCAGTTTCATTTACTTACAATCAAAATATATACAGGTAATAAAAATTCAAATGTATTTTTATTACTGGTCATCTTGCAGTTTGGTTGCACATTTGATGTTGTTTCAGTTACAATCTGTTAGCGTAATCATAACACCTGCATATCAAGATAATCTTGTAGGAGGGATACACACATATTTTTATGTACATCTTTTACAATATTTTACCGTTTCCGGTGTATCAAATCTTCTGAGGTCACTTACAAAAATCTGAAAAAGGTATCAATATAAACTGGTATTTGTAATTTCATACAACTAGTCCAAAAATGTCCACTTACTTGCAGACGTTTCGGAAACTCACAGTTTCCTTTATCGATGCTATTGTTGCAGTGACGATCTGTGTACAGCAGATGATTTTTGCTGCTTAGCAACCGAGTTGCCAGTTGATTTCTCAGCTATCAGATCGTCAAAGACGTGACTCAAGTTGTATTGCTCCTCGTCACTGTTCCTGGTGTTGCCCCGCTTTCTGATGGTGATTGCCTCCTTAATCCATCTCTTATATCTATCACTCTCTTTGCCTACGATTCTGGCCTCCTCCCAATTGATGACGTGGTTGTTGTCTACTACGTGGTCGGTGATGGCTGATTTGTGAACTACCGATTGGGATGCCTTTCTAGTGGCTCTGGTCTTTATATTGTCACCAATTTTTCAGCCTCAGTTTTATGCTCTTCCAAGCGCCATCGAACTTTCTTCCTGTCTCCCCAATGTATGACAAGTCACAATTTTTACATGGGATTGAATATATCACGTCCGTGGAATGATGGGGATCTCGCTTGTCCTTAGGATGAACCAGGAGATTCCGCAGCGCACAATTGGGTTTCATGGCGGTTGAGAGATGGTATGATGTAGAAACTCTCGAGATGCGCTCTGAAACACCCTCCACGCACGGTATAACAACTAAGCCTTTAGACTTGGTGGAATCATCTTTCTTTGGTCTGTCTTTCTTAGGTTTAGGCTTAGCCATCTGGTCTTTCACTTTTTCAATACTCCATTCTGGGTAACCACAATTTTGGAGAGCCCCTTTGATATGCGTTTCCTCCTCTACTTTGTCTTGCTCTTCCGTGACTATTTTGTTCTTTCTGTCAAGAAGGGTACGCACGACGCCAAGTTTCTGGTGGAGAGGGTGATGTGACCTAAAGTTCAAGTATTGGTCACGTCTTTTGACGATCTATTCACGTCTTTGACGATCTGATAGCTGAGAAATCAACTGGCAACTCGGTTGCTAAGCAGCAAAAATCATCTGCTGTACACAGATCGTCACTGCAACAATAGCATCGATAAAGGAAACTGTGAGTTTCCGAAACGTCTGCAAGTAAGTGGAAATTTTTGGACTAGTTGTATGAAATTACAAATACCAGTTTAACATGAACAGTCCTGATGAACATCTTCAAGAAGGTATCAATATACATTTGCCCTCATTTGTAGGTGACATTCCAATGTATAATCATGCTGAGTTTGAAGACACTGCCATTTACAGAACCAAAATTATAAAGAGTGAAGGTAGAACTTATTGAATGACTTAAGGTTGGTCTGAACCCTGGAATTATGGAAACTTTCGGGCCTCGTAACTGCTAAATTGTTGGTCTAAAGTATATAAAAGTATACATATTTAGAATGGCAAAGACTTGATAAGTTCATCTGTGATGTCAAATTTGGGCCAAAATGCTCATTTTGGTCTAGTCCCTAGATATTTTTGTCTAGTTTTTAAAAATTAATAAAAAAAATAATTTGGCTCAAGAATTTTTTTTTTACGTTGCACAAAAAAAAAGTGGGCCAAAAACCTGTTTTTAAAAAAATTTTGGGCCAAAAATGAGCATTTTGGCCCAAATTTGACATCACAGATGAACTTATCAAGTCTTTGCCATTCTAAATATGTATACTTTTATATACTTTAGACCAACAATTTAGCAGTTATGAGGTCTTAAAGTTTCCATAATTCCAGGGTTCAGACCAACCTTAACTGATCTTCCCTGATCTTAACTAAACTGTACTTTCTGAACTTACTACACTACACTACACGACACTACACTACGCTACACTACACTACACTACGCTACACTCTACTGAAAACTACTGTACTGTACCGTTCTGCACTGTCTGAACTTACTATACTAACAGTACAGTACAGTACTTTATTTTATTGTACAGTACTGAACTGAGCTGAGCTGTACTGTACATTACTGTACTGAACTACATTCTACCATAGTTTACTTACATCTATAGGACAGTTCTTCTGGAATGCACCCATGGGATGGACATGATCATAAAGAATGATAAGTCCTACCATAACTCGTAGGCAAAATAACATGGTGTCTTCATTTTGGAACCTAGAGAAAAGCTCACTGTAAAAATCAAAACAGAAATCAAACAAAATGTTATTAATTTCTTGACTACAAAATATATCAGAAAATGACATGGAATCTATGATATCTGTACATCCAAATCAAATATATGTTACTTTTGTAAATACCGTATTCGTCAAATAAACGCCCCCGGGGGAGTTACATTTTCCCAAGGGGGGGCGTTTATTAGAGGTCATTTAAGCACAACAATTCCCCGTTAAAATCATTAGGTAAGCTTAAAAGTCACGCTAAAATGACGAACTATGAACTTTTGACACTGACTTTTGGTTCACTTCCGGGTTTCTGATGCAGATTTTCGCCATTTATTGCTGCTATTAGGGACCATGTGAGCAACTTGGTAAGCTTACTAGACAAGATAGCATGGAAATATCGGAATTTTTGAAACATCTTGGTTGAAAAAAGTGGTGGGGGGGCGTTTATTTGAGGGGAGGGCGACTATTTGACGAAATACGGTATGCAGGTCATTCAGTTGTACAATTAGCATTCCCTTTTTAGGTAAAGGAGCTTGAATAGACCTTATCAAATCAAAATCAGAAACGTACGGAAAACTAGGCCATTTGGTGTGCGTACGCGTCATAATATGCTCTCGCAATTCACACAAGTGCGTATAAGTGACATTCATTACAAAAAGCGCAACTATGGTAGTCTCCTACGCAGCCAGTTTGGTTACGCTCCCTCCACACAAACAGTCTTCCAATGACCACGTATACGCAGATTCTGATTAGCTAAGAGGGCGACAATGCAAAGTCTATAAGCTGATCAGAAGCGATGCATCTGGGAACTTGATTGCTAGTGGGTTAAACTCCTGGCTGAATAATCAGATACACGAGCAGCACGTGCTGGATGACGTCATGGAAAAAGTGCTAGCCAATCAAAAAGAACTTGTTCGTTATCATTGGCAGACTGTTTGTGTGGAGGGAGCGGAACCAAACTGGCTGCTGTGGAGACTACGACTATGGCAACTTGCGTAGGTCATGTGTCCAAACAGGTGCGTGTTGACCCAGTATTATAATTGGGTCATCAAAAAAAAATGGCTATCTTTGAAAAACTTCAATTTAAGGTCTATTGGGATCCTAAAATTGTTTATGTTGTGCAAGTAGTGTATTGTGCTGATAATGAGTACTAATTATTGTGGGGCTTGTGCATTAGATGCAGTGTTCGAAATATGCCTCAAAAAGTTATAGGCCAGCCGGGCTTGACCTTAAAATGTTACCGGCCAGCCGGCCCGGCAACTAGATGCCAGTCAGAAAAGTTACCGGCCAGGCCAAAAAGTTACAGGCCAATGGCCGGCTGACCGGCCCTATTTCGAACGCTGATTAGACGCATCAACATCTCAGTAAGGGAGCATTATCTTGTACAATTTCACTCCCAACAAGTGATTTATTAACCTATTTTATACACAAGGAAAAATAACATTCCATGATTTTTGCTATTTTTATAACAAAATTATTAAGTGTTGGGAAATACAAGCAAATATAAATGCATCAACCCACAAGCAAAATGAACATGTCTGAAAGCACTGCGCGTAGGATATGGAATGTGCGCCTGTGCATATATACACAATCAATGCATGAAAGTTATTATACTTAACTCTCTGGGTTGATAGGATAAACAAATTTTAATCTTTCCCCTGCGCACATAAAATTGGAAAAACAGTGCATCTGACCGGATTTGAACCGGCAACCTTCGTAATACTAGCACGACACTCTAACCAACAGTTGGTTTCAACATGTGAAATTATTGAACATGTTTATGGAGTTTTGTTTATCAAAATTGTCTGTCATGTGTAAAATGCATGCGAAATACAAAAACTGGTGTTTAACTACCAGACTATTTTTATTTTTAATGTAGAGCCTGGTTCACAGGATTTTTGTGTGGACCAGTCACCAAAATGTTATGACCATTGGGTAAATGGATCCTGGGTGCCTGCTTATTTCGAAGCTTGCTCTCAATCAAGAGGGAACAACATTTTACTCATTTACAGCTCTTTTATCACACACAGGTTGCAATTAAGGCTAATGAACTACCATGGGTAGTCTATAGCTATATTTCAGGTACCACATAAGCACTCTACACTCATAAGCAGAGGAGTTCAGCTGTGTAAGTGTATCTAATTAATCTGCAGACAGCAAGCACATAATCCACTTTAAGAAATGAATTAATTGTCTGTGCTATGTATTAACCACTACATATATTCTTCACCTTGTCTAGATGTCTACTGTCTGTTCACAGTAAAAGCCACCTGGCACAAACATAACTACTGGGAACAATATCCTATAAAAAAACCCTAAAACAAACAAACTTAATAAAAATAAAAAGCATTAATTGAAAGAAAGCCCCTTCAGAATTTGTGACTCCATCTGTGATCTGATCCAATCAGGCCAAATGTGGCAACTGTAAAATTGAGATACTGGAAAAATCGACTGCTCAGTGCCAGAAGCGAGTAAGTGCAATAGCTGCCATGTATAGCTGGCATGTGTAGATGAGTACAAAATACTGTGTGTAAATTACCAAATGTTCACAGGGCATCTATTGCACTTACCCATTTCTGGCACTGATTAGTTGAAATAGGAGAACACAAAATATGGTGTAATAGTTCATAAATTTGAAACAGACTATAATATATAAATCGCACACTTGGTTGCTGCGTAGGTTGTCGATGATAATAACTGATAGGATTAGATCGTATCATTAATATTATCTCCGCTAAACTCACCTGTTTTCAATCATAGCTCTACAGATCAATGCCATTGTGCTTAAAACATCTGTTGTATTCTCTATTGGAAGAGATTTATTCTGAAGATGGAAAAAGAAACATGCTAAATAAGTGAAAAACAGTCCATTTAACTCCAGAAAATGGCAAAAAAAGAAAAAAAAATGAAGGAATTCTGACAAAATGGCCTACACAAAAACAAGACTGGGCCGTGCCAAAACGTGATCGCCGATTGGCCTATGAAGTGAATGTCCTGGTAAACACAGAACAAAACACTTCGTAACCGAATATTGGGACCATTATTTTCTCAGGGGTCAAAATCAGGTTTTTTAAAATTTGGTGGTCACTGCCATCATGCACTTTCCTATGGGCCACAGTGACACACACATTGTGCTTATTGAATCCGAATCACTGAAGCAATTGAACTCAAAACTTGGAGTAACAATGTTTTGGCTGCTGAGTCTCAATGTGTAGTAGAAAACACCATGTGCTACATGTACAACAGGACCAACCACCATTAATATTGAAATTACACTTGTATGTGATTTATGATAATATTTGTAACATAAGAGATATTTTTATATTCATTCATTTTATTTTAATACACAATCTATTGACATTATAATTCCACATAGAGCTCAATGGGAAGCACACAAGAAGTGTGAGATTTTATGAAGCACTAAAGTACAACATAACAACTTGTGCCCTAATATACTCTCATACATACATTCTATTATATTCATGCATGACATTTGGGAAGCTACATCCCGTTGGCATCAGACAAATCCACCTACTATGTTGGAATTAATTAACAGTCTCATGCATTTTACAGCACTCAACACTTAGCTCCAATATGAAAATTGAAGTACAACAATGAGCTGTATGTTGATCCACTTGATTTTGAGAAAACAGACCAGTATTGTAAAGTAAACAAATGATAATATCTGCTCATCTACAGTTGTAGTCTTACTACTGGGATGGCTATAGTGTATTACTGAAACTGCACAGGTGAATAAAAATCAGTTAAGTCCATGTGGTTATTATGGAGCTATGTTTCTGCTATATTCATGAGGGCTGGAAGTGTTTTAGCTGTAATCATCCACACAGGGAGTGTGCATTATAAATGTGGTTACCTGATTGAGTGACTCCATTTGAAATCTGCACCCCTATGTGGGACATTAAGGTCATGTCTTCCCCCGGGTGTCTTCCATAGAGGGTGTATAGATTTCAACTGGAATAACAACAAGGTGGTTCTCGAACCACGAGTCTCGCCTGCTTTTGCGACCGCCTGCTTTTACAATTACTTTTGGTAGAGGTAAATGAATTTGGCGGTTATTGGCTGGGCACGATTATCTGGCTGCCCACCAAGTTTCATGCCCATCCTACAGTTTTTACTAATTTGACCTCAGATGACCCCTGGTGACCTCGAAATGACCTTCCAAAAATTTGGCTTAAAATGTTGACTGTACCCACCAAGTTTCATGCCCATCCGACAGTTTTAAATAATTTGACCTCAGATGACCCCTGGTGACCTCGAAATGACCTTCCAAAAATCTGGCTTGAAATGTTGACTGTACCCACCAAGTTTCATGCCCATCCGACAGTTTTTACTAATTTGACCTCAGATGACCCCTGGTGACCTTGAAATGACCTTCCAAAAATTTGGCTTTAAATGTTGACTGTACCCACCAAGTTTCATGCCCATCCGACAGTTTTTACTAATTTGACCTCAGATGACCCCTGGTGACCTTGAAATGACCTTCCAAAAATTTGGCTTTAAATGTTGACTGTACCCACCAAGTTTCATGCCCATCCGACAGTTTTTACTAAATTGACCTCAGATGACCCCTGGTGACCTTGAAATGACCTTCCAAAAATTTGGCTTTAAATGTTGACTGTACCCACCAATTTTCATGCCCATCCGACAGTTTTTACTAAATTGACCTCAGATGACCTCTGGTGACCTCGAAATGACCTTCAAAAAATTTGGCTTTAAATGTTGACTGTTTAAATGTTAAACCAAGTTTCATGGCCATACGACAGTTTTTACTAATTTGTCCTCAGATGACCCCCAGATGACCTCAGTGACCTTGACCCACTAACCAATACAAACCGGTTCTGTTTCGGGTCAAGATGCACCCACCCACCAAGTTTGAGTAACGTGCGACTCATAGTCTCCGAGAAAACAGGCGGAAAGCAAACTTTAACCAAAACTTTAACCAAATTTGTCACATACACACCCCCCCACCCCCACACACATACGGAAAAGTGATTATATAGTCTCCTGCCTTATCAGGCGAGACAAAAATAAGGCCCTAAAAAGGTTTGGTTGTTCTCCACTGCCCATTCCTGAGAAGGTTCTGGAGAACAAGCAACTATTTTATTTCTTGGCCTAAGAGACTTACCTCTGATACAAATTTGGTAGTAGCATCACTAAGAACTTTTAACATAGGTGTTGCTTGAGCATAGAATAATGACATTCTGTTGGCCATTTCATTATCCACTGCATGTACATAGTCATCTTCCTGTATATAGACAGATAATATACAATATCAATAACAAAGTTAGTGATTTACAATGCACCCCAAAAAAGTTGGAGCAAGTCATAAACAAGCATCATTCGAAAGTTACACAATACTCAAAAGTTACAAGACCCATTTAATTCAATGTTCTGACACATTATAGTGTGTCTCATATCAAGTTGAGAGTAACGCCATGTTGGATTTCCCAGTGGTAGATTCAAATCGAAAGTGCTAACCTAATCTCGCAGGGCGTATACACATATATATAAGGACGATTTGTCCACACTGGCGATACAACCGCATAAGTGCACCGATTTGAATCTACCACTGCAAAATCCAACATGGTGTTACTCTCTACTTGAGATGAGACACACAGATAAGTTCAGTGGTGTAACTAGATTTTATTTATTAACCCCACAGGCAATACTGCTTTTCTAACAAAGCATGATTGGTTAATTACATAATATAATTATCTAAGGAACCAATCAAAATAAAGCTTTTAGATCTCTCAGCAATTTATCCCCATTAGTCCTATTCTTATCATATCTCTGATTGGCTCAATACATGATATAACCTAATACATGTATTAGGATAATTCAGCCAGTAGTGCCATTGGAAATAAATGGGGAGTTACGAATGACAGTATCAGAGGGGGTGCAATTCATGAGGGGGGCGGGGCTCAAGGGGTGCACAGGTCGTGACTGTGGTGTGGAGTTCAATCCCCCTGATGAACCATGCTGTATTAGCTCACCCTGCCTGCAACAAAACTTGCATAAATCCAAAACCTGTACCTAACCCCAAAATGAAACAGAGCTGCAGAAAATATTCTAACATTAGCCAAAAGAAAGGAAAACAAGGCAAGCAAACACCCGCAGACTGCACCAAATCACAGTCTCAGAAGTTAAATTCAATTCATCTGAAGCTATACCAAGTCTTTGTCACAGTCTAGTCATTGCCAGACAATTTCAAGACTTCCTTGACATTATTTACCAACTTTCGATCATCTCTCATTTTCAAGCCCAATGGGGACCCCCTGTACAAACAGTACTTAATTTAATAAGTGAGGCTTTCATGTACAATAATAGCAAGAAAACTCTCACAATTGATCAATTCTATTACTACATGAAACACATGGAAATAAAAACAAGATATTGTAACTTGGCAACACAAAACATCTCCCAGGATATTCCCAGCTTTGGTGTACAAACAAAAATTGAGCTGCATTCAATATATTCCTCGCCACTCTCCCCTACCATCATTGGGGCCTTCTAGACAACCTAATATTAATCCAAATCATTCCGGACCAACCTAGACCAGAAACAGGCCTAGAAAATAAGCAAAAAATTAAAGGGTCCCCTGGACCTTGCCTCTGAAAGTCCAGGGGTCCTCGCTAATTTCCAAGGGTAGAAGGGTTGTAGAATTTAACATTGCTGGCCATCATGGATGTATGAATACTGTATATATGTATTGACTGCTGAATTCTGAAGCTGTATCAACACAATGTTTTTCGCTACATTGTGCTTGCTCATCCCGCACATTCGGAAAATCGGATCCTCATCGGTATTTGACCCAAGGACCCACCTTATTTCGAACGCTGCCACAAATATCTTAAAGTGTAGTATCCATCACTACCTGATATACAACACTCATATCATTGCAATTATCTAGCGCATATTTACCCTGCCACCTAATTAGATTTGGGGATTTGCTCTTGGTGGCATTTGCAACGCATCAGGGAAAATCGCAGGTTTACATTATGTTTGCCAATATGGGTCCATTAGTTTTCAGATTTAAAAATAAGTTACGGTGTAAAAATTGACACATGGGTTTTATTGAAGGTATGAAATTAAAAATGCAAAATATATTGTACTTTTAAAGGTGTGTGACTAGATTGACAGCTTCACCCCCACTTCATCTCATCAAAAACTGACCACCCACCTTTAAGTTAAACAAGCAAAATGATTCTTAAAGCCATATCATAGTAAGCAATCGTAAGGAGCATAATATTTTTTGTGACGTAACTTCCATCGCTAAGTTATTGGAAAAATGATCGTTAAGTCGCTAGCATGACCTAATGTCAAATCCCAACCAGTTGACTTGAAGGCAACTTTGTTGCTACATCGCTAGGCGCGACTATTTTCAAAATGGTTCTTGAGATGAGTGTGACCAATATGGATCAGACCGCATCAAGTACATCACCCTATGATCTCTCTCTCATTGAGATGAGTGTGACTAATCTGGATCAGTCCACATCATGTACACCACCCCATGATATCTCTCATTGAGATGAGTGTGACTAATCTGGATCAGTCCACATCATGTACACCCTATGATCTCTCTCATTGAGATGAGTGTGACTAATCTGGATCAGTCCACATCATGTACACCATCACATGATATCTCTCATTGAGATGAGTGTGACTAATCTGGATCAGTCCACATCATGTACACCCTATGATCTCTCTCATTGAGATGAGTGTGACCAATCTGGATAAGTCCGCATCATGTACACCATCACATGATCTCTCATTGAGATGAGTGTGACTAATCTGGATCAGTCCACATCATGTACACCCTATGATCTCTCTCATTGAGATGAGTGTGACCAATCTGGATAAGGCCGCATCATGTACACCATCACATGATCTCTCATTGAGATGAGTGTGACTAATCTGGATCAGTCCGCATCATGTACATCACCCTCACTCTCTCATTGAGATGAGTGGACTAATCTGGACCAGCCCGCATCATGTACACCACCTCATGATTTCTCTCAACCAAATCACTTACTTGACATTTTAACAATTGACAGTATTTGATTTCCTCTTTCAAATTACAAAAAAATCTAGGGGGATAAAACCACTTTTTCCTACCACATGAATTACCATATTGACAACTTATTTTCCCCCCATACCACTCAAGCCGAGTGTTTTGCTGCATATCTGGGTCGATTACAGAGTAGTGGTGCAATTTGCATTTTAATATGTCTGCTGTTTTGTGCACTAACTTGGGCATTATTGATACTATTAGTCAGTGGGTAGGCCCTGTATAAATGGATTTGTTCACCTTACCATTCTGGATACAATCTAATAGTGCTCTAAACTTCCTGAAGGGCAGGGATGGGTAAATGCAAAAGGTATTGAAAGAAAATAATTAGATAAGTCAAAATATTCTCTTCAAGATTATGGTAAGTGAGAAATTTGTGTGGTAAATCTGGTTTGTTAACAGGGGTGGGTTGGGGTGTGTGTGTGTTGAGGCATTTATAAAGACCAAGGATGCAGACACAATAGTACAGTGACTGTGGACACCCCACAACAGAGGACATCCACAGTTGTCTCTACCTATCAACAACGTAAGCATGAATATAAGACCTTATCTTGTTTGCCAGTGTAGGGTGATGCCTCAGTTGGACAGTAAAAAGTCTGATGAGTCCACGGTTTGGAGATTGGCTTAGGGTGTGCAATGTTGTTGGTTCTAGACAGGAGAAAGTTGTAGGTAAGGTCCTCGTTCACAGGTTTGTACAAGTAGGGGTGCATGGGGAGGGTGTGTGTGGGAGGGTGTGCATACATCAAGCTCAAACTTGGTAGTTGCCTGTTGGTTGTAATTGTAAATGCAATTGGCAAATGTAAAATAGTCCTATTTTCCCAAATGGCTATTGCAGTTGAAATCCACAAACCCCGTATGGAAGATCTCACAGAGGGGTGTAGATTGTAAATAGAGTCACCAATTCAGGTAACCTCACTTGAATTTCACACTCCCTGTGTGGAAGATTACAGCCATGACTTACATAGGGGTATATGGACATCAATTGTAATAGCCCAATTATCCAGAATATATATTGTAAGTAAAATATTACCTAATTTATTAAAAGCCATTTTGTACAGTCAAACTGAACTACAGTAACTGTTCCAATATGCTATAATACATGGACAAGTTGATCAAAGGTACGTCTGAGCCCTGGTGTGTGTGTGCATGCATGTCTCAGTTTACAGCATCCATTGTTTAATAGGAAATATGAAAACCAAATTAAAGCTAAACCTAAACATTCTTTTACATATGAATCTTCAACATTTACAGGACCTAATATTTATAAATTCATACATTTGCACTAGCAGATAATATACTAAAAGTACCTTTCAGAATACCTTTTAAGTATCCTTCAAAACATGTACGAATTCTAGAGAAATGAGTCATTTATTGTTGAAATCAATTTGAGCTATGACAAAAAAGCTGTCAAAGTCTTAACATATTTTGTTGTTTTCAGCAATGTAAAGATGTCTCAGGAACATAACTCCAATTTAAATTGACGATAGTCCTTGTGGCATAAATAAATAGACAAGAATGCGATGCTAAAACAATGGAAATTGATTTTGTGTAACATATATTATATTTGATTGCATTATATTTTTTGTTTTCATCAGAAAATACTGAAAGGCACAACTATGTGGCTTTTGTTAATCAAAGTGCTCAATTTCCAATCAAAAACTGTTCTCAATAACATAGTAACCACCTCTGCAAGCAAATTATTCAATCATACCAATATTATGCTAGGCAAAATTCAAAATTACATTTCCGTATTCTGTTTCGCAACAAAACTACACCTTAATAGCACTTTTCACCGAGTTAATTTCAATTCAACTTGCAATATCCTGAACACAACAGGTTCAGCAATAAATATATCAGCCTCAAACTAACTTCCATGCTCTAAATTATATGTGTAATTCCCAATATTTTCAACATCAACCACTGCATAGTAATTTCAAACACCCATAAAATAGAAGCGTCTTTTCTTGCTTTGCTTTCTTATAGGAAGTCAATAACTACTTACAACTCGTACCCTAAAACGACAAAACCCATCGATCATACCAAAAAACGAAACATACTAGCATAAGCAAAGTTAGTATATTCAAGACATGCAATACTAGTATACATCAGCTTACTATGTAGCTTAATGTGATATGGATTCTAGAAACATGTCGTGAAATTATGTGTGATTCTGCGTATATTGATTGCCGGCAGATTGTTGCCTCAATCACCGCTTGCCCCATCTACGCTGCCTCGATTCAATCAGACAAATTACTTAGTGCTAATAGACATAGCACATGCAAACTAGTTTGCAATAATAATAATACAAAAAAATGGAAAGAGGAACAAAAAGATAAATCATAGTTTAAAGAAAGGCATCTTAAATTTGGTGAATATTAAAAAAAAATGCATTAGCTTGGCTGTGATAATAGCAAATCAGTATGGCTGCGAGCGTGTAGGAGTAAAGTACATCTAGCTCTAAAAGAGTGAAGAAAACTTTTCAAATTACACTTTAGGAAATTTATGATTATGTAGAATTATTCATAAATTGTCTCTGGTTTAATAATTGTGCTTCATAAATATATGAAATTGGTTTGAAGACAAGAATTGAGTTACAGGTATATAGTGCACATCATGCAGAGAGGAAAGAACCTACTCATCAATATGCTCTCATGATAAGATGAAAAGGAGGTGAGCTAATTCAAAGCCTTACACCCACGTCATCTCAAACTTTTTTCTATATTTGTAATTATTTTAATACTCAGTAAAACATTTGTATGCTATGTGCAAGGAGAAAGTTTTACTTTAGAATAAAGATTACAGATTTTGTAGACAAAACAGTTAGCTTATAAATGCTTCACCCAAATAATATTAAAATATGTATTTATTTGATCATACTTGCTGATGCTTATTCGAGTTATAAGCCATTGCAAATAACTAAAATCTGCAAGTGTATAATGGTTATCCCCAGCTTAGTGTTTTTATGTTAAACATGGTTTTCAAATTCCACAGCCTAACTTATGTGATAATAACTGTATGTATGTACATTAATCCTACATTCATGTTAAAATGACACATTTGTCTTTATAAGGTTGTTTTCATGCTATTTGCACCGGTTATTAACACATTTAGCATTTTTCAAAATATATCAAATCTGAATTTTGTTGAATTTTAGGATGTTCTTGTTTAGCAATCACTAATGCTCCAAAGACAAGAAAGTAAGATTTAATGTATTAATTACCAAAAATTGTACAGATTTATCGATTTATCCCATATATTTTTGATACCTCATTTTATTCAAGCAAATTCAATCCGACTTGATTTGAGTATTGCAGATACATGGCCACGGTAAGTTTGGCAATAGGCTATTCCAGCTACAATCCATACACCCCCTATGGAAAACATGACCTTAATCTTCCACACAGGGAGTGTGAGTTTCAAATGGAAGTTACCTAAATGGGTGACTCCATTTGAAATCAACACCCCCTGTGTGGGACCTTAATGTCATGTCCTCCATGAGTGGTGTATGGACTTTAACTGGAATAGCGCAATTTGCTCCTTCACAGTGCTTTCCTGTGCCTATTGAATGGGCTCACTGCAGCATGACAGTTTAAGAGGCTTTTTGCCGAGTTCACTATTGACAGGTTAAGAGCAAAAAAAAGTCAATATGAATTTTCTACTGTTTTGATCATTTCAAATGGATTCAATTTAATGCATTTTAATCACATTGTGCTGGGTGAAATATCAAACTGCAAAATTAATTTTATCTATATAAAGAATTCTTTGATATTTAATTTCAAATTTTCAAGATATTGGCAAAGAAGTTGCTTGTTTTAAGTGAAATATTACCTTTTGTGTAACACTGTGCAACAGATAATATTTGTTTTTGTGCACAGATAATATTTTTCTCATCAAGTAGCTGAAATTTTAAAGCTAAAATAATTAGTTGAAGAGGCTTTTTGCCGAGTTCACTATTGACAGGTTAAGAGCAAATAAAAATTCCTTTAAAAGGAATAGGGCGAGCCAATGAACTGTCAAGATAAAGGTGTAGTTCCATATTGATATTGCTGTATTACTTCGATTTTCACTTGTCATCATTAGCAGAGGAGTGAAATTTTGATTGAAAGAATTAAACTAGGAAGGTTGGTGTTGGAAGTTATCTAAATGACGAAGAGACCAAGGAGAGCAATCAAATTAGGACAAAAATTTTTAAAAAAACCTACACCATAGGACTGTACGGTAAAACATGTACCAGCAGGCTACTTTTTAGTCACCCCACCTTTGTAGGACTACACAACAAAAAAGCCCTCCACCATAGGACTTTACGGTAAAATATTTAGAGGACTAAGCCAATTAAACATTGAATCCAAAACCATTATGTATATAAGATAATGGCCATTAAAATGGGCTCACAGACATGAGTTCATTATTATGTAAATGAGATGTTCAATGTTTGCATGCGATCTCAATAAAAATTACATTCAAAAGGGAAAGCCAGCTTCAATGCAGAAGAGGTCTTGTAATTAGTTTGGGTATAAGGCATTTTCAGTATCACGCTTTTTTAGGATCCATCATGTTTCATGACAGTCCACCAAACCATCAATGATGAGAACATGCACACAGAAAAAGCAAACCAAACATTAACTCCTATAACATCCTGTCAACTCTTTAATTCATTACTCCACATTGTTCTGTCTTTTTGTGCTTTTCTGCCTTTTAGGCTACCCTTAGCTCATTATTAATATTAAGAAATACACTGCAGTTTTTAGCTAATTGGCTAAAAACTGCCATTCTACTTGCCTTATACATGCACATTAATTTTATATTAATTCGCAATGTATACTTACTCTAGCACATTATAAAATTATAAATACTGCTCACTCCAATCATGGAAGTAAGAATGTCTCTTACTTCCATGCTCCAATCTTAACTTTTAAACTTTTTGAATGTGTTGGTTGTTAGTCCGATAGTCCGCCAAGCTATGAATTCTATAGTCTGCATTGTGTGTTTTCTCTTCAATCATTTTGTTGAATGCCATAATAATTATTTAATAATCAACATGATCAAATAAAAAAAGGTGGATTCACTTTAGTCATTTTATTTATAATTGATAGAATTATACAATAATTCATTTGTTTACCTACCTATTTATAATACATGTCAAATGGGGGGTATATTGTTCAATGGGCCT
Organism: Amphiura filiformis; assembly: GCF_039555335.1. Lineage (NCBI taxonomy): Eukaryota > Metazoa > Echinodermata > Ophiuroidea > Amphilepidida > Amphiuridae > Amphiura > Amphiura filiformis. The sequence goes on along the minus strand of NC_092644.1, from coordinate 54,794,801 downwards.
ACATGTATAAATTATGGCCATATCATAGATAGGCCCTGAAATTGAATCGGATTTTTCCCGTTGAAAAAACAAAACTGATGTTTAAGAAATCAATTATTTTATTAATGACATTTTGAGTCATTTTTATCCATAAAACGATACAGGATATAGGATATTGTTACTTTGACTTTTACGTCCATAAAGGTTTTAATCATAGACCCTGGAAATAGAGTCTATGTTTTAATCATGTACACTCGCATCTCATGCTGTGCTGGTCTCCAGGAGGTCTGCAAATGTAAGAACGCCTGATTATAAACCATAGATTTTATTCGTTGATATGCTGTGGAAATAATTATAGGCCTGGCATATAACTTTTAATGTCATATTTCCTTCAAACCATAACTTTTGAAATTCTCACTCGTTTTCATTCGTTGAAACGGCCAAACATTCTCTCGTTTTCTTACAAGGTCTTGTATATATTTTCACCGTAAAAAGTTCCGCAAAGTAATTCAAACCAATGCTAGTACCCAATATGGGAACAAACCAAAAGATCGATGACGCCCTATAAACGTAATTAGTTTCGTTTCTCAGCCGAACCCTCCCTCCCTACCAGAAACGTAATAATGAAATGTTAAAAGTTTTGACATAATAATAATAATGACACATTCTTCAGACCGATGTTTTTGTACAAACGTAATCGAGTATTTTTACCCCCTCCCCCCTAAACGAATTCGTTTATAGGACGTCATCGATATTTTGGTTTGTTCCCTTTAATAGCTTTAGCAAACAAAGACGATCTCCGAATTAGACAGCTAGCTCTTAGCTGGCTTAAAAAGGACCGCATGTTGACATAAATTAATTGACTGTGAGGTTGACAAATAAAATCGGTGTGTGAATAGTTAATTTGGTGACCGACTATCAGTTGGCACGGTAATTAATCTGTTTACGCCCTAGTGGTACAAAATGTACCTTGCGCCCAACGTTACTTACAAACTGGCAATCATGCTTGACAAACAAAGAAATGAAAATAATCTGTTGCAACTTTCGGATTTGCATACAAGTAATTCTAGTTCTACAACAACAGGTTTTATTATTTCTTTTAATACAAACACATTGCTGCCTAAAATGACATTATAGCACTGATTAGATATCAAAATGAAGTAATAATTACAAATTTTCATGAACACTATCGCCTCTGTAATTTCCCGAGTATATAGACAGCACGAATATTTTCTGCAACGCTGTGACCAATATGTATGTCAAAACCCAGCGCAAAAAAGTCAATATGAATTTTCTACTATTTTGATCATTTTAAATGGATTCAATTTAATGCATTTTAATCACATTGTGCTGGGTGAAATATCAAACTGCAAAATTAATTTTATCTATATAAAGAATTCTTTGATATTTAATTTCAAATTTTCAAGATATTGGCAAAGAAGTTGCTTGTTTTAAGTGAAATATTATCTTTTGTGTAACACGGTGCAACAGATAATATTTGTTTTTGTGCACAGATAATATTTTTCTCATCAAGTAGCTGAAATTTTAAAGCTAAAATATATTTATTTGAATAGAAAAATTGTCTGTTGCAACACACAGAAGGATTATTCTGATTTCAGCATTATAATGAAGTTTTTGAAAAAGGATTTTTGTGCAAAACATTACAACCATCATGCTTTGAGAAGTACTTTATAAAGAGAGTAATAATTTAAATGCATATTCATTTTACAGCCAAGGAAAAGGCTCTGGAGAGTGACTGATAGCAAGTCTTGACTTGGACCTTTAGTCCTAAGAGTTGCAATTTTTTATTTTTTATAGTTACATATAATCAAAAACAAAATGGAATTTCAAGCAAGGAACTATTTTATATAAACAAGCAAGTCACAAAACATGTATATGTATATGTTTGCAGAGACATGAGAAAGATCACCAAACTAGATATGAACTGTATCATTCCTTAAATATATCTATATGAATGTCATCAAATTAACTGCAAAATAAATTTTCTTGGTTTTACCTTTAATTTAAGAGTCCACTGCAGAAAATAAACAGGAGAAATATGAAAGACAGCAGATAACATAACCCATTTTGGCTCAAAATCATATGTCAAACTTATAATTAATATTAATCATAATAGAAATAATATAGTTTTCATAAATGCCTGAATTCACAGAGAGCATCCATTCCATAGTCTGCTAAAAATACTGTAAAAAGTGGAAATTTTCGCACCATGAATTTGTTGTGTTTTGTCAATTTTGCACTGTTGCACTTGTTTTTAAGTTATTGATTCTAAGCTTTATATACTGACCTATACAAAAATGGAATATTTTGTCCATTTTTATTTTCACAGTAGCTGCTTAGAATGTGAAAAGTGTGAAAATAATTGTAGTGTGAAAAATGTCCACTTTTTACAGTACATCACCTGGGAATCCATAAACCAAATACATAACCAGCCCATTACATATCAATTTTCACACAGCGCATCTTGGGTCTACCTATTCAATGAAAAACTTGGTAATTGAGTCGGAATTCAGTTTCTTTTTATCGCTTTTTAACAACCAATTGCCATCCTCCATATTGTGCAACAATACCGATTCATTTCTAGGTCCCATGTGGGTGCTTTATCCAATATCATCTCGCGACAATGTAAACATTTAATTAATTGACATTTTCCTGATTTGTTCTTCTTTTCTTTGCTGCTTCCGATACATTTTGTGATTGCTTTGCGTACATTGCTTTTTCCTCGGCTCTTACCATATTCCCTAGGTATGCCATGCAGAGGAAAATGCACTATTGAAGATTACCAAAGGGAGCTGCATATCTGTTTTAAATACATAATGGAATTTATGATGCCCTAACATGATTACCATGGAGACACGCACACATGAAGTGTAAAGCAATCCACCAAAATGAGTCACAAGTCGCTCAAAATCAATTTTCACTTCTTTATTATCAAATTAATTTGCCTTTTTCAGCCAAAATCATGTTGAAAATCCCATCCAAATTGGATCTGCTTCTCCCATGATACAGTAATCATGATGCTGAAGAAACAGTAAAAAATAAACACAAATTGCACACTATTTGTGGCCGTTTTTCAAATTTGACTTTGTCGCTATCAGACTCAATTTTGACATCGCTGTCTGCAGCTGAGCCATACCCAACAGACAGCCAAGGTGAGAATTGCTTAAAATATGATACGTATGTGTCAAGACTGACTACATCATGTGTGATAAAACATTTCTAAGCAATCTATGGCAGTTTCTACAGAGTTGGCAAATTTTAACCCTTCCTTAAAAGTATGTTATGTTACAGATTGTAAGTACCAAGTTTATTTTTAAAGGGATTTATATTCTAAAGAAAAAAAACCATATAAAAACAGATATAAAGCTGCAAAAGGTTCTTTTTCAAATCCAAGTAATCTGGTACCCATTTCCATTCCTATCAGGAATCTTGATCACTCTGTTGTGGTGTTTCTACTTGTTTGATGAAACAGCAACACGTTTTGGTCTTGATGACATTTCCTAAGTTCCTGCTTGCCATTTATTGATGAGTTGATCATCAAACATTATAGAAACACCACAAAAGAATGATCAAGATTCCTGATAGTAATTGAAACATTTCTGAGTGAGTACCAGATTACTAAGATTTGAAAAAAACCTTTTCTACTTTAATAAACTATTATATCCTGAAGAATTTGTTTCAATGCCATATAATTGAGATTTACACACATTTAACACAAAATTTACATGTTTTTTTTTTAAATGACAGTTAACAAATCAACTTAAGACTCTTTTCTAAAAGGATATGGAAGTTAATGTGTTATGGGGTACTTTGCAGTCCACTGTACCTACTTTTAGCCTGTGGAAGGTCCCTGTTCCCGCTTGCAGCAAATGACCTACACATGCGTGTAAAGACATACACAAACATTTATTTACCTGATTGGACATTTTCATTCTGCTGAGTGTTCTTCTATAATAACTGAAATCATTCTGGATGGCTGGATTGGTCATCTAAAACACAAAAGAAATAACATTTATATAAATAAATGTATACCAAATTGATATCACATTCAAATAAAAAATTTAAAAATGAAAGAAGTTGACAGAAAAATTGCTGCACAATTGTATGGTCAAAGAGTGAAAAAAACCCACAAAAACACACATAATACTTCAAATGAAACCTCATATTGGAAAATAGCAACATTTTTTTAAATGTTGCTATTTTTGATGTTTTAAAATTACTCGGTTCATGGCCCAACAACAAAGGGTTGTATAAACAAAATGTAAAAACAAATAATGTGTAAATAGTATGACATAAATATACAACACAAGTAGGGATCACATTGTATCACCCTACCAAGTTAGTAGTTCATTGCTATTTGCAATGTAAGCTTCAGAGTGGAGTAATGGCATTTTAGGTAAAATATGCAAATAAGGTTATTAATATTCATAAAAATGCAACAAACATGGTACAAAACTATACAGCACATTGAGTCCACCACTCCCTGTCACCACCATTCCACCAAGATTGAAGGTGGGGCTAAAAATATTAAACTTCCCCCTCATCAGATTAAAGCATGACAATATTTTCAGTCCTATTACTTAGCTCAATTTATGTAAAGAAGAGTTACTTCAATGTTCAATCAAATACAGTGAAATAAATTCCAGAACTGACATTAATGAATTTCTCTCTCCAATTTGGTCATACTTGTAGTGTTAAATCACCTTGAGCAATAAACACCTTTTAATGTGTCCATGTACAACTGACAACATTAATTTGTATTGGTATTCTTCAAGGCTCTATCTTATCTTAGCAAACAACATTCACATGAACCGAGTCAAATTGGTTGAAGAGAAAATTTCAATTTCTTTGACACACAGCATCAGTCTGGCGTCATTATCACGCTCCAATCTGTCAACCCATTCACGTTATCCGAGATGTCGACATCAAATCAGTGAAATCAAAAACGTACCAATTTTGACACTTGATAAATTGATATCTACTTAGTATGATTACATGAGACGCTTGTTAATCACTGAATGCATTTGATATATGGTACTCTCTGCGGATCAACTAGTATTAAAATCAATCAACAACAGACAGCCGACTTCAAAATGACCTGAATATGAAGAAACATAATCTGTTAGCTTGATAAGAACTTGTCTATATTTGTGTATTATTTAATCAAATTATACTCCTTTTAATCAATTTTCTTTGAATCCTGATTTAAGCATGTTGAATCCAGAACAAACCTTGTAATACATATTTAAGATGGGTGACCTGATCAACAGTCTCATCTCGCCATCTATTCATATTAAAATGGAGACTTTTGCATCAGGATTCAGGAGAGAGTTCATATTTTTCTGACAATCCCAGTGAAATTATAGGACTCAAATATATTCCGTTTAGATGTTATGAACAAAAAAGTGATAGCCTCATCCCCAAATGTGGTATACCACACATACCATTCTATGGGCATTGTGAATTACGTTTTTACCTCTAAGATTAAAATGGCTAGGGCAATTAACATCAAAACTTGGCAATTGGATTATTTTGGTACACACGGTTATGCGAGGAACAAAAAATAATACGAAAAAATCTGACCACCTACCTTTAACCTATGCCTTTTTGGTAAAGGGAATGGAAGGAAGAAAGGAAGAAGATGAAGAAAAAGGTAGTCTTTTCCAGCCTGGTTTTGAACCACTAACTCTGGTGCAAATGACTGACAAGACCAGGGATAGCAAGCCATGTGTGGTTTTGTGTGTGTAAGTGTGATCATTTGATTGTTCAAACACATCACATGGATGATTGCGCTCTCTTGTAGCCTTTAGGGCGGTTAGGGTAAAGGGCACTATCAGTGACTTGATCCCATCAGGACTCAAGCGTGTCTCCACACCAAGCGAACAAACTCACCTTGAGATCATCAAATTTGAGTGTAAAGTGTAGTATTTCTGCAAACTGTTTGGCAAGTGCTTGTTGAGTTTCCAAGTGCTGTTGCGGTGTCATGGGCCCTGAGCAGAGTGCATGAAGTAGTTGTGGTACAGTATCCAACGCTGTCAAAAGAATGGAAATGAAAGATGCAATACAAATTGTTATATTAGTAAAATCATTGTAATCTTGGATATAACACAACAAGATTTGATCTAAAACAAGTTGATGATTGGTTTTGGGGGTGGCAACTATCTCATTTGTCTGAAATGCCATCCTATAGATAAATTAGCAAACAAGGTTAGAGTGTTTGCCCTGTAAGCGAGAGGTCTGGGGTTCAAGTTTCCACACAGGTAGATATGTCCGGAGCTTTTTCTCTGGTTTATCTGCAATATGCATGTTATGTCTCCATTTGAACTATGGATCTAAATAAACGGCAGTATGGTTCCAATAAGATGAAAGTGTAGTGAACCTAAATTAATTCTTACAAGTTTGAGAGGAGGTAGAAGACATATATTGATTGACAATACTTGCAAGCAACATAATTCTATTAAAAATTCACTCATTTACAATCTTGCTTCTTGTGTACACAAAATGGGCTATTCCAGTTGACATCCATATAGCCCGTTAATCTCACACACTCCCTACGATGTACATGGCAGATTAGAAGAAAAAAACTGCAATGATTTATAGTGCGCTGCGCACAGGAACAACCCCTAAATGTTGATCCACATGCCTCAGCACACTTTAAAGGTTGTCATTGATCACTACAGCCCCACATCATTCAGGGACTTTGCTGCTTTAAGAGTACACCCTAGACATATCACAATTTGACCTTCGCAGCCAGAATCAGCTCCCCGAGTTTTGTACGGGTTACAACAAGATGATCAGTATTAAGTTCCTTGTCCAGTTGAATTTCAAGCTAATTCAATTTTTCCACAAGAGCATACTAAACCACAGCCAGGGTTCTTTCAAACCCGCAACCCCCTCGCACCATAGTCGAACGCCTTATCGACTGTACTAACTTGACTGCTAAGGTCATGTTTCAATAAGGGGTATATAGATTTCATTTGGAATAGCCCACTCTGATCATAAATGGGCAACAATGCTTTTACTAAGAGCTTTGAATCACTAGTGATGCACACAGGGTCAGTGTCATTCACATTTTATTACAAGACTGGTGTACTACAGATAGTTTATTATTGAATTCTTGGCTTCTACAGGTAAACAACCTGCGGGACATAAGGTGCGATAGGAATAAATATCAGGTTAACAGCCTTTCAAAAGACTGCAGTATAAATAAATAAATGAAGTTGTTGTGATGTATGCCAACCATTACTGCTGGAATTAAAAAGGCAGGTGATACAGTGTTTTATCAGCAGATGATCGATGGAATAATGATAATATCGTGATTTGATTTATCAAGAATTAAGAATGGTATTAATAATAGGAAATACAGCACTGACTTTGGTTCTGAATAAACTTAATGCAGGTGGTTGCAATCAAATATTGAGTCAAAATATTGAAATAGAGGTATCGCAAAGGAGGAATGGGATGGGTTTAAAGGAGATCCCCAAGCTTGATAAGGGGTGTCATATCTACCCCAGGTGCATGATTTTTCTTCGGGGAGGGGGATACCGAAACAGTTTGTTTTTAATGGCCTTAATTCAAGAACCGAAACACCTATGGAGATATAAATGTGATTATTGGCTTCCTTGATTCATTTTTTATAAGATCAATGTATAAATATTACATTTTTATTCCAATATGCATTTCTTCCCTGACTTGCTATTCAGTGCGACATGGGTCGATAGTGACAAAAAATATCTCAATTAACAGAGCTCATCCAGATCTTGCAATTTAGGTATTTCTTGTCAGTATCGACCCATGCTGCACTGAAAAGCAAATCAGTACAGGCCTGAAGAAATGAACTGTGGTAAGTGTAAGATATCTTTTCTGGGCTCCAGCCAATCAATGTCTTTGTCATATTTTCCCAGCGTTCCACTTAGTGACTTCAAGTTCATGATTGTTCTTTATTTCATTAGTAGTCTACTTCACAACCATTTTGTTGTTATTCATACTTCAATATCAACTTATCTCACAATGCTTACAACTTCCAAGTTCAGAACAAGAACCGCTCCCGTTCGAAAACCGGTTTTCTCAGGGCAGAGTGATCACTGGGGATAAGTTGTGTTTTACGGAGGGCATAGTCAGGTGATTACTTTATCAAAAGGGATTGCAAAAGAGTGTAATGCATTAGCTACATCACAGATACAATATTCTCTGAAAAATATTGAAGCATTTCAAAATTCTTAGAAAAGATAGGGGGTGCTTTTTGCATGGTATTGATTGACTTACCTAAATTTTGTGAGTATTCATAGTATCTTTTAAGACGTGCTACTGTTGGACAAACTGACTGCCATGTTGTATCTTGAGCTACTACATATTGTGGCGTAGTATATATAGACTTACCTAAATCTTGTAAGTATTCATAGTATCTTTTAAGTTGTGCTACTAGCGGACAAACTGACTGCCATGCTCTATCTTGAGCTACTACTAGTACATCTTTTGGCATAGACTTACCTAAATCTTGTGAATATTCATAGTATCTTTTAAGATGTGCTACAACTAATGGACAAACTGACTGCCATGCTCTATCTTGAGCTACTACATCTTGTGGCATGGGATAGATAGACTTACCTAAATCTTGTGAGTATTCATATCTTTTAAGTCGTGCTACTAGTGGACAAACTGACTGTCATGCTCTATCTTGAGCTATTACATCTTGTGGCATGGTATAGAGAGACTTACCTAAATCTTGTAAGTATTCATAATATCTTTTAAGTTGTGCTACTAGTGGACAAACTGACTGCCATACTCTATCTAGAGCTATTACATCTTGTGGCATGGTATAGAGAGACTTACCTAAATCTTGTAAGTATTCATAATATCTTTTAAGTTGTGCTACTAGTGGACAAACTGACTGCCATACTCTATCTAGAGCTATTACATCTTGTGGCATGGTATAGAGAGACTTATCTAAATCTTGTGAGTATTCATAGTATCTTTTAAGTCGTGCTACTAGTGGACAAACTGACTGCCATGCTCTATCTTGAGCTACTACATCTTGTGGCATGGGATAGATAGACTTACCTAAATCTTGTGAGTATTCATATCTTTTAAGTCGTGCTACTAGTGGACAAACTGACTGTCATGCTCTATCTTGAGCTATTACATCTATTGGCATGGTATAGAGAGACTTACCTAAATCTTGTAAGTATTCATAATATCTTTTAAGTTGTGCTACTAGTGGACAAACTGACTGCCATGCTCTATCTTGAGCTATTACATCTTGTGGCATGGTATAGAGAGACTTACCTAAATCTTGTAAGTATTCATAATATCTTTTAAGTTGTGCTACTAGTGGACAAACTGACTGCCATACTCTATCTAGAGCTATTACATCTTGTGGCATGGTATAGAGAGACTTACCTAAATCTTGTAAGTATTCATAATATCTTTTAAGTTGTGCTACTAGTGGACAAACTGACTGCCATACTCTATCTAGAGCTATTACATCTTGTGGCATGGTATAGAGAGACTTACCTAAATCTTGTGAGTATTCATAGTATCTTTTAAGTCGTGCTACTAGTGGACAAACTGACTGCCACGCTCTATCTTGAGCTACTACATCTTGTGGGTTTTGTATTGCCTGGAGATGGAAGACAAGAAACAGCGTGTTTATACTGAGCGTACGGCTTTTTGACCCGCTATTTTCCGGGCACAAAATACCGATCATAATCCGCCACCGTTACCCAGCTTGTTTCTACTGAGACCAGAAAGCCGTGTCTCGCACGATGCACGGCATTTTTTTCCTGTAAACCGAAGTACGGAAAACAGATTTGACGGTTAATTATATCCTAAATTTAAATGTCTCACGGAATGCAGCTCATGGCATATGACTCTACAATCACAATTTAGTATTTTCGTAAAATCCAAATTGTATTAATTTACCAATGGATCTAGTAATTGGCTATTATGATAATTAATTTACAGCTCATATATAACCAACTCATTAATTATAAAGATATAACCAACTCATTAACTATAAAGAAGTAGGCCTAGACTAAGTAAAGTCATATCCATTTTACTTCATCAAGTTCATGCGAGTCACACATGTGTCCAGTGTATATAATATCGGAAAGAAGGAACCTACTACATCATAGGCCTAAGCTAGACTATACAAAGTAGAATATAAATCGCGTTATTTTTGCAACACGCATGACCTCGACCCGGCAACCGATGACACGGCTCGTTTCTACTGCGCAGATTACACGCTTTGATTCGGCATGATCCACCTCAAGAGGTGGATCACGAAAAGCGAGCACATGACCCGCATGACACGGCAACCGATTACCCCAAGTCGTTTCTACTGGGCTCGTTACCCGGCACGGCACGGCACGGCACGGCATGGCCCGGAATTTTACCCTCAGTAGAAACACGCAGAAAGAGAAAAAAATAGTAAAAGCAAAATGGTAGTGTAGTTCAAATACATTGCATCTGGTATTTTACCTTCAAGGGATCATAAGTTAATTTGTCTGAATGAGGGTTGGGACTAGTGACCTGTGGCATTTGCTTCCAGCTTCCAAATATCTAGGCATATTTAATTGATTTGCCCCTTTCAGCATACTTTTTTGCACATAATTGTGCCAAAATTAAAAATTAAATTATAAATTTGAAACATTGGTACAGAGTTGAGTCATTTTATGGTCAAGTCGAGTCATTTCTAGCAATTCTGCGAGTCGATTTAAGTCATTTGACTCAATGAGTCAAATGTTGAGTAAAGAGACTTGAGACACTCTATGGAGAAAAGTTGAAAATCTGAGGCAAGTCATTTCAATTTTGGAAAGTCGAGTCTCGAGTCCTGGCTCTTTAAATAAGTCAAGGAATTTGAATTGCAAATCCACTTATAAATAACTCAAAAATACCTTTGTCATTGTTTTCATTTTGCTAGATCGGGTCACAAATAATAAGGGAGTGGCATGTTTAATGCAGCAAATGCAATAATTTAAATTCATTGTTAATTTGCAAATTTAGCTTTGTTATACATTGTATTACCTTGTCTTTGCATCAAATTACAAATAATTCAAAGAAACTTTTGTATCACAGAAAATAACCTAATAAAATTACAACGGGAAGGGTGATATGCCAAGGGAATGCAAGCTCTATTAAACAGGTGCACCCCATTTTTTTTTCTCTAATTAAATTTAATCTTAAAGATTACACCACAAACAAATCAGCACTGTAAATGGTTGGTATCACTTTCTGTAGTAGCATTTTACGTTAAAAAGTCAGTAGGTTCGAAAGTACAAAGCCTGCACCCATACAAATCATAAATATCAACCATTATTTATATTATGAAGTAATTGATAACAGGGAAAGAGGAAGTACATATGAAAATAAATTGAGCTGCTAACATGCACAAAATAGATCACATTATACAGGTCTGTTCCGCTTTACACAGTAATCAACTGCATATCTCGCAAAATCAGTTGAAAGTCGGAAAATATAGTTGGAAGCAATCAAATTAACCCTTCAGTTTTTTCAATTTGTAATTTGGTTATAATTTGTATTATACACCTGCTTGTTTTCCAAAAATTGAAAACTTAATTTTGAAAGGAAATAGCATTTGAGGCTAATATACTTGACAAATTTGCAAATGAGAAATAATTCATTGTAGACCAACTAGTGACTCATATTTGCTTGATGATGGTATTTGGATCTTACAGTGTATAATGGTGACACCCATCTTTCTCACTTCTGGAAAACACATCAGCATTTAATATTGTTAATTTAATAGTGGCCTACTACATTGTATACTGTGATATGGGTTAACATGATATCTAACCGGAAAGTAATTCAAGTGAAGAAAATAAAATGGCTTGCTAGAGTTTACTATCAAAAGAATTTGAGTATACAATGTTTATTTAAAGGGCCAAACAGTGGTTTCCTAAACCAGGCACTTTAAAATACAATGTACATTGAAATTCACACTTGGCATTATAGAACAAGCATACATGTGCTGATAAAATGATGCAAATGGCAAATGAGAAAGATAAAATCTGACATTTATAATGATTTCATGTAATATAAAATATGCAGACATAAAGACCTCACAAAAAGAAATGCAGCCATTACCATGTCCATAGCTTCAGAACTATTAACCCTAACTGAACTGAATCTCACTAAAGCTCACTATGAAAAGCACTGTGCATGCATGGATTCCACATGATGTGATGCAATCAGCCTCAGAAGTCATATATACCCAGGGAATTGCTGGCCGGGCCAGCGAAACCCCAGTGGGTACAGACCGATGATCTTGTGTGTGGCATGCGAGGGGTCGGAGGGTCGAATCCCAGGGGTGCACTGCCAAGTGGCTTCTTTGTTCATCTTCTTTCCTTTTTCGTTTGTTCTTTCCCTTCTGATAGCAAAAAAACATAGATAAGTCACACTTTAATATAGCAATGTCTTTTGGAATTTGCAGGAGAGCATTAAATAGCTCTTCTGGAGCCTTCAAGGAAAGCTGTTTAAGCATTTACAACAGAATGTAATTATGTAAAGAGAGAATAGTCAACTAAGGGAGCTACACTCACTCTCCTAGATCAGAATAAAGGAGAGTAGTAGAGAGTGATTGCTCTCACGCTCCTCAAAAGGCAGTCCCTGCTTTAAACGTTAAATGTAAAACCTGCCATCATCTTCGCGCTGGATTCAAATCAATACAATGTGCTGCAACTTTAAAATCCAGGGGTTTTTCTTTTAAAATACTGCTGTGTTATCAATATTGAACGAAATTGGGCTGAAGCTAAAGGCATATTTGTAACGGCTGCATTACTTTTTGTAAAGTCTTTACTAGCTTATACAAGGGACTTATACTGAGTGCTAATTGGCCCAGTCTACCCAACTGATCATGGCTGTGATGGTTATTCTATGTAGGCTGAAATAGGGCTTTGTGCCAATACAGATCTGGTCCCAGAAAATACTAATAAATATCTCTACGGCGTAGGGCCAAAGTGGCCAGCGACTTTCTTTCTAGTGCAATGATCTTATGCACCAGGTAATAGACCTTTTCATATCAAGATCGGAAAAGTTCGGAAAACCGCGATATTTATTTAGTAAACTAGGGGGTCAAATTGTACCCAAACTGGCAGACAAGAAATGTCATGAATTACGACACCCTTTTGCGCGAAAATACAGCTTATTAAGCCAATTTGAACATGGGGTCATCGCAAGAAATATTTTCCTAGCATATTGAGCTAACACCTCAGCTACTTGGTTTTTCAAAATAAGATACTAATGGAAAGAAATGGATAATGTCCGTAATTTTTCGTCAGTTAAATTTTTTTCCAGAACGTGTTTGTTTACGTTCATCACCTCTTCCATAGTCAGTCTTACACAACGCTACAACCACACGCTTAATTGCACGTTGTGTATCATTGGCAAAAGTACCTCTCTCGTCCCTAAATTGACAATCGAAAGTTCATCGTAGTTATGATGCCTGTTACACATTGGAACTTCGCACTGTACATGATGCTGAAGAGGTACTTTTTATGCGTCTTGCGACCGGCGCATGACTGGGGAAATTATTTCATGCTTCGGGTTTTATCGGAATTACTCAGTATGAAAAGGTCTATTGCGTTATATAAATATATGGCTTCTTCAATGATTCTCATTATCTCTTTACTTTTTCTAGAAAGTCTTTTTGTGTGAATGCAAAAATATCTTACGTGTCAATTTTGGTGGAAACCTTTTTTCTGATTGCAGATATCACAAAAAATGCTTCTCTTGCCAAAAAAGCAAAAAAAAAGGCAAATGAACATTAAGATATTCCTACAATCACACTGTGACTGTCTCTCTACCTGCCTCTGTCTGTCTATCTGTCTGTCTGTCTGTCTCCATATAAGGCAGTTCACAGAGCAGATTTGCAGACTTTTTGTCTAGTGCAACTATTCAGTGACATAAAGGTGAAAGCGTGTAAAACTGTACACAGTACCTAAAATCATATCCACACCATCAGTAAGATAATTTATAAACATTTTCCCTGATAGAAACTGAATCCTAATCTTGTGCAAATCAAATGCAGCAATAACAAAATTCCATCTTCCAGTCCAGTTGTTGGTTACAGTTGATCAGGTTCTTCTACATAAATGTCATGAAATATAAATGCTAGAGATAAACAAAGGGTCAACTTGTTAGCTCTAGGCTGCAATTGCATGGCTAAGTGAAGCAAAAAAAGACAGTAGAGAAAGAGAGCAAAGATGGAGAGAGAGGAGGTAAAGAGAGGGTGACAGATGGATAGAGACAGGAATTGTCATGAAGATATAAAGACATGAGGAGATAGTGTGTAGGGAGGGAGGGAGGGAGGGGAGAGGGAGGGATGAAAAAGAGAGTGACAAGGAATGTGAAAAGAGAGATTTAATCAATTGTTTCTGAAAGTACGTTATTTCTTACACATTTTTATAATGCACAGTACTAAAAGAATCAAGTTTTTTTTGTGTTATCTAAATAAATGTCAAATCATACATGTTCAACCCCCCCCCCCACACACACACAATAAGGGATATCATTTTCTTCAGAAGGGGGTTCCAAATTTATAAAAAGTTGGTGTCAATAAAATTGTGACCCCCCTATTTTGTCAACAAAAAATTTATGACCCCCCAAACAACCGATACACCTTACCCCCTAAACAGGCTATATTTGTATTGAATGCAGTCTTTTGAATAAAATAAATACACTATCTGTGGTCATCTTGTGACTCCCTACATTTTGGTCATCAAAAATTTTATGACCCTCCGCCTATTTTTCTTTCCAAAAATTTATGACCCCCTTCCGAAGAAAATGATAGCCCTCTAAGTCAAATACAATGACAAAAATATCTTCCTTGGATAGAACTTTTTGTGACAGTTTATGCCACGGGCACGCATTGTACCGCTTGCCAGTGACCTGCCAATGCCAGCTATAGATATTAACCATCTTTGTCATTTACAAACCTACAATATCCCTTACACAAGAGTCATTTTGTGAAAACATCCTTCCTTCCATAAGGCCAACATATTTGGATAAATAATAAAATAACACAGGTTATTTCATGAGCTCTGTCAGTTGAGAGGAAGCTAGCAATCCATCCAGGAGATTATAAACCGAATATACGTGGGTAGGATGATTGGCTGAAAATTGAAATATTATTGAAGCGATGGTGAACTTGGATCAGTAATGCCATCAAACAAAATCCTGGGTCTATGATAAGATGGATGGCATCCATATTCAATTTTGATTTTCTACACAAGGTTTTATCTATGAGGGGACATGCAGAGGAGGTGGGGACAGGTTTTTTCGGGGCATAAGGGGGGCAAAGTGAATTTCAGGGGGGGCAAAATCAACCAATTTTGTGCAAAATTACTGCAAAAAGTGGAAATTTTTGTAATTTTAGGTTTTTTCTGGGGGAAGCAACAGTTCTGACTGGGGCATTTCCCCATGCACCCCAGAAAATGAAAAAAAAAATGACACAGCCTGTGCATGACCATAAACATTTGTGACATTGTAATTTTTTGTATTTTACAAGTTGCCAAATTATTTTCTGCCACTTCTCAAGATTCAAGATTTCCCAGTAAGAACCCCCCCCCCCCATTCCCCCCAGTAAAAACCCAAAATCACAAAAATTTCCACTTTTGCAGCAATTTTATGCAAAAATAGTTGATTTTGCCCCCCCCTCTCCCTGAAATTTACTTTCCCCCAATTCCTGCCACTGCTACTGGCCTTCCCACATTCCCGCTTTTTTCTGTGCCCTGATGGGACCAACCATGGATCCATCATTTGATAAGCCAAGGTAGATTCATTCTTACTCTTTCCCTATGCAGTAAGATTTTCCCTGGAGATTTCCAAAGATGCCATTCTATCCCCCCATACTCATGGCTCAAAAATAGTCTCATCTCCAATGGTATAGTTCAAAACCTCCATTCAACAGCATAGCACAAACTTTAATCTCACAGTTGTAGAGGATGCATTTTTGTACCCAATTCATTCAAATGTTATTTTATGAGTGTACAAGGATATGAGCTTCACAGAACTGTGCCTTGCTAGATGAGCATGTTTGAGACCCTAATGATAGTTATGTAATTCACCCAATCCATTTATTTGATTAATGTGTTCTCATCAGTGGATTACATTACCGCAATGATGTTCAAGTGTCATTTTGCCGCCAGAAATGCCAGTCCGTGCATCTTAATATGATGATGACAACGAAGCATACAGGTTTGGATTTATATTCCCAATCTAGCCATCAAGCAAAATCAGTCTGAAGTCGGGCATATACACCAGAACGAAATTCAAATTTCACGATATCTTTGCAAAACGAATTAATCTGCAAGAAATATTTTGTACATAAACATTATGTAGCCAGAGGTTTCCAGTGATATAAAAATCTCAACTTTTTTGAGAAAAGTGGGGGATGAGGCTGTGGATCACGAAATGCCCTTTAAGTTCCAAAGATATGAACAACTGAAGTGTTTCAAAAACAAATTAATTTTTCCAACTTGCGACCAATTTTGCTTGATCACATCACAAATGACAAGAAATCATCAAATTTCTATTTTGTTCACAAACCTGAATCTAAAAGAAACCACACAAACAAAATTATGATTTCAAGCACATTTGTATATGTATTATTTTAAAAATTATCATTTTTACCTTCTTTTTAAAAATTTAAAAAAGAAATTCTATCCATTTTGTTGATACATGTGTTGTTTTAAACTCAACATAAAACAGTATAAAAACAGACTTTCAGATCAAACCTTGAATCTTTCTTCATCCTTATCACTATCAGAACTCCTAAGATGAAGTGATGGCATTGCCCTTTCTTTTCTTGTAATTTTTGATCATCTATTCGAAATGGTGATTGTTGCTTCTCTTTCACACAAAAATATCACATGTTTCATTCAATCACAAAACATTTCAGAAGTCATTTGATCTTTTCACTTTGTATGTGATTAGGCCTCAGAAAGTCAATTCTGAGCAGGGCGATGTGACTTCATAAGGGCAATGTCGGGGATTATAGGACACAATCGATGGGGAGAGATGAGGTCCGACCAGGTCCGACCGAGTCTCCTACACAGGTTACGCTCCTGTGGAGGGGCGGAACCAAACTGGCTGATGTGGAGACTAAGCCAGTTTGCGCCGGTCTGATACTCGTCTTTGACCATGCGCAGATCTGGCTGGTCAGGAAGATATTTAATATCCCGAATTTATAATATGCCTACCAGTTCCATCTATAACCGATTTGCTAGAGAATATTTGTTACCATGTTTAATAAATTCATTATTAATCGTATAATAAAATGTGGCCAAATGTATATTTGTGTACATAGTGTGTGGATCTACTCTTCTACGGACTTGGCTACTAAGCATGTCGGGAAGGATATGGCGGTATGCTGACCTGGGTCAATATGTTCTGGGCAGATGAGGTCCGACCAATTGCCTACGACCTTGTGTGCGATCATGTGTAACAGGCAATTCCCGATAATAATAGCGGTTCCCTGTTCTGAGTTTCAGAATTGACTCGGCTGACCCACACTTCATATTCGGGCCTGCACTTGAATTCATTATTGTGATTTTCCAAAAATAAAAATAAGAATTGGTAAATTTTGCCAACAAAATGATGAATATCTGTGCATTTATTAGTGGGCCAAAAATCAAAACATCCATTTCGCTACCAGTGATTCAGTCAACTCATTGCGATCGATGGCGTCTGATAGCAAATAACAACACATTTTACACTGATGTTTGGCCATATAATGAAAGTCACAAAAATAATGAATTTTTCAGAAATTACCTGATGGGAAACTCAAGATCGACTTTGCGAGGACTTAGATGCTGTTTTCTTCCTATTCTCCCTTGTGTTTATCTTGGTGCCCAAGAAACCTCCCATTTCAAAAGGTTAACCTTCCATCCATCTCATTGTCTACAGATCACATAACTTATTAAATAGTGGTAATATGGTCACTGAACCAGCGTAAGCCGCACATTGCAACATAATACCAAATCAAAGCCTCCTATGTCTGCACTAGTATTAACTGTAATTAGTTTTACTCATCATGCTCATCACCTGGGCTCAACAATGGCCATGATGTGTAGAAATTGTAGTTCTGACTGAGCATTCCCAGCAGGTTGAAATTGATGATTTGATGAATTTGAGCATTTTTTTTTTAATTCTTTTAAAATTTGAGACTATTTCTGTGCACTATGGATCATGCTCATAATTCCATCAGGTGTCAATGTGAGCATCCCACATATCACTTTTCTCATTATTCCAACTCAATTTAATGCATCATTTCACTTGGTATCAATTTAGATTTTACATGCATGAGCAATAGGACCATGCCTAATGATTTCCATATAATAGTACAAATCTTGGAGATTTAAATCCTTTCTTTAGGGATTGGTCCAGGTGTATGTGTGTATAGGGGGAAGTGAGGGGGTAAGGGTGGCGAGTATGTACAGGTTTTCCTACATGTAGGGCCTATCCAACAGTGGACCTGATTAAGTTTTTATTATCCAAGTGCGAACTCACCCTATACTGAAATGCATTCATAACGCTTTTGTATGGCAGATAAAATATGACCATTTCCTAAGAATTTGTCATTTCATGACTCACTGCATTCAAATAGAGCACTGCTCCTCTACACTACCATTCTCAATATGATTCCTCCAATTGATTATGCTATCAAACAAAACAAGTACAAAGTCAGAGAAAATAAAATTCTAGTTATCCCTTCATTTCCATAAATTCAAAAGCTATGTTTTCCCAAGATGTTATCATCCAAGTGAGAGAGTCAGTTTCTAATATACATGTAGTGCTTATTAAAGTCTTAATTTGAATTTTAGAAACAATTCACACTGCGCACCATTTATAACCACATCTCAAGATAGATTTTGCCCGACATAAGACTCAAATTTGCTCCATTGCATCACAGTCGACGATGATGATGATGCTGGTAGCAGGAAATTAAACACAAGTAGATGACATGTCCAATAAATGACGTACGTGCCTAAATAATTTGTACAGAAAAGTCCTCGTTCAATAGAAATCTTCTTTAGGGAAGCTTTTGAACAGTGAACACACAATCAAGTTGAACCAGATGTCAATAATGTCTGACATATTATTTAAAGCAAACTTGTCACTTCAAATACCCTTTTCTACCCATTTTGTTTAGTATGATATTAGAGCAGAACCAAAAGCTTAATAATTCATCTTTAATTGAGTTTTAAGATGAACTTCAAATATTCAGGCTTGTAAGCCAGATTTTTATTTTTAAAAAGTGGACTTTTTTGAGGGAGAAATGTGTAAAGAATGGACTTTTAGTTTTTTTTTACTGATCATGGTCTGTGTCGAAAACTTTCACTCATGAAAGTGGAAACTTTTGTAATTTTGTTCTCAATAATTTGGACTTCAAGAGTATATATAGTTAAGTTATTTACAAATCAAAATTTAACACAAAATGTTACACCCATGATACATGAAGCATTAAGATAATGACATTGAAATGTGTTTTAAGAAATTGTTAGTGTAAGGGATCGTTCACAAACACTTGTTAGGGGGGCCGATGCAAAAAAAATTCATCGCAAAATTTTTTCGGGTCCCCCTGTTGAGATCTCCAAAATTTCAGGGACCCCCTTTTTGACATGAAAATTATGGGTCAACACCATAGAAAAGCATATTTTTCCCAGGAAAATTTGTGGTCATTTTTTTCAGCCCCCCTTAGGAGGGTCAAAAAATTCAGGCCGCCCCCCAACAAGTGTTTGTGAACAGTCCCTAACTACATGTATATTCTGGTGTGGACTTAAATTTTAATTTTAAAAGCATCAATATGATAAGAAATGCTTAACATGATCTATAGAGAAGTTAGGATGACAGGAAAATGCTCAAGGAACACATTTAGCTTCTTTGTAATAGCTACAGAACAATACACCTTTCCCCAAGACATAACCATAATAGATTCACATTCTGAATACATCATCAATATGATATGATGTGAAATTGATGACATTCATTCAAAATGAGAGTGTACTGTGCATAATACATGCCTGCCTAGGATGAATATAACATCTTCACAAACTTGTGAAATGTCACCATCATTTATTACGGATATGTTAATCAGAATTTGAGGTGAATGCATGGATTGTGATATTTTTGTTGTGCCATTTCTTTTTCATGTGCCTTTAAGGTGGTACGAAAGGCAAAATCAAGTTGCTCTGGTTGAGATTAAAATAGACTTGTTCCCTAGAGATATGCAAAATAATCTTAATTCTAAAATTTGAGCCAAATCGGACAAACGGTTTTTGAGATATTGCTGTTGAAAGATTCTTTGTATTCTATTGTTTTTGCCAATATATTGATGAAGTTAATGAGGAAAATTGGCAAAATGTGCTCATTAATATTAATTTTTGCCAATATGCTAATTAGATGTGCGGGAAAATCACATGTTAATGTTTTAGGCCATAGAAACACATTGGCAAAGTTTCATGTCAAAATCATATAAAATAAAAGTAAACACATCCCAAAAAGAAAGTATCCAGTTTGATTTTGGTCCATAAATCAAATATGGGGTCTTAAATCAAGACCTCCCAAACGTATGTTACAGATGAATTTATTCCGCACAGTTTGATATCTCATTTGTCCAAATCGATGCAGAATTGATGGCACAGTGATCTTTTAAATGCCATCACCCCAATTTTAAAAGTTGCAATAATCCCTATGATGTGGTTTTCCTGCTTCTCACGATTCTTCATAAAGGTACACAATAACAGAGACGGTCTAAGACTGTTTGACTTCACTTCATGTGTTTTATTCAATACAGATACTCTTTTACTCCTTCCTCAATGTTTTACCCTTTACACTTCGCAGTCAAAAACAATGACTGCCAGACATCTGCGGCGCATACTCTTGATCTATCGCTACCCATATTGAGTATCATCACCAAATCAACAGGAATTTACTGCAACTTTTAAAATTGAGGTGATTGCATTCAAAAAGTCATTGTGTCATCAATTCTGCATCGATTTGGACAAATGAGGTAACAAACTGTGCGGAATAAATTAATCTGTGTAACATACTTATGACAGCGTTCAAGATTTGACTTACGTTTGGCGGACACGCGTGAAAAAAAAAAAAAGTATTTAGGGGTGAAAAGAACCAAAATTCTTGAATGTTTATATGTTTCCAAGGGTAAAATGTCATCTAGTTTCAGATTTTGGCACTTAAAACTCCCTATCTTTTATAGATTTTGAGAAAAAATCATTTTTGGTCCGATTTTGGCGAAAATTGCCATTTTGGGGTGACAAAAATTTTGACTTGCAGATTTCCTGTGAGTATATGAACATGAAAACTATCAAATAGTGCCTAATTTTCTATTCTAATTGTGTAACAAGGGTACAATTGTAATATTAAAAGCATTGAATGGGATCCATATATTTCTTTATTTTTTTTTTTTTTTTAGAAACTTGAGGGTTCGGGTGACAATTGATTTAGAAAAATATACAATATTCGCATCATTTTCAATTTGAAAACGCCATATCTCCACAATGGTATGAGCTATAGGGATGCTTTAAGTGTTTATTTGATCAGTATTTCATTAGCTAAATGGTGATATAACAAACAAGTACGCTAGATCTACAGAAAATAAAATAACTTGCAAAATGCTACCCCCACCCCTAAGGATTTTGAGGGCGTGAAAAAAGTCACAGATTTTGCAAAAAAAATAAGTCCTTCAAAATTGGGAGGTTTGAGGCTAAACAAAAGACATGTTGCCCATACCAATGCCTCCCTCTAGAGCAACATGTTTTTTGTTTAGCCCTGAGTATCCCCATTTTGAAGGACTTATTTTTTTTGCTCCAATTTGGGGACTTCGGGCAGAAATATGCCTGTACAGTGCTATGGGGAAAATTTTCAAGTTGATAATTGTGCATTTTTTATGTCAGATTCAGTTTCTACACAAAATTTCACCCTAGAAAATGTTCCTTTAAGTAGGATATCTTTCACTTTAAGTTTCCACCATTCTGTCCGCCAAACGCAAGTCAAAGCTTGAACGCTGTCTTATGGGAGGTCTTGATTTAAGACCCATTTTTGATTTATGGACCAAAATCAAACTGGATACTTTCTTTTTGGGATGCGTTTAGTATGAAGGTTTATTCATAAGATATTGGTATAATATTGGCAAACATGAATATTCATGAGCATATTTTGCCAATTTTCCTCATTAACTTCATCAATATATTGGCAAAAACAATAGAATACAAAGAAACTAAAAACATGTATATCTTGACAACCGTATGTCCGATTTCCTTCAAACAAAAACTATTTTGCTCAGTGTATTTAGCTTAACTTATTCAATCTATTCAAATGGTTCTAAATTTACTTTCTGTTTTCCAGAAACATCGTTTCGAACCCCCTTAAGATGTATGTTTTATGAGGGTTAGGCCAAGTAACAAAAATAACATACATGTATATTTTTGGAGATTTTCAAATATTTTTGTTATTTTTCCTATTTGCTCCCTTACTTTATTTCTAAAATTGTTGTGATAAAAAGACATGCTCAGAAGTTCTTGGTTATCATTTATAAACACAATGCAAACACTTTCTTCAAGCTAGGGTTAGGGCTTTGGGGAAATAACAAAAATATCTGGGGGCCTCCCCGATTTGATGTGTTGATAAACACTTTGCAATTGCAATTTTACACAGAAATGAATGGTAAAAAATAACACAATAACAAATAATAAGGACCTCCCTCACCAATTTTTGAAAAAGTCCGGACAATATACATGTTATTTTTGTTACTTATAAGGTATGATCAACCTGTTAGTTCCTGGGTTGTAGACCCCACTGATTTACTTCAAATACTGTCCACTTATCTAGATAAATGGGGTCACTGTCAGTGCCAATATTACCACAACAATAATTGCCAGTTCAATGAACTTCAATCAAAAATACAACAGATAATGGAACTAGAAATGACAAAAAAGATGAATGGAGACACAGTATAACCATACAGGTTAAAATATGACCGGTGATGATGATGAATCCACCAAATTGATGATGAATCCACCAAATTAACATAATCCAATCAAGACAAGTGCGCATAATATGCACATTAATTGCTCTGAAATCAAATTAAGACATTAAGTAATTGCCTCTGAGCATTACAAATATACTCATCCTAATGACATCATTAACGATAACAAGCCAGTCGTTTACAACAAGTGCATGGATTCAGCTGTACACGCAATCAAGATTTATGATGCTTGCAAATCAATGGGTTAATTCAAAGTAACTGATTTCTTACATGACTTGGTGACTTTCTTTAACCCTGGGCTTTAACCTCTACAATATTGGAAAAAGCCTTGAGGCATTCAAGGCAGCTATTGATGATTATGCAGTAACAGTACATAGCTGCCCTTTTGTCAAATAATATCCTATGGGTAACTGACAGTATTTCTTAATACTTGTGTTCAATCTGGTGCTAAAGTCCGGAGGCACTCAGAGCAGCCTTTGTGTCAGTGTCAGCACAAATCCTTTCCAGGATCAGCAAGAGCATAGCTGCCCTTTAATATTTTATGGACTTAATGACATCCTAGTACAAGTGCATAGCCTAAAAGGAACATACATCTTGCAGCTATCACTTCTGTCAACTAAAGCTGCTTCATCAATATATTTTCACTGCAAAAGCCTGCAGATGCTGGCTTTTGCAGCAATGATGATGCCTCGTCAGTATCTGACGTACAGCCCAAGGGCACTTAAAATTTAAGCTTGCAACATAATAGCTGCCTCAGTAACCTCTGGTCTATACTACAACAAACTAGCGTACTATCCCCTTATTATTTAGCTGAGCCATTTCTCACTTGTTTCCGAAATCCATCTGAACCAGCAAGCTCTCACAGACATCAACACACCATGATGGAGAAATACAATTCCGTGTGCCACTCACTTTATCTGTCTGTTTCTCTCCTTCTCTGTCTGTATGTCTGTCTCACTCTTGTCCTTTCTATCTCTCTCTGGCTCTCTCCGCATATAAGTCCAATATGAAACCAAATCACATCTTCCCAAAAACTTGAGCTAGGAAGACGTTGGGATGGTTTCAAGCAAATAGTGTTTACACAGGCAGTGCTGTACATCATTTCTTACAATGGTGATGGTACAAAGTGATCCTTATTAACCCCCCTTTTTCTATCAGCCTGAGTCTGTGGCAGACAGGTAGTACTGTGGGTGAGAATATATGCTGTGGGGGACATGAGGAGCTGAGTAACAATTTATGTCTGATTAATTTTTCATCTTTTGCAAATTTTGAGTTGTTTCACTTGTTTTTTAATTCACAAAATTTTCACATTTTCACATAAGGGTCAGTCCGTGTCGAAACAGATTGAGTGTACACCCACCCTCTTGGATTTTGCTCTCCTTTGGCTCAGGGGTACCTTTCATGGATCCCTAGGTGAGGTCACAAGAAAAAATTCAAATTCCATTTCGTTTTGAATGGCGGGCAATCAAAGTTTGGCGACCTCGACCAAAAATGTGAATTTAAGGGGTCCAAATGACAAAGTGCTCTCTTTGAGGGGCACTTTCTTCTTAATTGAATCAGTTGTGATCCTCTTTTTGAATGTGGTCACTCACTGGCTGTGTCTGAAATACCTAATGCCAAAAAAGATAGATTTCGAAATTTCTTTGGGATTTCAGAGGGGGTCAAAATCAGCACTTCGTACTGTTCAATCAAATTATCTTGATTTTGAAGGACCCATGATAATGTCACAGTGCACTTATAGGTCCTAATTATGTTCAGAATGGATTAACCATATGCCAATGTCTATGAGCAATTAATAAAAAAGAGAAATTTCTAGACCCCTACAGAAGTTTAGGCCACCCCTAAAGTGGTTCAGCCACAAATGGCACTTAAAGTCGGCAAATTTTGACCCCTAATAACTTTAGGTGTACACCAGATATGAATTTCTAGTCTTTTGCATCTGAAAGAATGTAGTTTAATGTTACTAGGAACATAAGATTTGTTTTGTATTTTTTGTGTTTTAGTATTAAGTTGACGCTTTCAAAAATAGTCATTTTTGCCTAACATACCATGCATACAGGATACGGTACAAAATGCCAATTTTAGTATGATATTTTTTATATTTTGATCACTTTATAGCCATTTGTATTATTTATCCTGATATTTCAAGTTGCTCTTGAGTCAAGTAATAAGAAAAAACTACTTTCTAATCCTCTGTATGGATTTTTAAGGGGGTCAAAAATGCACTTCCCGGCAACGATGCACATGCAAAGTACAGGGGGTCAAATTTTCAGAATGCTCCCAATTATGTCAAGTAATATATCAAATTACTCGTATGGTCATGAGGATTCCAAAATGTATAGTTTGTTATGTGTCAGACCTTTCAGGAGGCGCTATATGAATAAAAATGTTCATAGGTCAACGACCTTTTTGAAAGTATCAAAATACAAATAATACAAAACAAATCTTATGTTCCTAGTAACATTAGACTACATTCTTTCAGATGCAAAAGACTAGAAATTCATATCTGGTGTACACCTAAAGTTATTAGGTGTCAAAATTGCAGATTTTAAGCGCCATTTGTGGCTGAACCACTTGAGGGGGGCCTAAAATTCTGTAGGGGGTCTAGAAATGTATCTTTTTTTGAATTGCTCATAGACATTGGCACATGGTTAATCCATTCTGAACATAATTAGGACCTATAAGTGCACTGTGGCATTATCATGGGTCCTTCAAAATCAAAGATAATTTGATTGAACAGTATGAAGTGCTGATTTTGACCCCTCTGAAATCCCAACGAAATTCAAATCAATCTTTTTGGCATTAGGCATTTCAGACACAGCCAGTGAGTGACCACATTCAAAAAGAGGGTCACAACTGATTTAATTAAGAAGAAAATGCCTCTCAAAGAGAGCGCTTTGTCATTTGGACACCTTAAATTCCCAATTTTGGTCAAGGTTGCCAAACTTAGATGTCCCGCCATTCGGAAACGAAATTGAATTTGAATTTTTTTCTTGTGACCTCACCTAGGGGTCCATGAAAGGTACCCCTGAGCCAAAGGAGAGCATAATCCAAGAGGGTGGGTGTACACTCAGTCTGTTTTGACATGGACTGACCCATAACTTCTTTACATTGACCACATACAAAAAAGGAATATTGTGTTGTTATTTTTGTGGTAGCTGTTTGGAGAGCAAGCGTGAAAATAGATGATGCTCGAAAATTTCTACTTTATACTAAAACTAAAAAGGTGAGAGATACATAATGTAGAGTACACAGTCTGCAAGCACTGGTTTTTCTCAATGCAATTTAAGTTTTTTTATTATACAAAAATGTATGTACATTTGTATTGCAAGATCTTCTCTGAAATATGAAATTGTTCCTCAAAGAACAATTATCACAAAATTGCTGTAAACAGAAATCTTAACAAAAAGAGCAAAAAAATAAAATAAAAACCAAAATATAGCAAAAACATGAATATAGGGTTCATATCAAGTTCCAAGCTTTTTATTTGAACTTTTGATAAATATTTTATATTTACACTACCAACTGATCCTTGAAGATATTTGAATGGAAAAAAAGCATGTAGCAAAACCATTATTTGGGTTCATAATATCGACACCTAGCATTTTAATATTCGCTTAAATAAGCAGCATGGTAAATGAGCTGTTCACAAAGCATCTTTAAAGCATATTCTGTGGCAAAATAAAAGCGAGCCACAAATCTGGCATCAAGAAGTCATAGATTGCACTATCTTACTATGGCAGTTCATACAGCGTAAAATTGATGTGACTAAATTGCACAAGATTTAATTATGACACGGTCATCATCATCCCAATGCTGTTTTCATCATCTGCACACAATGGCAGATGGGGTTCATAATTGGTTGATTAGACACGTACAAATGTACATACATGGCTCTGAGGACCTTACTCATTGCAGGTTTAGTATGTGTTTACAGGCTATTTCTACCACTGTTCTTTGGAGAACAAAACTATTGTTCTGTATCCGCTGGGTCTTTTTAAGTTTCTACATTGAATAACAATGCTTTGGGTTTCTATTTTCTGTTTCTCTAAATTGTTAAATCCAGATATTGAAGAGCATGAAAAGGTGTGAGAATGCAATGGTGCAGGTCAGAAACAGAGATGCTGGGGTTTTCTCGAGACAGTAGTGTCCACGACTCTGCATGTGATAAGGCAATGCATCTGTAGCGCGAGATACACATTCTTTGATTGCGCGTACATGTATATCACATTAATACTACAAGGATGCCAAATGGACCATAAAAGTTTGTGTTTGGGGATAAACTGCTGCTTTTAGCTTCAAAATGACACCTTACTTGTTGAAATCAGATACAGTAAAAATGTTTTATGAGGCAAAACAAGCTCAGAATTCTTTTTATTTTCTTTATATTTTTCCATCTTCTTTCATTGTTATCTGCCAATGATTCAAGCCACGAGGTGGTCTGTTTCGATGTGATGGGTCACAATTGTGCTTGATTGGTTATGTGTTCCATCCTCTCAGAAACATTATATTTAAAGTAAATTGAGATGCAAAAAAGATAATAAATCATTTCAAATCAAGATTGGAAAACCAGGAGCAGCGATATTTATTCAGTTAGCTAGGGCATCAAAATAGGGAACAAGAAAATCATGAATCACAGTACCCTTCCGATTGAAAATACAGCTAATTTAGCTAATGTCAACATGGGATCATCATGTAAAATATTTTCCTAACATATTGAACTAACACTTCCGTTATTTGGCACAATATGACAGTATTGGAAACAAACCAATATCACCCGAGAACCGGCCGCCCAGGAAAGAGGTTGGGTAGGTTGGTTCTCGGGTGACATTGGTTTGAAAGTCATGGTAAAAGGGACCTATCTACATGTAGTAACTTTGATTTTGCTGTCACTTAACAAGCATTTTTTCATGCTAAAAGTGTAAAGGGGTGCTTAAAAAACAAGTTTGAAAGTTCACATGGGGTGCTTATTATTAGGGGAGGAGCTTTCCTGTAGGTCGAATACAGCATTGATATGGCCAACTAGAAAGCTACAATGTCTACAGCCAAGTCATGATTTGCTATGAATAAAGGTTTTAATTTATAACATGGTTCAATAATGTGAGTGGGCACAATTAGACTTGCCCATGTGTGAAATATTGAACTTCTATTTTAAGTAAACAAAATAGGTCATATGCCTATATATAGTCATAATTTCATTGTATCTTTAGTTAACTTCACATACAGGAACACCCCTTGCCTTTTGTGTAATTGGTTATAGCAATAATATTTGAATCTAGGCATATCTTGTGAGATACACCTGCTCTGTAGTGCTTATTTTCAAGTTAATTTGCACTTATTTTCACTAAATTCAATAAATTTTGAAGTAAATTTGCATCAGTGCTATTTCATGAAGTATACAGTGTATATTCTGTCCCATTTCAATTTTGTTTTGCTTAATACTATTTTAACCATAGTATATCATACATGTATGCTTACTGTAAAATTGTGCTTTTATAGTGGAGTAAAATGCTTTCAGAATAACTGTGGGATACTGAATCAAGGGAATCAAACCTTCTGAATTCCAAAAAGGAAATAAAGCCAAGAAAGAAAATAGCTGATATGAAGTGGCTAAGCTAATGGTGGGTGTGGAAGAGGCACCAGCCCCCCTCCTCCCAGCAAGTCTTCAAAATCATGCAAAATTTGTCAGCCTTATTTTGATGATCTTAGTGAATTTTAGCCTCACAGCCCCCTTTCCCCAGTAATTTTACCATTTTTCAAATCCTAGATTTGTTCTGGTAATCACCCAATTACCCATGGAATCACTGGCCTGGGCCAGCAAAACCCCTGTGACTGATCGGTGATTATTTGCTTAGCACACAAGGGGTCTGAGGTTTGAATCCTGGGGTACATGTACCAAGTGACTTCTTTTTTTGTTAATTTTCTCCTTTTTGCTTCTTCTTAAAACTTCCAATGGCAAAAAAACACAGGCAATGTTAGGGTTAATGATTCTACCAAAGAACACCTTGTAAGTGAAATCATCTCAATAATCAATTGAGTGTTTGAGTATGCTGACTGTTCAGAGCACCACCATCACTGATTTTCTATTATCCTTTGCAATACTAATTTCATGTTACTTACAATTCTAATTTCCTCTCCTGCCCCTCTATATCGTTGTAAATCTTGTAATATTGTGTCTGCTACTGACAAGGTCTCGTTCACCTTTTGGTATATATCTTTCTCCATCTCTGTTGGTTGTGCATCTGTGTAAAGAGAAAACCGCAGGAAAGAAAATCATTGATTTGTGAAATCTTCTCATCTGTATTGCAGCTTATCAAATACAAAGTTCTGACAACTTTCATATCATCCATAAGAAGTATGCGATGTATCACATAAAAGCTGAAGGGTTTTACTTATAAACAGTTGTACGCATTAAGTCCCACGGAGCTTTGCAAATAAAAATGTTGACAGGACAAGTGTCTTTTCATGCAAATGGAGTTATACATGAAACGTCTGTACATCTTTGCCTTTCACATACCTACTGTGAACACTAACCATAAGAATTTGTTCACAAGCATATAAGGTACACTTTACAAAGACATCAGTCTACTTTGCAGAACAATGAACATTATATTTGGATACAATACTATTTATTTAGACTACAATACAATGCAATTTAGGTATACTATGCCTTTTACTTGATACAAAGCTACAATGCGAAGTCATAGGGGACTCGGGTTGGATGCGATATCGCCATTTTTTTACGTCGCCATTGGATTTTTCATGTAATTTTATGAAATGTTATTGGGGTTTGACAAAGTACCCCACTGTAAGTATGTTATTTTTCAATTTTTAACAGCTAACTGTGTATTTTAAATGGGCCGTCAGCCTTGGTACTTTCATCAGCCTCATATGTCATGTGTCACATGTCCTATACCGCCTGGAACCTACTTTATTTTTAGAAATCTATGAAATTTATAGGTCAAGTAAAGTAAAGAAAATAAACAAACATCTTAAAATTGACAGTCCCTGGCATAAACAATTTAAAAGAATTTAGTAATGGTGAAGATAATGATCAACAATACTTCAACCTCAAAATATGGTCGTGCTTTTCTGCACCTTTTAGAATTACCAACTGATGTACATCTTTTAAAAACAATATCTCAAATAAAATCCTTCAAAATTTTATTCAAGGCACAACATTTCATCACCACAGGGAATATCAAACAATTTGTAATTTCTTCTCTGCTACAATAAAACATTTAAAAGAAATATTATGAGTAAAAGCCAGCATTGCACACAATATCGATATCGGAAACATGTTTATTTGTTTTACAAGCAGATTGTGGCTCGATATTAGCAGACCCTTACTCTAAAAGTTGATATTTTTGTGTGATTTAATTTTCGCATTCTGTTAGTTTTATCAATTGGTTTTTAAATGTGCGATTCTTAGCTTCATTACATTAAGCTATAAACAATATATTTAAGTGTTGCTATTTTCGCGGTAGCTGCTTGTAACATGAAAGAAGCGAAAATAAAAGTAGTGTGAAAAATTCAACTTTTACAGGCCACCGTGGCAAGATTTCCTGAAGCGCAGTTTGGCGTAATCTAATTTCGACCCAAATCCAATTCCAGCTTGACGCCAGCAGTTCCCGTCAGCAGTAGACGACTTTAAAGTGGAGGAAAAAATAAAAGTTAGCTGTCGGCAGCAAGCAGCTGGATCCTGCCTGTGAGAATCTATACGGGTCCGTGTGTATCTATAAACATACATGGGATGCTACTTGTCTTTAATTGTCTGTGTTGGGCTCATTTGTTAATCACCATTGTTTTCTCAGACCTGCATTTAACACACACCACATATACCAGAGCTGTTTCCACGAAATCAAAGTTTCAAAATTCCATTTCTGAGTTATGGCCAAATTCATATTCTCCAAATGCCCATATTGATCAGCATCTCTGGCGACTTTCTGCTCATTTTGTGGGAACATGCCTCATATACCCTATTGTTCAAAATAAACACCTTAAGGGGTACTACACCCATTGATTTTTTTTTGCATTTTTTTGCATTTTGTGAAAAAAAAAAAAAAAAAATTGGACAAAGTGGTATGCAAAATGAAGGGGCAAATCTTCTCGTTTTATTGGTGGCATCGGTATCAACGTAGCTTACATGCTTTTAAAAGTAGAAGCCAAAAGGTGGTACATCACTGATGATTTAAATTCACTTCATTTTGGAAAGCTTACTATCAACAGATTTCGTTAAAATTTTGGATATGTGTTGCTAACACGTTAGGGAAATAAAGTTGATATGTAAAATGGGAATAAGTGGTTCCTGATTTCTTTTATGACTTCATGAACTTGGTGCTCCACAACTATCAAAAAAGGAACTGGTTAAAATGCTTCTATTTTCAATGTTGAGCTATATTTTGTATTTTTAACTTGCGACATTATTTCACTGAAACTTAATTAAGCCACAGGTAACAGGTTACCACAACCATACTACAGCAATGTTGAAAAAAATTGTATTTCTTGTCACCTATACCACCATATTGGGTAGTTTTCCGTAAGCTTATCTTTTGTGATTTTGGTAACTATTTTATATTTATTTGTAAAATCCATCTCAACTAGGCATTTTAAATTGTACTCACCATTTACATCCCAAGGTATATTAGTATATCCACCTTGCACTTCTCGATATATATCCAGTTAAAGACAGAATATCAAAATTATTCCTCATTATGATATCACAAACTCTCACATGTGTATTCAAAATTGATGCTTAAATTTGACCTGAACCAATTGACCTATAACCTGACATACGGTGACCTAATAGCCTTTTCTTCTCCTAACAACACATTATAATATTATTGACTAATGACTATACATCCATTGTGTATGTGTTTATATATTTTGCATGCACCACTAGATTTTCTATAGAGAGTATAACAAAGGATTTAATGTATTCTATTCATGTACCCTACTTGAACATGCTGAATAGAATAAATCATGGTTTGTTATGAAACACGCATCCGAGTAACTAGGATACAGTAAACAAAATATATATAGGGCTAAAATGACTTACTACAATTGTTTAAAAGCACTTTTTTCTTCTTTTTTTCATATTTTTTTTTATTTCACATGATCCGTGCATATATCGCCTAGCTATAAATGAAAAAATATTTATTTAGACCAATCAAACCAATATATGGGTGTAGTACGCCCTTAAAGGTGAAAAATATTTTGAAAGGGGGGATTTATTAGGAGCAAATATTTTGATGAAAAAAAAGCTAAATTGGGGCAAAAATTACGAAGTACAACTCACTTCCGGTTTGTTTCCGGGTTCAAATCCAAGATGGCAGCGGCCATATGCAAATACCATATCAGTAACACCAAAAATTACATCTTTAAGGCATTTTATTGCAAGAATGTGATTTACTTTAGGTGAAATTCTAGATAATTTAGCAATGAATTGGATAGAAGTTGACGTTAGAATAGGGTCTGTCTATATAATTTCACGATCTAGTTGACAAGCAGCAAATGTCAGTTTTAAGCTTACAATCTCATGATACGGCATGGACATTTCTGCATTTCGGTCACTTTTTCATTGAAAATTATGGGGGGGGGGGAGGTATTAGGGTGGGAGCGTTTCTTAGGAACAATTGTTTTCCCACAGTGATGGTTTTCAGTTTTTCAGTAAGCATTCTTGTCCACATAATGACAATTTAAATATAGAGCACACAATTCCTTCATTCTTTGCCACTTTCCACTTGATTAAATGTGTCAATCTCTCTTGTCTCTTCAATCCAATCCAAGTCTACTCGTCAAAGCACACAAATGCCATCAAAAAGGCAAGCGTTTGGCACATTTTGAAGAAAGCGCCGTGTTTGCGTTTCTACCTTTCAATGTAAGAATGTAAGTTTATTTTAAAGAATAGAA
Organism: Amphiura filiformis; assembly: GCF_039555335.1. Lineage (NCBI taxonomy): Eukaryota > Metazoa > Echinodermata > Ophiuroidea > Amphilepidida > Amphiuridae > Amphiura > Amphiura filiformis. The sequence continues at coordinate 54,761,863 of NC_092644.1, read as the reverse complement.
CATTTAGTTTTCATCAGCGTAAGCATTGCCATAAATCTTGATGTGATTTTAAAGAAGTGATAATAGTAGTCAAAAAGCAAATTTCATTGCACTTCACTATTTTGAAAGCCCATACAAATTGTCAGAAAAAGTCACTCAAATATACTAAATGACAAAAAGTGCAAATTAAAATCTGTGTATTAACCTTGGAGAGGTAAAAACTGCTTGCGATCTCTTTACAATTTTGTTCTTTTGTCTTTAATTTTCCCTTTCAATTCATTTATTATCTTTCTTTATCTTTTTCTTTTCATTTTTTACTTATTTTTTGTTTTCATTTTTTACTTCCTTTTTTCTTACCACAGTATGATTGACTGCCTTGCACCCATAGGGCAAGCAAGGTTGCAAGACAAACGACAGTTTGCAGGAAAGCAAGCAGTCAAAGAAGGTGAACCATACATGGAAACTTGGAATGAAGAAATCAATGGATAAATGGAAAAGTGCGATGGTCAAACATACATGTGCAAGGAGACCATAGAGGAAAAGGTGTGGCAGTGATGTGAGCTTTCCATCTGCAAGAGCTACAACCATGACAACTGGACACACAGTTCTGAAGTTCAAATATGAACAGCTCGAAAAAGAATTATCACATTTGTTTGACTGGTCTATCCTTTATTACTTTTTTTTCAGATACATATAGAAATATATAGTTCTTGTGCTATTAGTTTCATCCAAATAAGTGACTTAAAAACAATGTGTTTGAACCAACAACAACAAGCAAATTTTTTCTTCAAAATTGGTTATTTTCTGCCTTCAGAAAAACAGCATTAACAACCTCTAATAATTTCTTTCTATAAAGAAGAAAAAATCTTACTTTCAAAGTCCAAGAAGATATCATATTTGGCACCGCCATCTTCGCGTGATAACAACTTCAACAGGTTGCCCATGGCAACACTGACAGGCTATGCTGATTGGTCAATTTAGGCTTCACCACCTGTATAAAAACAAAATAAAATAAAGTTAGTCAGTTTTTAAATCAAGTCGTACAAATGATATTTAAAACCAGAAATTTTTGTTACTATCCATTATCCATCATATAATGCTTCTACCCCGTTCTATTGAAAGTTCGATATATGTGATGCGATCAACCAAATCAGTCTGATGCCGGAATATTGATTTTGAGATATAACCAATATATTCAACTTCCTTTGTATTTATTGTTCTGTGGAACACTAAAATGGCCATATCTCTGGAACCGTAAATCAAATTATGATGAAGTTTTTAGCAAAATGAAGCTCTAAGAGTGGCTTATGTAATACATTTGAAAACTGAATTTTGATTTTGATCGACATCAGACTCATTTTGCTTGATCGCATCACATATAGCGAGGCACCATATATGTTATGCCAGCTACTGCCAGGGCGTCATACAGGCTGTATCAAAATGATTGGTACCCATCAATTTTGATGTTTATTGATAAGCCTGCCTCTTCCAAATGTAGCATTCGATACTCTCGAAATGACCAGAATGTATAGTCTGAAACAAAGGTTCGCTAGTCGGAAAGTAAAAAAGCGTTTGCTACTAAGGATTAGGTTTAAGGTTGGGGGGTGAACTTTAAGACTAGCGACCCATAGGACTAGCAAACCTTATGCCTCCGTCAGACTTTCCTGCCAATTGCAGCTGCAGCAAGCGGCATGACGTATCAACCACTGACAAGCCTTGATAGTGTCTATTTGTCAGCAGACACGGTTGGGGGTGGGTCACAAAACAATACAGATAACCCGAAAAATCATGTTTGGATGTAAATTACGTTGATTCATATGGCCATTGTTATCAAGTTCAACCAGTCATTCCCATGTACAAAATCGGTGCAGACGCAAAATATCACACCCGAGAGAGTCAACCCGAGAGATCACTGCTCGCCTCCGCATACCACATTACGCGCAACGCAAACATTCAAACAATACATGCAGCCGAGGAGTTCAATACCTACCCAGCTGTACTCTATTGTCTCATAAAACACCTAAGCAAGAACCAATGAAATTAAAGGAAAAACGACAACTGTTTAAGAATGTGATATCATACCCAACACAAGAGGTCAAAATAAGAAGTACAACATGTGACTGAACTTTGCCTTTGGGTACTGACATGACAATACCTTATAAAGAACTACCAATTCAGTGAGCAGAGAAACAAAATCTAATAAAAACATCTCCCCAATGTTTACATGTCCTCTGTAACATTCTCAATTTCTTGTTTGGTGCTAGGGGCAATGGATGTTTTACACCATCTACGTCTCCCATTGCTTGTGTAGTCACCTTCTACAAGAAGCTTTCTACAAAATTAGATTTGCACAAATTATCATGTACCATAGTGCAAATCCATCATAAAATTAGATTCCTGATTTAGGAGAGTGTGTACATGTACGTATTAAAGCGGTGTGTATGAGCATGATTGATGGGATCCCCTTCTTGTAAAATTTGCAACCATAATCATTCAACACTACTAATCTTTATGTTCCCTAAATATTGCTAAAATGTATAGGAGTGCACTTTATGCTCCCCAATTGTGTATTGCTAAAATGTATAGGAGTGCACTTACAGAAGACCTGGGGTCCCGGCCTGGGGTCCATTTCACTAAACTTTCAACCCTCCGTAACTCAAGTAACCATTCGTAAAGTTACGAATACCCAGTACCAGACGGAACTTTACAAAGAGTCCCTGTAGTAAATCCCTATTGCTTACAAAGGGTACCGTTCGTAAGTAAGTGAAATAGAACTTACGAAATGATTTCCAGACTCACAAAGCATCGTTAAGTTTAGTGAAATGGACCCCAGGTAATTATCTAAAACCCTAGTGAGAGAACTATATTTTAAATGCTTCACATTTTTGATAGTCAGTGTCAATTTGAGTGTGATAACTTATCTGCGGAACGTATACACACATGTGCAAGGCTTTGCAAAAGAAAGGGTCAAAAATTTGAAACCTCAAAATACAAAGGCAAAATTCCTTGTAGGGGGGTAGTGAAGTTCAGTGGAATTTTCCTGTTTATTTATAGTGGGTCCAGGGTTGAAACTGCCCCACCCACCCCGAGACCACTTCTTTCATCAAAAATATATGCACTACAAAATTTCACCTGGGTATTTAAAAGACAAAATGATCAGTTTATAATATAACAATCGTATGCAGCCATCCATGCCTGACATGTTATTTATACCTCCACATAATTATACAGATCACAGCCCTTAGCTCTGACATAGCTAACGTATGTGGCCCTCACAGCCTTGGTGAGCATGGAACCTACATTGTATCCAGGGTCAGCCCAAAGGGCTGGAGGACTGACAGAGTTTGGTGAAGGCAAGCATGAAGGGCTGGACCTTTCCTTCTCTGGAAAGTGTATTTCTAAGGCAACAGAGCTATACCATTTTTTACCCTATGCAGCTGTTTCACTTGTGCGCATGTGTACGCTTTGAGCGAAAGCTAGCGATTTGAGGCTGCACCCAAAGAGATGGGCACTGACGACGATGTCACTAACACATCAGGGTGAAAAATAGTATAGCACATAGCTCCTTGGTCTCTGATACGGGGACAACCTGTCAGTACAAAACACTGTCAATCCGAACCCCTGTCAGTCCACAAACCTGTTAGGGTTCCTAACCCTTACTCTAACCCTTGCCCTAATTAACCCTGACAGGTTTTCGAACTAACATGGGTTCGGATTGACGGTGTTTCAGACTGACGGGGAGACCCCTCTGATATTCTACTGATATACTGCCACTAGCTTGGTCGTACATGTATCCCTGGCACGCTCTGCATGCAATTTGAGGACATAGTGTTCACACAGGATCTGAGCCAGTTCTACAACAGAGTTTAAATGTAGTGCTGAGGACAGTGGCAATGAAATCTAACAATGAACAAAAGCATTCATTATGATCACCCCATTTCAGTTGAATTAAGAGCCTGTAACTTGCATTTAATTCTATATCTACTTCCTAATTTCAGCCCCTAAACAATGTAGCTCAGGCAATCCTACAAGAGAGACTATGTGTATGTACCACATTGGGCTATTCCATTTAAAATCCACACTACCCCTGTGGAAGATTTAGCTAAAGTCTTCCACAGAGGGAGTATCAATTTAGAATAGAATAGACAATTAGGTAGCTTCCATATGAAATACTTACTACAGTTGTGGAAGATATAGGTAAAGCGATAATACAGGGGGAGTATGAGTTTCAAAATGATTAACCCTGACCGATTACATTTGAAAAACATACTCCCCCTGTGGAAGATATTTCCAAAATCTTCCACAGGGGTAGTGTGGATTTCAACTGGAATAGCCCATTGTCCCTTTAATCAAGAATCTATGCTGCAAGGTGTATTTCAACAACACATTGATCTGTTTATATAGCGATCCTAGCCATCCATGCCTGGCATTAGTATGCTTACACCGTAACACATGTTATAACACCTCCACATCAACAGTTCACAGCCCTTAGCTCTGGTGACAAGATCTGACAATGAATGACAGCGATCGTTATGATTCCATTTCAGTTGAATTAAGAGTATGTTTGCATTTTATTTCCAATTTACTAATGTCGGTGCTTAGCTCAGTTGAATTTGGAATCCGTTTCTACATTTTAAAACTCAGATTCTATAGCAGGTCTAATTTTAATAATTTTCTTTGAAATATCATTTAATTATGGATTTGATTGGTTCATTTTTAGTATCACTGTGAATTTCAAAAATCAATTAATACATCAGATTGCAAAACATATCATTTGGCCCCTTTTGTTTTGAGAGCTATAATAGTTGTCACTCTCCTACACCTCTCCTTTAAAATGCTTTTGGTGTGAGCTATAAATCACTCCCCTTAAATGCATCAGTCTAGCTATTTGTTATGACTTCACCAAATAGTTTCTTAGAAGTTTATTCACAAACTACAACTAATTATCAGTAAAACATACTTGAAATCTATTATCTAGATTTTACCCAATTACACTTTTTGCATTCTAGGTGTCCTCTATCAGGCATTGTAGAAAAACTCTCCTAGATCGCCCACCAGCACTCTCCTTAAGGGATCTAAAATGAGCGTTTATTGCGCTTCGATAGTATTTTTGTGGGACATGAGAGCACCTCGGACCTATCGAATTGCATTCTAAATACTGAAGCATGTCTTTCTGATATCAAATAATTTTCATTTTTTGAAAATCACAATATAATACAAATTTTATGACAAATTATAAAAATTTGATATTTTTCAAATTTTTGATATATATAACAGTCCTCGAAGTAAATTATATAAATCTAATGATATATTCTTAAAGTGTATGTAGCAGGGAGGAAAAGCCGACGGTCAATTGAAAATTTTGACCTTTCATATTGAAGATATGGATTTTTTCCCAAAAAGACCTAATTTTTTTGGTGTTTTGGGAAAAAAATCCATATCTTCAATACGAAAGGTCAAAATTTTCAATTGATCGTCGGCTTTTCATCCCACCTACATACACTTTAAGTATAAATCATCAGATTTATAAAGTTTACTTCAAGTACTGTTAAATATCAAAAATATCAATTTTAATAATTTGCCATAAAATGTGTATTAAATTGCTAATTTCAAAAAATCTAAATTATTTGATATCAGAATGACTTTCTTCGTATTCAGAATGCAATTCGATATGTCTGATGTGCTCTGATGTCCCAAAATAAATACTGTCCAAACGTTCATACCCCAGCCCTTAATAGCTCGACCATTCTCCTTAAAAATGTCAGGGGAGTGGTTTGAACAGCTCTCCTTAATACTCTCAAGGGGAGCTGTTGACAGCAGAAAAATTTAAAACACAAGGCGTGAAAATGCTGATAAATGCCACAGGTACACTATTTTGATCCTTATAAATGACAATCCAATTTGGCAAATTTACTATACAATGTAGTGTTCTGCACTGGGTATTTGAGTCTGGCCAGACTCACTACATGTAGTCTAACATCTTTGGTGAGTATAGACTAGACAAATTATGATTAATCACTAATGGTTTGTTTGGAAACGAGCAATCCGTAACAATCTAGCAGCTCAATCAATTTGGGCACGTCTTGTACATAAACATGACCTATTAACAGCTTACAGCTATCAAAATGTAAGTCCAGGGTTGCTAATGTTATTCTTTGTCTCCTCATGATACCATACTGCAGTACATACATTAATTCAGTCGGTATTGCTTAAGGCTTGTGGGCCGTCATAATATTGCTGTGTTTACACACATTACCTCTAAATCAGGTCGAAAGAGGACATGTCGATTGCTAGCATCATAGCAAGAGAGTGAATTATCAAAAGAGGACATAGATCCATAGCATGAAATTAATATTTTTAGTAGCTATTTTTTAGTTTGACCAAATGCTAAATGTAAAAAAAAAGTGCAGTGATTTATAGTGCTCTACGCACAGGCACAACACCAAGATGTTGATCCACAAGCCTCAGCACACTTTACAGGTTGCTGCTGACCACTACGGCCACACATCATTCCATAAAATTATAAACCATTAAACAACAACTCGGGGACTTTGCAGATTCAAGAGCGCACACCCTAGACATTCCACAAATTACCTTCGCAACCAGGATCAGCTCCCCGAGTTTTGTACAGGTTGCAACGAGACAACTAGTGCAGTAAGTTCCTTGTCCAGGTGAATTTCAAGTTAACTCAATTTTCCACAAGAGCATATTACACCACCGCCAGGGTTCGAACCCACAACCTCTCGCACCATAGTTCATACATCTTATTCAAACCATCAAATGATACCTTCGGCTATTAGCAACATACTTAGACTCTAATTTTTAGCCTTATATGCCCGGCTTATATGGACTACATGTATGCAGTATTCGAACCAACTTTCAAAATAACCAATATCAGCGTATCGCATTACAAAATGTGACTCAATCCCGACAATTAAACTGACCCAGTTCCCTCCCATCATGACATACAAATTGCGAGTGCACGAAACCTATGCCTCAGGCTGGTCACTACTAGCTACTGACAGTGGCGTAGCCAGTGGGGGGGGGCAGGGGGTCAACAAATCACAACTTCCGTCGGCAAAAATATTTCCGTCGGTACATTTACAAGTTGTGCCCCCTCGGTTCCAAAATCTTGGCTACGCCACTGGCTACTGACACTTGATTGGATGAGATTTTGCCACATATGGCTCTAAACTAGAGCTATCTTGACAACTGTTGAAGAACTGTTACCTGCCCAAAAGTGTACACAAATTATAACTAGAATTATGTGTTTCATAGTTAATGTGACCCCACATCAGAGGTTTGTAAACAATAGAATTTTACAGAAGTTTGTAATACAGAGAAAATGCAAATAATTCAATATCATTCATTTCCATAAATGTGCAAATAACATGACACAAACTATATACCAGAAGAGGTGATCACACTCCATCACCTACCAAGTTCGAAGTTCGTCGGTTATTACATTGTTGAAAGTAAGCTGCAGAGTGGATTAATGGAATCAAGCAAAATATAAAGCTCAGTAATAATTCATAAAAATATGCAAATAACCTAACACAAAACTGTACAGCATTATGAGGTCACCATTCTGTGTCAAATTAGAAGTTAGTCGGTTATCACATGTCTACAGGCTGCAGAGTGGACTAATGATTTGGCTGTTTATGCATCCGAGTGATCCGACCATACAGCTGACAGCCCTAAACATAAACCCCACGTATACAATACAATGTTGAGGGGCCCAAGTAGCAACTATTTAGCTATGTTAATGTTATACTTAGTTAACTGTCACAACAACATTGTTTGATCATACTGATCACATTTTCAGATTAATTCCAACCTTTAAAATCAGCATTGGCTATGAAGTCATGTGACAGAACGCATACAATTAAAATTCAACTACGAGATGCGTTAAATTAAATTGGATGCCACATTTCCGCAAGAAAAGTCAATATGAATAACAGCTTTTATACTTCACCAAAAAACATGTCTATTCTTGTTTACCGATACATTTACAAGTAGTATTTCTAATGCCAAGTTGTTTTGACAACTGTTACATAAATTTCTGATCTTTGGCCAAATAAATATATAAAGATAGACATCAAATTAGTAAAAATAGCCTAATAAACATGTAACCATGGTAACAGTATATATAAAAATTGGTGCCTAACATTAAAAACACATCACACGGATTCACACAAATAATAACAGAAACCATACTTGGGCAAGATCCCACTGGAGTTTTGTTAAGTACCGTACTGACGGGAGTATAGTCCCACCTTCGAGTAAAGTCCCACCCCCCAAATTTTCGAAACATTTCAGAATTTTAAGTTATTTATTTTTTCGGCTTTGGAGTGTCCCAGGACCTAGACCTAAATGCTAGGATCATTCATGATTGACCTAAAAAAAAAAAAAAAATTCAAGATGTTTTGTATTTTTAATATGAAAATTGATACTTGGTATTCATGTCATACTCTATTATTCACCCAAAAACGGGGTGGGACTATACTCGCGTCAGTACGGTACTGTAATAGTAAACATTTTTGCAGTACAATAAGTTTCGCGCTTTTCGAGCACAACACAGCTAACACGAAAATAAAAACATGCGAATATGTTCTTTTATTTGTATCTATGTAAGATAACTCAAAATCACAAAATCGGCAAAGCGTAAAAAATACACACGCTGAAAATGACCACTTTTACAGTATTTCATGAACTCATTATATTTAATTATTGGGATCTCCACTGAACCAAGTACATTCCATCGTGGCCTTTTAATAATCTATGGCTCATCGATTCATACAAAAAAAAACAAAATCATCATCATTGTATTGAATATCAATATCAGGGGAATATACACCTAGACCATGTGGAGCTTGACTGTGTTTTATCATTACCCACAAAGCATTGTAAAACTTGTACTGGTCAATATGGTGCCAATTCCACAGGTCTCAAAATACTGATTACGAGGCTATACTGTGAACAGACTCTTCAAAAAGGAGTCCTTATCTGACTCAAATCTGTTTTCTTCTGTTCTGTTAATTTTTCATATGAAAAAATAAACGAAAAATAATTAAAATTTAATAAGACATACTTTTTTTTAAGCTGTTTCTACCAATTTCAAATAATGTTTGCACTTTTGAAGAGTTCACTGCATTATCTATATATTAAAAGGCTGTCTGTGGTCCAATTAGTTCATGTAAGAACTGTTTTCTATCTTACATTGAGGCCTTCCATTTATACATGTATGTATGTTTTCAAATTTCAGGTTGAATTGCTCCAGCAGCTTTGATATGCAAAAACATGGATAACATTACCCCATAGGATAGTACATGTAAATACTTCCGGTTGTGGTTATCACAATTCACCAAGTTTTTGTTTACAAAAACGAAACATATCAAGGCCATTCAATTTTATTGGTGTTTGAGCTTTTGATCGGGTCACACCCCTTTAAAATGTGTGCAAGTTTCACACAAACCAAACTATTTTATTTTATGGAAATTCTAGCGCACCTTCCACATTTCTCACGGAAAATGTGAATAATGATTGATTTCAAATATCAGATTTATCACAGTGCATTGTGGGACATGGTTCCAATGAACATGATGGATGCTGCATATGTATGAATGCATTTGCCAAGTGTTACAAATTTGAATTGCTCAAAGGTATTACACAGTATTATTGTTGGTGCATAAATACACATTCTGCATACATGAATTCATGTGTGGACAGTTTTTAAATCTATTCTAGCAACATTTGTTTTAAATTATTATTTCAAATTTATTGAAGCCAAAAATAATAAATGTGAACATTCCTTTCTTGTACGCCTATTATGCAAAGGCATACATGGATATTATCATATTGGAGAGAACATTATTTATAAATTTGGCAAGAATCATCAAAGAATATACATGTAGATACACAGTATTTACTTGATTAAATGCCCCCTTCATTTAGTTAATATGTGGCCCATGTATTGAAGCCGACATGTTGCATTTCAAACCAGAAGTCATATTTTGCGAGTTCTGAAGTTGCATTTTTTCAATGAAAATTCACTCCTAATAAACGCCCGCCTTTCCGAAAATGCAACTCCCTGGGGTGTTTATAGAGTAAGTACAAAAGACAGTACTTTTTCACTTCAATTCAAGTTTCTGTCTAGCCTATGTACAGGGTGGGCTCTCAAGCCAAATTACCTTAAAAATTTGCAAGGGTGCTGGATTTTTGGAGGGCCCTCAACTTTTGCACACAACATATCATGCCTATCATCTGAACATAAGAAGAACCTGGAGTCTAAAAAATAGGTTCAATTTGACAAGGCCCAAGTGAAAATATTACTCTATTTGTTGAAAGTTTCATCACTGAACCTGTGAAGCACTGACTTTATCTTCTTTTTACAGTCTATGATCTGATGAAACTGTCAGCAAAAACATTCCAAGTTTTCATGTACATGTAGTCTACAAATTATTATGAAACCTGATGAACCTGTTAAAAGATCAATGACCTGGAGGGCCAGCAAAATTGCTGACTTATTTTAGCTCTGCCCATAGATAGTGAAGCTCTCCCTAGATACAGGCCTACTTGAATTGGGCAACATTTGTCAGTTATTCTATAGCAATATTATATTTCTAAAATCGTGGTAAATTTACAAATGCATTATGATTTAAATGAGGGGCATAAATTTGCTGTGCACTTCACAGGCAATATTATTAAATTAAACTAGATAATCCACACTTGCAATTCCCATTCTAAAAATTTAGGCCTTGATAGTCCAGCACAGGATATCCTGTTATCACCTCTCTCAATCACATAGGCAAGAAGTTCAAAGTTACTCAAAACTACATACATAACATAGGAACATACTTATTCCTTTGATTTCTGAGGATGAGTTTTATATTCATGCATTACCAAAGTGCATGGTGATGTGTGTAAAGTGAAGTATGGATTTGTGAATTGTGTCTGGAAGATGAGGCTATGGCGTTGACTGGTAGAGGCACATACTGGGATATACACAGGAGGACCAAAATCCAGGTCTGGTGTTGCAACTCAAAACACATTGGTTCTACCGTATTGTTTGTAATAAACGCCCCGGGGGCGTTGCATTTTTCCAAAAGGGGGGCGTTTATTGGAAGTGAATTGTCAGTGAAAAAAGCTTTAAAATCGTGTTCAATTTCCCGATGGTGCTCCTATTAAAAGGAGGGATTTACACTATACATGATGGCGGCGCCCACAGAAAATGATATTTTCGTGGGGAATACAACAAAATTACACCTGTAAGTACATGGAATTAGTGAAATTCTACCATAATTAGGCAATAAAATGGATGGGAGTTGAGTCATAATAGGTTTTGTCCATTCAATTTTGCGATCGTGACTGATGCAAGTTTTAAGCTTACCTACACGATATGTCATGGAAATGTTCGTGATTTTTGTCAAATTTTCACAGAAAAATTGGAGGGGGCGTTTATTAGAGGGGGAGCGTTTATTACAAACAATACGGTATGTGAGTACTGTATAAACTATTGGATACACAATCAGTGTGTTTCTACTGAGTAAACAGTTGACGGTGAATTCAAGATAATTAGTGGGGATGCAAGGATATGCGGTAACAGCCCCAGTAGAAACAGATCGGGTTAAGGTGAATGCCAGGTGATGTGAGACTCGACGTCAACCACCTTTTGAGGTGGTTAATAGTGGTGCATGCGCAGTTACATACGCAATAGAATTAATTCAGGTGACGATTTCAGTGGGAGACACCGGAAGTAACTTGAATACTTGTGCAAGCAATTAAAATCTGACCATGAAGGTCACAAAAATATTTGGACTTCCGCCCTCCCCACTTAATATGCGGGTTACCCTACATTTGCAGAAACAAGAAATGACCCAGTTGACGGTGAGATGAGAAGCATGGTAATGGGAGCATTGGGAGGTGCCCATTTTAAACACGCTCCATGTGTATTTTTACACAAGTGAAAACGCCCTTTTTTGTATTTGATTAAAAAAACACCACTTTTTTCTGCAAGATAATACACTCAGTATCAAAAAGAAATTTAAAATTAAATTGTATATAACCATACTGACATTGTAATACCTTTACTCAAAAACAATTTATCATAATTTCAATTTATGCTTTCCATTCCAAGTCTGATTAACATACCGGCACAAAATAATACCCTTTCGCTATTGGTTTTATCATTTGCGGATGAAGTTTTTAAATTGTCAGATGTTCAGCAAATCACTCCTAGTCTACTATCAATAAACAAACCAGAAACATATCAAGCGAAACAGCAATTTTATTATTACATACCTGCTGTGTAAATTTCCTCAAAATAATGTGATTCCTATAATGTTCTGTGTTCCGTTCTTTCCCATCAACTACAAGCAGAGCAATCTAGCTACTTCAACTACTGTCACTCTTAAATGTAAAGATGTTCACACAGATCATGAATAACGCTATTGACACTTTTATTGAAAGCCAATATTTGTATTGTACAACCATTTCTCAATACACAGGAGTCAATTGATGACTGCGCACTATAAATTTCATTCATAAAAACCACAACGGTGATGTCATTTTATCAATATCTGGCTGATTAAGCCTTCAACACCCATCATATTCTTGCAGATTTTTATAGCTAGCTCAACTGGCACTATTTGAAATTGAATAGAATTATCATCATTCTAAGGTTTACCGGGTACCTGAAATTTGTAGATTGATTGGATGAATGAGGTCGATTGAAATGTTTAACATCAGCTATGTTACATACAATATCATCATACATATTTTATCAAAATTATATTCTACATTGTTATTCTGTGATGTACATACATAGTTAGAGCAAAGGAAAATAATGTGTTGTCAGACATATTTCTGTGGTATCACTGTGTGGAGTGTACACACATATGCGCCATGTGCGGTCTGGAGGTAGAGCACAGGCCTCATGATTGTGAGATTGTGGGTTCGAGCCCCGCTGTGGCCATACATGTTGTGTTTTAAGTAAGGTGCTCAATTACTCCTCTCTACCCAGGTGTATAAATGGGTACCTACATTCTTTAATGCTGGGTAGGTAACAGAGGAGGAGATGTAGCGATCCTCTACAGCAATAATACAGGAAGGAGTCTGGCCCAATTGCCTATGAAAGAGAGATGGGCAGTGGCTGGCAGTGGGCAATCTGTTCACTGTTTATATGCAGGTTCACTACCTTTACGAAGGTTCAAATGATTTTAAAATTTCATCTGGTCAACCAGGCCACTTTTTGGCTATATGGAATCATTGACATTGTGACCAAAACCTTTGGTCTTCAGCTGGGTGGATGACCTGGGGTCCTTCGCTCCTGTTTAACCTCACCTTGGACAACCTTAGATCATCCACCCAACTGAAGACCAAAGGTTTTGGTTCCAATATTGGTGATTCCATCTGTAAGTAAGTAAATTCTGGTTGACCAGATTATAAAATTAATCACAATTTAATATTCCCCAAATTAAATTTTATTTCAAGGAATTTTAGAAACAAACAGAGAGAGAGAGAGGAGATGGAGGTAGTAGAACAAAAAGAAAAGAGAAATAAAGGAAATTGTAAAAAGAAAATTTTAAGAACTCAGAATTAAGGAGCAGATGTATTCAAAGGTTCAGTTCAGCAAGAGTTTACAAAGAAATGCGTTTATCATTTATGCCAAAAAAATCCTGGCAAAATTAATCAAACAGTTTGATCCAGTGATTCTCAAGTACAATTTTATAAATCTCACAATCACAATAATTCAATTCCAGTTTTGCATAAAAGCATATACAATGCAACATGATCACATGTCGTATCTTATTTTAGTCAAATTTAGCGCATGAACAAGCCTTCAATAAAAGCACCGCATTCATTAATTCATATTGATTACAAAAGCACTTCATTACGGAAGCTGAACCACTTAAACTCTCTGATTATGCTCGGATTGTCACTACAGCCGCTACTTTGCCCTAAAGGATGAGTATGACACTCCAAGATCAAGGTCATGACCTTTTGCAATGACAGTCAAGGCTAATAGAATAAACTCAGTTGGCTTTGCTGGTGTGTGAGAGCATGCCAAAGGCAACTTGACAAGAAATCTATAATCTATAGATTTCGCACCAAGATCTGTACATGAACAGTGATATACAGTTACAATGTACAATGTACCCTGGGACATGCTTCGGCCTGAGCAAGACCAATGTCAAGACCATCAGGTAGACTGCTAGCGGTAGCCCAATTTGAGTACTGGCTAATTTTACTGCATGTATCCAATTGGAATGCTTACCATGATTACTCTGGGCACAATCTTTTGAGGGATCAGGGAATAGGCTACAGGGTATCACCACCCCTAAAAATTATTTTTTGGTTTTTGTTTTAAAAAAAATTATTAATTACTATTTTTTTGTGCATCTTATTCTCCATTACCTGGTAGTTTCATTTGTGCTCATGAATATAGAATCAAAGAATTCAACTTCCACCACAAATCCAAAAGACACACAAATCCAAGAGACATACAAATCCAAGAGAAAAGTAATTTATAATAGCAAACTTGCCCCGACTCCACTTCAGCAAAAATCCTGAAATAGTGTGTAAATACTAAATATGGGTTAAAATTTCCCAAAGGGCTGAAATAAATAAAGGTTTAGAATTAAACAGTTAAAACCTTTCAAATGTTATCACTGTACATTGGATTTTTGATCTCGTATAGTCTGGGAAATGCAATAGTATTTCTTTCACAATAGATAGCCAATTTACACACCAAATGCCTATGTTTTGATCTTGCAAAAAAATATTTTCGCTTGATTAAAATTGAATACTAATATTTTTGGTTGATAAAATCTGAAAGATAATTCACAACTTAATTTCAATCATTTTATTTGCTTAGGTGCTAAAAGTAAGCTTAGAAATATATCATGCATACTGTCAATGACCTGTTAAAACTAATGAAACTTTCACAAATCAACACACTAGCATAAATTGGAATAAAAAAGATACCGTCACCTTTTTTCCTTTTCTTTAAGGCTTCTTAACCTCAAGGTGCATTCCTAATTTTCATATCAGTACTTTACAATCAGGATCTGTGTTACAACTCAAACATGTTTATTGTTTAAAGTGAAAACCGGGCCATATCAATCTTGTAAAGTCTGATTCAGACTCCACATCGGTGTGCGATGCGATGCTTTTAAAACTGAAATCTGAGCCAGGTTTTTACAAGCTCGGAGTGGTGGAAATTTCATCCGCGATGAGAGTTGAATTTTGTTGAATTTTTTTGCATCGCACTGTGATATCGCAGCCGTGCACGATTGTATGATTGGCTGCTGGAAAATCAAGGTTGGCAAAATGACCATAAAAGGATATGCAGACCCCACATGCTTTTAAAACGTTGTGATGAAATTAAAATGCACACATTGAAATACATTTTAATTTAATCACAGGATGTTTAAAAGCATCACATTTAGATACTGTTTTTTATTGTATCTAAATGTAATGATGATTGATGATAAGTATATAAAAAGTATACATTTCAGAAAGGAATTGATGCAAGGATAGTACTAATTTTCTTTGTTAAAAAAATAAAAAACACACACACAGGATAGGACAGAGAGAGGAAATAACACATAAACTGGCCTCAAACAGAAATTTATAATTTTTCACAAGGTCATATCTTAAAATCCTCTCCATAAAAATGAACAAAAAATGCACACAGGATTACTTCAATACTCTACTCTAAACACATATCAGTAACCAAGCAGTTGTCCAACTGACACAACAGCAAAATGCACTGACATGGAACACCTTCCTGGACCAAAATTCACATCCCAACAGATTTCTTTGCCTGGGTTCCAATTATTTGTTTGTACATGAACAAAATTACACACAGGATAACTTCAATACTCTACTCTAAACACATGTCAGTAACCAAGCAGTTGTCCAACTGACACCACAGTAAAATGCACTGACACGGAACAGGGACCACATTCACAGGCGAATAATTGGAACCCAACAAAAGAAATCTGTTGCGCTGTGAATTTTGGTCCAGGAAGGTGTTCCATATCAGTGCATTTTGCTGTTGTGTCAGTTGGACAACTGCTTGGTTACTGACATTAGAGTATTGAAGTAATCCTGTGTGCAATTTTTGTTCATTTTTATGGAGAGGATTTTAAGATATGACCTTGTGAAAAATTATAAGTTTCTTTTTGAGGCCAGTTTATATATATATACCCCTACTTTTATATAGACCTGCAAATGAGGACCTGCAACCTTTTCCTATCTAACTAAGGAGACTAACACAACCTTTCTAGATGGTATACTATAAAACAGAGCCAGAAAGTTGCTGGGAGTTCCTCGGTTGCTGGGAGTCCTCAGTTACTCTGTTATTTTCAGGCATACATGTACATGTGTCCTCGTTTGCAGGTTTATACCAGCTAGCACCCTCCCTCCCCCACACACACACACATTACAAGTGACAACTAATCAGAACCAATCACTGCAAACCAATCCATTGTAATTAATTCAACCATCACTAATTAACAAATTTCAATTACATAGCGTATATAGAGAGCGAGAAATGAAATGTAAATATTGAATTTTCATGAGGCAGGGCAGTAACCCATTAGAAGATGAATGCAATTATCCTATTGAACCTACTTCACTTCATCATGTGGGTGAATCTGAAGAGGAGTTACAGCTGCTTTTTGTACTCAGGAGTAAAATGCTTTACAGACATTTCTTTAACTACTTTCCATGATTCTTGTATCAATATTTGGTTAAACACAAGAGTATTAGACTCTTTCCGATTTTTCTGATTTATGGAAACAAACTTATGCTGTAAGTTCATAATCGTGAATTTTATGATGCTAAATGAACTTCAATTAAGTTGAAAAGGGCAATTTTGCCAGATATAACTTTTGAAGGGTCACACTTTTGGACATTTTGTATATCGATGACCCCCTTTTCTAATATTTGTGAGTGCAAAAATGGTCACTGTTCTATGTGACAGTGACAAATAGGCATCAGAAAAATCAACAATTAAGATGCTTTTAAGGGCTCATCACCCAACTTTGCAATGTATTTTTGTGGGGCCTGAGAGCACATCAGATTATATTTTAGGTCTTTTGGGGAATATATCTCCAAAACAAAATTTTTATATGATGGATAGCTTTTCATCCCAGCTACAATATATGATTGATGATAAGTACATGATTTATAAGTTTACTTTGAGGACTGTTAAATGTTAGAAATTTAATTTTAATTATTTTTCATAAAATTTGTATTATATTGTGAAAAAATTATTTGATATCAGAAGGATATTCCTTGTATACAGAATGCAATTTGGTGTGTCTGATGTGCTCTCAGGTCCCACCAAAATACTGTGCAAACATCACTTTCCGAGCCCTAAGTTGTTAATTTTACAAAAATAAATTTATCTCATCAGGGATTTTTAGGGGACGGTTATGCTTATGAATAGCCAAGGCATTTTTGTACCGTCCAGTGCGCAATTGCCCATTCAAAATATGGGGGCCAGGTCACTGGTAAATCAAAGTCCTTCTCAAAAAGGCATTTCATAAATCTCACTGCCAGCTTTTTTTTTAACTGCAGTATCTCGTTTTTGTGTGGAAATATTTCCAGAATGAACTTTCATATTCAAGTATTATTTTAGGGTAAATTCTGGCAGGTGCCAGGTAAAGTATCCAACCTTTAATGCAAACAACTTCAGGAAAAGACACTTAAATGTTAAAAACATAATGACTTACTGGTACACTTGATAATCCCACTCCCAAATAAAATGCTTTTTCCCCTCACTCTTTACAATGAAAAATATCAATCCAATTATACCTTCTTGGCATGTGCATTTTAAAATTGTAGTTCTATTTGCTGAGTTAAGTTGCAAAATACAGTAAAATGTGTACTGCTGCCTCATGTCATAAATATTGTTATTGATTATGATTATTTTCTTTTATATTTTGTGTGTGTTCATATATCGTTTTTCAATGGACACCCACAACTATATTCACTGTATTTAAAAGTGTCAAACCGTAATAAGCTATTACTCAATTGTCTCTTTTTACATAAAATTAACAATATTAATATGAATGATCTGCGTGCTAGTCATAGGCTTCGTCATAAAAAGTTTTGAGAATTTTTCTCAAAATATCAAGAGCTATCTCAAAAACCACTGAGCCAATTAATAGGCTAATTGTACTCATTTTAATGCATTTTTCATGCTGATTCCAAATATGGTCATGAAAATTGACAATTCTGAAATTTTGGAATTAAAAAAAAAATTTAAAACTTGTCATCTGTAGTCGACACCTGTGTGGAGAGAGTTAATAACACACCAAGCAGCCTTTGGATAACATCTAGTTTTTCATCCTGATCTCTTTATTTGGTCAGGCCTCGGGGAAGATACTGAGAATGAATCGAAACAATATTTCATAGAAAAATTTTAATTAAATTTCTGATACCAAATGATGATGTACCATGGTCATGGTTTTTATAAGTATACTATGTATGCACCCGGAAAGGCATTACGATGCACTGCATATTCATACATTTTATATAACCAACTTTCTATATACCATTGTTTTCAAACTGTCAGGGCAGAAAATGAAAATACAGAAGTTCACTCAATTTGTGATAATCTGTAGCATATTCAACAAAAATAAGCACACATTTTGAAAGCGTTCTTCCTGTTTTATACAATCATGTCTAGGCCCAGTCGTTGAGTAAATCTCTAGTCACAACATAAACATGATAAACATGATGAAGTCAAATGTTTTTTCCTGTTCTATTTTTATTTCATGTATTATTAAAGCTACACAGCCAGGTAGATTAGTCAGACTGCATCTCATGAAATCTTTAGTGCTAAATCCAAAGCAGAATAAAAATTGTTATCTTCTGAAGATAGCACTATTTTTATTACAGCAACTTATGCAGCTAAAAAGTCTAGCATGAGCAAAAGTGCTATACATTATATCAGATTTGATCTAGTTTTGAAAACACAATTATATGTGGCCAATGAAGTTGTTTCTACAATTGAGTTATAAGTAATAGTATCTAGTCTGCTAATGATCTAAGCTTAATTTTAAAGCTGAAAACCATGTTTCTTTAGCATGAAATAGAAATATGTTTGTAAACTTTGTATGTAATTGTTTTATAAATTTTTAAGGTGAATTTTACTCTATTGTTTTGATTTACCAATACTATGCTCATATTTTTGTTTGCTTTTTACCAGTTAAATTGAGGTTTAAAACCGTATGCCAATTGATGATTTTAGCATCCTCCTCCTGATGCCTAATGACAATTTGCATATAATTTGCATAAACGTGACTCTTCAGGTGACAAAGTAACATGCAGGGTAAAGCTTTAAATACAATGTTATACCCAAATGCTGCTTTTACTGCAACCTGAATGACATTAGCCTACTTTGATGTTCTCATCATCAACTTATAAGTAGAGTCTATTACCACTTTCGTAACATTCATTCACTGTGTTCAACAAGCTCAAACTGATCTCATTCAATACAGTACAGAACTTTGTAAAGAAAACCACCCAAACTTGTGTTGCAGTTGATATCGTATACTGTTTAAGTCCTTCCCAATCACCAATATTCTTGTGAGTACTGAAATTGAAGAAGGCTTACATAAATAAGCGGTGTCTTTAAGGGACATATTAAGTGCGACTTGAATTAGAACAGGGAGCTGTATTCGGGTAATATTTGTGATGTAAATTTTCACGATGCAACAATTTCACAAAAGTTTTGCTTGATTGTAAGTTTGCTGATTCAAGTTTTCTTCCTAGACTTTGTACGTGTAAGTTTTTAATTTTGTGCACGCTAAAGATAACCTTGAAAAAGCACAAACAATATTGATATCGTATGCGGGATCGTATGTACATATGAAAATGTCCACTTTTACAATACAGGTCCACTTCAGTTAGGCTCAACTGTCAACTATATGTCTTTATTTAAGGACTGGTGAATGAAAATTATCCAGTGTTCTTCAAATTCACTCACTGTTGAATGAAATAAAAAATTATCAATATGATTGAAATTTTGTTGAAATCTGTTAGGTTTCAAAGGACATTATCTGCATTTTGTCAGGCATACACTGTGGGTTGGGTAACCAAAGACTAACCATTTTACTTTTCGGCCATCACCTGATTTTTGACACCAGTTGGAACTTGAACATGTAGAAGCTTACATGTAACAGTCAGTGCAATACATCGTATACATGTGACTTTTCAATCATTTGGCAGAGAATAAAAATAATTAATTAAAATTTATTTAATTGCTCCTGAGACTTGTAAAATAGCTTAAGATGTGTGCAGCCATTCACCTATATTTTCATAATACATTGCACCAGATAGTATGCATTCCAATCAATCATTGAAAACCCAGTTTCGCCCAAATGACAATCTTGCACTGATATATGCAAAATCAGTTTTATTACCAATTTAAAATAATTTTTTTTTATTTCATAAAATTTGACCAGCTCGTACAGGCTCAGAAGATGCTGCATTCTGATCTTGGGCCCATTTAAAAAAAATAATGTTCTGGTGATACAGAATCTATGAAAGTAGCCGTAATGATCATTTTGCTACTGGTATATTATTTTACACCAGCCTATATTATATTTTTATTTGAGGCCTGACAACATTCTACAACGTACAACAATTAAAAAAAGGTGATTCAGTACCCAGTATCTCACTTTTTGATTTAACAACCATTAATTTCTTTCCACTTATACTAATAGTCCCAATTTATTTTCCAATTCACCAAAACAGGACATGATACGCCCGTCCCGCCATGTATCACCTTTCGCAAATCAGAAACCTTAGCCTGATATTAATACAGCTAAATGCAGCCGGCTTGTTATGAGGAAATTTCAGGAATGATTGGTTGCTGAGTGATGCTCACGGCTACAGTTGACATACATGGAAGATGACATTTTATGAAATATTTTACACCATGGGTTCTCATGCAGGTGAAAAGGCTAAACCTGTGTGGGCGTCAAAAGAATTGAAATTAACATTTTTTCCCTGGTTTCAATTAATTTTTTGATCTAAAATGAATAGTTCCAAGAGTACAAGAGTTTTTGAGTCACATTTGGGTATGATCTGACTCAATTGGACATTTGATGACACAATACATAGAACTCTTTTGATTCAAATTAATTTTTACTTCCCCTCCATGTCTCTATGATATTGCCTTGATCAGGGCTGTATATGACTTGATCTGACTCAACTGATAGAGCTCTCCAGAGATGCTTCTCAGTTTCACACACAAAAAACACCCTGAAACTGGTGAGAAAAACCTGAAAAAGCATGTGAATACAGGCCAAAAAGCCCCAAAACATGCTGAAAATAAACAAAAACATGGATATTTGGAATAAAAAAAACCCTGAATTCAGGTAAAGCAATTGAAATTCGGAAGTAAACATTGCAGATCACAACCAGTATGGCCCCTGGAAAAAGTTGCTCAAATGACACGTCCAAGAAATTGTTAGCATAAAATCTCTTAAAAATAGAAAATTTTGCTTTGAAGATACAGATAAGTTATAAAAATAAATTTGGTTACAATAAAACCTCACAAAGAATTGTTTTTTGTTTGAAAATTGATTAAATGACTGAAATAGTTATAGTTCCACGCTCTACTCTATCCACACAGTAACTATCGTGTCGTCGTGGTCGGATAGTAGGTAGATTTTTTTGATCATTGGTTCTTGTGTGCACAAATTAAATCAAGCACTGGCTTCAGCGCTTGTGAAAACAATTCCCTCTTTTCTGATTTAAATCAGTGTCAACTAGATATTTTAAAAACTAATCCAAATCCCATTGTTTTTAAAAAGACAACCTTACATTATTTTATACATGCTTTTTTTTTTTACATCACCACTTGAAATGTCACCCATATTTTTCTAGATGAAGAAAAACAAACTTT
Organism: Amphiura filiformis; assembly: GCF_039555335.1. Classification (NCBI taxonomy): domain Eukaryota; kingdom Metazoa; phylum Echinodermata; class Ophiuroidea; order Amphilepidida; family Amphiuridae; genus Amphiura; species Amphiura filiformis. Next base: position 54,739,953 of record NC_092644.1, on the reverse strand, counting down.
CATAGCCTGAATATGTGCACTGTAAAGTTATTTCCAATCCATGACCACCCTGTGGCGAGCTATTATAAACTTGTATAATTTTTCCGATCCAAGTGCCACACTGCAAAAACACCACCTACCCACCAAAACTATTTCATGGTGATCACAGATCACAGATATAATGTAATCAAAAAATAACCGTACAATTGTAAATACCAAATGTGCCACTTCAGGATGTACAAGCTGTATCAAAATGAGTGGTACCCATCTGCTTTTGGCGTTTATTGACAAGCCTGTTTCTTCAGTATCCAGCATTGGATCCTCTTGAAATGCCCAGGATTTATAGTTTTATGAATGTATAACATTCATCGATAAAATAAAGTAGCTCCTATATTGCATTTTGATGTGACAGTGTTGTCCACAATCACAGGAAGCTGATGGGTACCAATCATTTGGATACAGCCTGTGTATGTATGATTTCAAATTTTCTGCTACATTCATGCTATTATTATAAGAACAAAGTCCAAAATTTTGATTAGTTTGGTACTTTGGTTAGGTACTGGTTTGGCAAATAGATTCACAAAAATTTTATCATGGCTCTGTATTTGGCACTAGTGTACCTCACAATGTGATACTGCATTTTTAAAAGTGATAATTTTCACAACGGTTTTATTTTTCTATTAATTTGGTGGATAGAGGTTACTACTTTGGTGGATAGAGGTTACTACAGTTAGGTTTTAAAAACAACATGAAGAAATAACATTTTGTCATATTATTATAATAACATTATAATATTTATATCAAATTTCATCATTACTATGTCTTCAGAATCATTCTTTTTTGGTCAAAAACATGATTTTTAGTAGAAAACATGATTTATGGTAAAAAAACATTTGGTCAAAAATGTGATTCTTTTAAAGATGTGATTTCTTTTGTGTCAAATATGAGTTTTTTATTCAAAAATGTGATTTTTGGTGAAAAATGTGATTTTTGGTCAAAACTGAGATTTTTGCATAAGCATAATTTACTGGGTGGGCAATATAATTAATTTTTGCCCTCAAATCAGGGAAAATAATTTACTGGGTGCCGGGGGTGGGCAACTTGTTATTAATGGCACCCAAGTTTACCATTTTTACTCACTTTTTTGTGGGGTCACATATAGGTTAAAATCAATGGCCCAAATTTGGGCCCCCAAAATTTGTGAGGGCCCTCAAACATTTAAGATCAAGGGCCCAAATGGCCCTCAGAAATTCTGGCTTATTTCAAGGCCTGCATAGATGTCTAGGTATTAAAGAGGTAAACTATAATAACCTGTGTAATTAATATTATGACAAACATGCAGACTATTAAACTATTAAAGGTACAGGAGCCTTGCACTGTTTACTACAAGCTCTAATTGAAACTATGTTGCACTAGCTTTCTGTATACAGATGGTCCCATACCATAGTGCAGAGCTACTACAGTCTACGGTATGGATTTCCTGCCTGTACTACTCATGTAGGTATGAGAGGCAAACCTTGACACACATTTGCTAGTCAGCCAAATTCGCCTATAGGCAAAATATTAAATTCTCGATCATTAGAGCAAACTTGGAGTACGCGACAGATATTTGCGCCGAGTGTACTACGAAAGACCGGCGCTTACGGGCGCAAACACAGCTTTTGAGAATTGACCAATCACACAACCGTTGCTAGGCAAGGTCAAGGTCAAGGCGCGATCGTGTTATTCTATGAAAAGTACGCTGACGCAGAAGGTTCATCCTCTCATGATCGAGAATTGGTTATTTTGCCTATAGAAATCTTGATGCCAAATTGGACAAAAGAAGCATATGGTCCTACATGTACTTCACAGTTTTTTAATCTCCTATTCAATAGTATTCATGTTGCGTGAATCACTCTATTATGGACCATCCTTTTGATACTTGAGTATTTGGACAAGCGGAACAGTTTTGACAGGTCTTTTGTCTACCTCTCTGTTTGTAAACAAACGAGGAGGTCGAAATTGTCCTCCTCGGCGAATACGAAAGGCAGCGTAATAGTTACACTCGTCGAATGTGTGTCATCAGCCCTCAGATCGGCCCTCAGACACACACATACAGGCATAGAGTTCTGCAGTAGCATGTTTTGTTGACATTTTGTGTAATGTTTACATCCATGACAGTTCTAGACTAATACCATCAACAGACAACTCAAATACAAAGGATGTCAGTTGGCCAGAGGAGGCTTAAAGGCATTCCTACAATGCACTATGATTGGGAAATTTGATCAATATAACCTAATTTTAAAGGCAAAGTCCCCATTGCCACACACACAAAATGGTCATTTTAAAACTGCAGCCAACGAGCTAATAGTTGAGACTTATGACTGATATTTGATTTTCTTACAGGAAACATTCATATTGTCCCACTGCATTAATTTTATTCCTAAGTCTCGATGTTTTGAATGTTAAATAATAGGATGAAAATACCAGATATTTGCACACAATCCCAATCCAAGGTATGATCAACTATACCACATGTGTACAAAAGCCAGACATAAAAGGTTAGAAACCCCATTGGGTTGTGGGAATGTCTTTAAACATCCTCTGTCAGTTGGCAATCTTAATGTTATGCAACACTATCACTCTTACAATGAGCAGAAAGTCACTGAGTCATGCAATTCAAGTACCAATATTGATTACCTGAAGTGGCCTACTGCAAATGACCAGATATAACCTTTCTGATTTTCTTGTTATTTTGCAATAACAAAACCATGTTTTAGAATTAATTGTCATGTCAATTTGGAGTTATTACTTAGGGGCAACTAAAACTGATATGAGGTACATACTCGGCAGTGGGGTTTGACTTCCACCCTTTTTATTTTACCCCCACCCTTTTTATTGAGGCACCCTTTATACTGAAAATTCCTGACCCCCACGCTTTTTACTGAGGCACCCTTTATACTGAAAATTCTTGACCCCCACCACTTTTTGCTTTTTCCGCTATTTGTAAACTGACAAAGTCGCACGCAATTTGGTTTGAAGTATCAAGTACGTCGAATTCTGCACCTATTTCACATGTGCGAGTCCGATGTTTTTCTCTCCAATAAGTTAATTGATACATTACGTGAACAATGCAAATTATATGTGAAAAACTACTACTGCACTGTAAAATAAGCATTTTAATGAATAACTGTACTTTTTATGGTGTTCAAATGTTGTTCTTGTCATGAAACTTGGACGACGCTGTGTTCAGCGACTATATCCTACTTCTTCCGTGTTGCTTCGCTCAATCAATTATGCATGTTAATGACGCCACTCATATACCGATCAATGTAAAGAAAAATAACACGCCATGGAAAATCGGACATTTGCATATGACGTAGGTGTTTTGGCAGCGCTTCCGGGGGGAGGATATTGTGTACATTGCCCTGGATTCACGTAAACAAGCCCGAGCCTGCATCAAATGGAATTTTATCTTGCGACATAGTGTGCAAGTTTTGGTGATTTTTCTTAGAACTATGATTATTTTATCATTCAATAAAAATATACTGTAAGTTGGAAGAAGCCCCACGCTTTTTATTTTAATCCCACGCTTTATATCAGTCCACGCTTTTTACCCAAAAAGTTTAAACCCCCACGCTTTCACCAATTTTCAGAATTTCGAACCGGCACGCATTATAAAGCGTGGACTGCCGAGTGTGGGTAAGTTTTATATGTTTGGAATCTGTATTGCCTATTCTGAAGGAATGATTGCCATGTAAACAAACCATCCCTGGGCCCATATGGACATGGTGTACTACTTTCCAGTACCCTGTTTTCCATGGGTGACTGTAGGAACCCATGGATTCGATCCATGTACGTAATAGTACACGTACGGCACTACTATACTATATACCCTGTGTGGGCTAGTCATACTTTCATTGCTACGACTTGCCCTGAACGTCCATGTATGTTCGGAAGAGACGGATACATTGCATGAGAGCCTGCCAATTTAAGCTTCCTATAATATCAATTGCACATAACATACGAAGTCACAAACTTACAAACTTCAATATATGCACTTCAAATACAGCAGACCAGCTGTTAATTATTACTGATCCTGTAGAATAACTTACATAATCGTCCATTTCATGGAATCCCGTTGCTCAGAATTGCCCATTTCATTTTTATTTGTCAAATGCGCTGTGGATGTGCTCCATTAATCACAGGTGTGAAACTGACTTTAAACCACTTGCAGAAAAGCCAGCCTTGTGGCGCTGGGGCATGACGTCATCGTGGACGTATACATGCAAAATTTCCGACGGACATATAACCCGTATTGTGATTGGTTGCAAAAGCCATTCTTTGAAATCGTAAGCCAATCAATGAACGCGACAGCCTTTTACGGTATTAATTAATGTGACTCGCCAGTAAAGTACGTCTAACCTGATTGGTTTACAAAACTACTTTGATAATTGCTAAGCCAGTCAGCATGCTCGATGCAACAACCTCTAGAGATTTTCGAGAGGCGAATTCACATGGTGATCCAGCGATCGAGTATAAATTCAGCTTGACAACTGCTCTCGCGCGAGATCGCAGGTGCAATATTAACAATACATGGACACAATCAGTGCTGTCATTTACACAATGGAATAATGAATTATTTATGACATGCATCGCTGGATTTTACGATCGAGGTAAGGTTTTTGGCCTGTCCCTGCGTGAATATCCTTAGTTTTCAGCATCAAACATACTTGCGATGACCAGTTTTTTGCGGACACTTTGATAAGGCTAATGAAAGTCGATTCAAAGTTTCCCGTTACCCTACTCCGCTCAAAACAAATTGCTGGCCAAATATTTCATTATTTTGAATAAATGTTGATTTCTAACAAACTTTTTAATATACAAATAAATAATTGTGTTTTTAAATATATCATAAATCTCTTTCTGTTGATTTTCAGGGATTTTCTTTGCAGTAGGAGCATGGTATATGGCTAATAATGAATTAATAATGAATACCTACTCAATTTTCTGTCCCGCACTTTTTGATCTGCTCTGATCTCATCCCGTAAAAAATATTGTGAAACTTTTGATAATAGTTGTACAATCATCTTCATGTGGTTGTAAACTACATCTGTAAACTACAAACTGTGATTTATCACATGTATACATGGGCAGTTATTGGTTTATGCCTGTAACAGATGCAATAATGAAATGGTGTAAAATAATGAATAATGAATAATGAAATGGTCACCTACACAGTCATGAAAATGTATGTAACGGGAAACTGGGAATTGACTTTCATTAGCCTAACAGGTAACTTTTATAGGTCATAGGGTAGAAACTATAGTTGTATAATTTGTACGAAAACAGCATTTGTTATAGGCCTAAAATGTTTACAAAATATATTGGTCCATACGTTGTGCTTGTATTCAGTTGTTCGACGTATAACCCCAGGGGGGGTCACTCCCATTGTGGCCTGTACACCATCCGCGATAATCAACTTTTGAAAAGCACCCTAAACAAGGATTTAACCCTTGGCTAAAACAATACCCTAAACAGGGATTTTATTCCTTGTATCAAATTTCATACCCTAATTCATTTCCGCGTATTTTAGCAATTGCAATTTTGCTACCCTTTTCCCCAATATTTTCATGTTTTTGACACCCTAAACGCGTTACGCTGCCAGATCGTGCTTACCCACCGAAAAACTACCCTTTTACGCTGCGTTTTCATTATCGCGGATGGTGTACAGGCCACGATGGGAGTGACCCCCCTGGGCGTATAACTATACTACTCTACTCTAGTGTACTAGTACTATATTTTGATGCTGACCATTTCTTCCAATAAGTACAGTCCTCTGTGAGTCTTAGAACTCCCGAGAGTATAGTCGTACTGTGTGCGGTGCAAGCCAAAAAAGGGTGCGAGCGGACACACGGATTCGCTGAGGCGAGCATGAGTGAGAGTGCAGCTGAAGTGGGACAACAAGTCCTTGTTGAGACAAGGAGTGTAAAAAAGAAAGCTCCATCAAATTCTATGAAGGCCTGTTAGCATTGTTAGTGTTTAAATTTAATCATTTGTAAGGAAATCTACATGCATGATTTTGCCAGCCCTAGCCCATGAGCCTATTATACAAATCATGCTTGCCTTACCATGCTTACTTGTAAGTTACAATTATTTAGACTGGGGAAAATGGGAACCTCACGTCGAGGCCGTTAAGTACTTACAAACACGCTTTCCAGCTCCCTTTTCAGAGATTCAACACCACTTTTATCACAACGTTATAATGCACAAGGCCTCTGGTTCTTATAATCTCTGCTTCTCTGTTGGTTTTATAGAAATCCAAGGTCTAAATCACAGTAACGGAGCGAAATGTTTTGTCTTTCCAAACTTCAATTTCCGGGTACAACAAATTTCCGCATTTCCGTAAAAAGTAACGATGACTTAAAGTTCAATACAATGAAATAAAATTAATTCAATATCTAAAAATAGTGTGATTAATATAACTTTTTATCAAGATTTCTTATGAATCATAAATTGTTTATTCCACTATATGAAAGAAGTTTCTAATTGAGGGTTATATATACCATATCATTTTATTAAATACCGGTTATAAATAATTAATAAGCGCTGACTGCGCGGTAGAAAATAATTAATCTCTACAACATACACTACTATTACGTTAACATTTTATTATGCGTGTTTTGAAGTGAAGATGTCCTTTAGCAATGTTTAGTGTATGGTTTAGTAAAAGCGTCTATTTAATTGATTGGGGAACGGTGAAGTGAGTAGAGGGCGTAGAACTTTCTCCCTTGGCTTCACCCCAGGTGAGGTGCGGCAGGTGCTTGGCTTAAGTTTGTTTGGTTTTGGTAGGCCTACTGTGTCCAAACCTGCATGATCATGATCAAGTACATGTTCACTGAGCTGAACCAGACAAGGCTCAAAACTTTTGAAGTCATCTACAGCATGAGCAGGGCATCGCCATACAAGACAAAAAGAATCCTAAAAAAAACTTGAAGACTCAATAAACGAATGAATAATGAACTATATTGAAGTGTTCGGAGTAGGCCTACTGAGCTTTGAGTCCGGGGGGCACTCCCACTTTGGAGGTGACGCATATGTCAAGGGCTGTTAAGACCCCCTTTTTCAGCGTCGCTCTCACTTAAAGACCCCATGTTTTTTTACGAACACTGATGTTCTGTCACCCGAAGACCCCCTATTTTTCCATTTGATCTGTCACCCAAAGACCCTTATTTTTCAAGTTGAACAGCAACTTTCATTTATCACTGATTTTGTTAACAATAAAAAAAAAAAAAAAAAAGAAATTTGATTTTTGAGGTTTTTTGACGCTATTTCAATCATCGGCTCTCACCCAAAGGTTCCATTAAAGAAAAGGTCATGTTCTCACCCAATTACCCCATATATTTTACATTTTGCTCTCACCGAATGCCAAAAATCATGCTCTCATCCAATGACCCCATATTTTTTTACATTTTGCTCGAATGCCCCTTACTTATAAGTGTCAGTCCTACACCTAGGCCTATATCCATTTTATATTGAAGTGCCTCCCCCGGGCTTTGAGTGCAAATGAATGAATCAAATGAACGGAATGAACGAAATGAATGAATGAATGAATGAATGAATGAATGAATCATGAATGAATGAATCATGAATGAATGAACGAACGAATGAACACATTATGGAAAGGTAGGCCTATACAAAAAACGATTCTCTTATAAGCCATCTAGGCCCTATGCACAGTTTCCACCTCGATACACCTGAGCACACATTTTCGCCCAAGACTGAGCTGCACAAGCAGTGAATTGTTTCCACACAGTCTTTACATTAGGGCCTACACGGTTGAGTGAAGAACTGTGTGACTGAGTTTCTAGCTGGAAAACAGGCCTCTGTGATTGGTTTTTGTCAGTATAGCGTAACTTTGGTTTTGGGTGCCCGCGGGCATTAGGTGCCCCACTGCCCCCAATGGGCACCCAAGCTGAGGGGGCACCCTTCGGGTGCCCCCTCAGCTCGGGTGCCCGCGGGTTTGCACACCCTGAGCCCATAGGAGTTACGCCACTCATTTTTTTTGTGTCAATTTGAACCTCTTCATCCAATCAGAAAGCTAACACTTCCCCCTAAAAACACTTTTCCAGCAGGTCAACAGATATATTAACGCAATTCAATTTTATAGCAAGGCGAATGTGGTAAATCTGTTAAAAACTATACCTATCTAAGCACATTTTTTGACCAAAATGTAGGTTTTAAAAGTCAAACCTCAAGTGTTCCCTACAATATTTTTCTGTCATTAAATGAAAGAGCACGCTTATATTGTCCATATAGGGCCTATTATATAGCTTCATTTTAATGAGCAATGGCCAATTCTCTTTAAATTGCAGATATTGTGCAAAAAGTTATTTTCGCCTGTTTTGGCATAGGCCTATACGGTTGTAAATTCAATGAACTATATGAGTATGACTTATGACTTTGCTAAAGAGCGCTTACAACTTGATATGCTATTGAAGATACATATTTTTTTCAGCTTTTCCTCCCAACTACATACACCATGTACATTTTAAGCAAATATAGGCCCCAGTAGGCCTAATTAGATTTACAAATTTTACTTCGAGGACTGTTAAATATCAATATCAATTTTTAATAACTGTTGCCATAAAATTTGTATCATATCATAATCATATCGCGCATTTCAAAAAATCAAAATTATTTGATATCAGATATATATATATATATATATATAGGAAGCAAAGAAGCGAAGAATAATTAAAATGTCGTAATTGAATATTTTATTTCACGAATTTTCGGGCCTCGCCCTTCGTCAGGTGACAAAAATAGTGTTGTGAGGCCTACACAAGAGAAACATTTAAAACATGATTAAAACGCGAGCGCAGGTGAATGGTGGGAGCGACACGCAAGCGACACATGAGCGACAAGCGGGTAAAGCGTATACAAATACAGCGCGTTAAACATGTTTAAGTTGGAAAACAAAACCTCAAGATGCCAGGTTTGCCAGTAGCTCAACATTTCTCCGGCAGTGGACACAACACCACACACATCAAGATTTCCGGAGTCTACAAATGCCACGGTGACGACCAAGCCAGAAGAGACATGGAACAGAAATTAATCTTCAGACTCGGCACCCTTCAACCCAATGGACTCAATGCTAGTTTCAACAGTTTTAAATTTTAATCATAATTTTCTTCAGCGCTCCCTTCTTCTTATACTTTTTCGCGCGGTTTCCCCTTTTCACTCCACGCGTTTCTACCTTTAGGCCTCGCTTGTTACGCTCGCTTGCGCCCCGTTTTTATACATTTTTTGTATTCTCCGTTTTGCGTGCAATTTTTTTTTTTATTTTTTATTTTTTTAATTAAACATGTTTAACGCTCTCTTTTTTTGTATACGCTTTACGCGTTTTTACCTAGGCTTACGCTTGTGCTTGCGCGACGCCTATAATTTTTTTTGTTCTCGCACACGCGTTTGCGCATTTTATTTTTATTTTTTCCGTCTTGCGCGTTTTGTTTTCCAACTTAAACATGTTTAACGCGCTGTATTTGTATACGCTTTACCCGCTTGTCGCTCATGTGTCGCTTGCGTGTCGCTCCCACCATTCACCTGCGCTCGCGTTTTAATCATGTTTTAAATGTTTCTCTTGTGTAGGCCTCACAACACTATTTTTGTCACCTGACGAAGGGCGAGGCCCGAAAATTCGTGAAATAAAATATTCAATTACGACATTTTAATTATTCTTCGCTTCTTTGCTTCCTTCATCAAATGTCGACGCAGTTAATTTTCTACTATATATATATATATATATATATATATATAAAATATAGGCCTAAGCCTACAAAAAATGTCAATAGTTTAATTAGCCTTAGCCATATTCCCGGTCGTCCGTGATTTTTAAAAAACAAACAAACAAAAACATGCGTATTGTTGATGGCTTGAGGATTTGGGATTTAGCCTATTAAGCTAAAGATTATTTTTTGCGCATGCGCATGCTCAAAATTGCAGACGAAATTAAAAACCAAGCACGTAAAGCTTAACAATGTCATGACACGATTTGAAGTATTATAAATAAGTCCGATAAGTAAAGGTAAGCTGAATAATGACTTCAACGGTAAGATTAACTAATTACTAAGGTTTTGAGTTTTGTGAGCTTTTTTAGGTAGTTAGCGGCTTGCTGAAGTCAAGACACTTGAAAGTAAACAAACATAAAATGATAAAAAGCATAGCCATAGCCTAGGCCTACAAAATGAATGTACATCACCCTGACATGCATACATTTACATGCATAAAGCCTGTCATGGCTATATAATTTACATCATGCCACATACATACATTTACATACATGCATAGCGGTACAGTCATAGTACCATGGTACAAATGAAACCCGGGCCTGGAAGGCTTGGTTGGTAGTAATGGTACGGTACTCATGACGTTATAGTACGTATATTTAATATAATACATGAATATCAATCATGTACTTTATGACTTGCAGAAGACAGCATGCAGGCTGCGCCTGCGACTCGGTGAACCGCTGCATGTCCTGGGCTGGCCTGCCTGGCATTGCTGGGTACATGACGGGTACATGATTGAATAGGCTCATCATGGGCTAACCTAAAGCCTATATTATATAGCATAGCCATACCCATATTATAAAGCGTAGTAGGCCTAGCGCAAGCTAGCCTAGCCTAACCGCCCTAGGGCTAGGCTGGGGGCTATATGCCAGCAATGCCAATGCCATGGAATGCAACCTGCCAGGTTTGTCATGTATGATGTTGTATACCGAACTTACCGGTACTAGTCATTACCACTACCCACATGTACCCGGTTGTTGCCTGACTTTAGGGATTTTTGAGTGCGCCAGCGCCGCAGTAGTATACTGTAAATACTGCATAGCATATATACCATGTATACTTGTGCAGTAGGCATATTTACGAAATTAGACATATTCCCATCCATACAATGCATTTGCCATGAACACTAAAAGAACACCATGACATCATGAGGCTTAAATATGGACGTCTTTTTAGTCAGGCCAGGTCTAGGCTAGTTATTTTTTGCACATATTCACAGTTAATAGGAGCCACTTTTTGATTCCGAACATATCTGGCCTGATTACGGGTAAGAAAACAACGGTCAATGCCATGGGGTTAATACAAAATTTACTGTTGAGTGTTGGTGATTTTACTTTATGCATTGTCTGTGTATGGCCTACACTACAGTACCTCCACTACTGGCACTAGTTGGACCTGGAAACAGACATTATCACATTTTGTTTTACAATGGTTAATGCTACCACTTTTAATAACTGTGTTGAGCCTACCAGTTGTTTTTTGGGTGTTTTTTTAAATTGTACCGTAGTGAAAACGGAAGTGGGATGCGGGGGAGGGGAGGTCAGGACTACCACCCCTAAATTTTTAAGTGGAGTCCGACCCCCCCCTAAAATCTTAATAAAAAAAAAAAACCAATATTAATAATTGCCCTCAACATCCCGGGTCAACATCTTCCTTTTTTGCATGAAAAACAGCAGATTTTTTGGCTCAAGTAGGGTAAAATTGCAAAGGTGTAGGCCATATACACACAGACAATGGCATATGAAGGCTCATCAAAATACACCTTCATCTGGGGTTTTAAAGCCCCAAATGAAGGTGTATTTTTAAAAATAGTCTGAAATTGACATTTTTGCGGACAACAGAAGTCCCAGTAAAACCAGAACAAAATTTGCTCGTCCTCCGCCCCCCCCCCCCCCCTAAATTTCAATGCTTCCGCCGCTAGGATGCCAATTTGAAGTTATTTTATTATTTGTGGGGAATCAAAAGGCACAACAAATCTTGAATTCAGTATTCAGCAGATGACATCACTGGTATAAATATAGTGCTACTGCTTTATCTTCAGTTGATAACATCACTGGTAACAGTAGATGACATCTCTGGTAATAAAAGTATAAAACTGGTAATATTTGCTATCTTCAGTAGATGACATTACTAGACTGTAATAGTGCTCATCTTCAGTAGACAAAATGTCACTGCTAAGTTACAGGGCTATCTGCTATCTTCAGTAAAATGATGTCGCTGCTTATAAAAGTCTTATAAAAGTGCCATCTTTAGATCAGTAGATGACATGATTGACAATTGACATTGCTTGTAACACCGATAGTGCTATCTACAGTAGATGACATCACTGGTGCAGTGATAGTGCTATCGTCAGTATATGTCATGGTTTAATATATTGCTATCTTCAGCAGCAGGTGACATCACTCATGATCACTGGTATTTTATATAGTGCTATCTTCAGATGGCCTCACTGGTAATGTAGTAGTGCTATCTTCAGCAGTCAGTATAGATAGATGCCACTGATAGTGCTTCCCCTTCCCCTCCCTCCTTTCACCTCCCTCCCTTCCCCTCCCTCTCATCATAATAAATCTTCAGTATTTATATGACATCTCTGGTAATAGATGACATCACTGGGGATAGTAGATGTCATATTGCTATCAGTAAATGGCATCATTGGTAGTGCTATCTTCAGCAGAGGATGTTTAAAGACATTCCCACAACCCAATGGGGTTTCTGACCTTGTATGTCTGGCTTTTGTACACATGTGGTACAGTTGATCATGTCTTGCATTGGAATTGTGTGCAAATATCTGGTGTTTTCATCCTATTATTTAACATTCATAACATCGAGACTTAGGAATAAAATTAATGCAGTGGGACAATATGAATGTTTCCTGTAAGAAAATCAAATATCAGTCCTAAGTCTCAACTATTAGCTTGTTGGCTGCAGTTTTAAAATTACCATTTTGTGTGTGTGGCAATGGGGACTTTGCCTTTAAAATTAGGTTATATTGATCAAATTTCCCAATCATAGTCAATTGTAGGAATGCCTTTAAGCCTCCTCTGTATCTTCAGTAAATGCCATCTGGTAAGGCAAAAAAAAAAGGTTTGTCTCAAAGCTCGCGCGCGCATTTGTAAATTCGTGAGATTTGGAAAAAAGAAATGCGGATTTTTTTTTAATTTCAATTTTTTTTGTTTTTTTAGTTTAGTTTTTCCGGAAAAATTTGGCAAAAATCAGATTTTTTCTCCAAATACCATGAAAAAAGTCGGGAATAAAAAAGAAAAAAAGAAAAAGAAATTGCATTTTGCGTTTGTTTTCAAACCACTTGTGAGCTTTGAGACAAACCATTATTTTTTTTGGCCTAATAGTGATATCCTCAAAGTAACTAGTCTTGTTAAGAGTGCTATGGTATAGATGGCACACACACACACCCCACACCCCACACACACACCCACCCCAACACACCCCTACATGTTCTATATGTTACAATCGAAGACGTACAACATTTTGTTAGCATTTATACCGAACATTTTAAACAAACACAAAATGTATTTTTTTTTCCAAATGGGTATAATAGCCCATAAGGGGTTGATGTCCCTTGTTGAGCTTTTCTATGGTGTAGACAGAAGATCTTCCACACACACATCCACATAACTGTTATGTACACACCCACAAATGCTGGTGGTCGTTTAAAAATAGGGATTTTAATGAGCATGGTGAGTTATATCTAGTATTTTAAATTAAAATGTATATTTATTTCTCTGTCATTTTTGTTTTGCAGTGAATAAACCCAAAAGAATCATCATGGATAATCAGATTCCATTTCAACATGAAACTAGTTCAAATGCGAATGATAGGCTGGGAATTGAAGTGGAGATTTTTATGACAGGTGTCCTCCAACAGGTGGAAGAAACCATGGAAGACTTATATTCTTATGCCAATCCGATCATGGTCCCTTGCCCACCTTCAAGTTCAATAGATGCCATGGATCACAATCTTTCAGATCCAACCTTGAAAGCACAGGTTAAAAACTTTCTAGATGACGTTTTGGAGAAAGTTGATGAAGCATTGTCGCTCAGGCAGCTCCAAGCTACAGTTGAAAACTTTTTAGACGACATATTAATGGAAGTGGATGAACTGGTTACATTCAGGGTTTCTTCAATAAAATCCTTTCTGAGTAGATCTAAGGATATGGGTACTGAAGTAGAGACTCATGACACATCAATCGCAGATCAGAACTCATCAACACACAAACATCTTAATGAAGTGGACATAGAAGTTCAAATAGTGATGGATAATATTCTTGGTAATCTGAAAGATCTCCTTCATTTGCAAATTGAAAAATCCGATTCAAAACCAGTAGAAGCAACTGAAGATAAAGATATAGGTGTCTGGAAAGATGATGAACAATTCATTAAATCTGAAAGCCTGACCATCATGACTGTGGGTAAGCGAACAACGAATGACTTTGAACAGAACGATAAAACAGAAGAACCCGAGATCAAGAAGCAGAGATGTTCTTTCAAAGAAAGTGAGATTGTTTTTAATAAAGTGATTGATGATGAAGGAACATTGAGTTTGTTAAACCAAGTTGGTTATCAAGAAGTAGTCGAAGTAGATAAGCATACCTCACAGGATGATGCGACATACTCCACAGGTTCGGTAATAAGAATGCTAAACGGATCAGAGAAAAATGATATTTCAATAGAAATATTTAAAACGAATGAAGAACATAAAACAGAGGAAGGTATAAACATGCTTCCTGTCAACTCAATGGAAGGCCAGCAGTTAGATGAAAAGCCTAATAATCAAGCGAATAACACAACTGCAGATGAAAAAAGTCAGTCGGAGGGCAAACGCAAAGAGACATTGATGATCATTTGTATGATCTTTCAACCAAGAAGGTAAAATCAGAGCAAAACAAAACAGAAGAGAATGAACACAACGTTGTATTGAATTATTCGCCACCTCACGTGTCTGAATATGTTGATCATCAAATAGAACTGGAGAGAAAGTTTGACGATCGTGAAAAGAGCGATGCATTTGGAGACGAGACCAAGGTTATCAAAGACGCTCCGGAAGATCAAGAGGTACCAAGCCTTCTATCACCAGTGGAGGTCGCCCAGCAGACAAGCTTCTTTCCTGATACAAATGGTAGGTGCGAAACTCGATACTACAAACAAAAAATATTAAAGCCATTTGTCTTAGATTGGTTATCAATAAATTTCCTTTCAGGCAACTGTGAATTCCATGCATCCATAAGATCTATACCATGACATTTTTAACACAATAACATAACTTATAAAGTATGCTTTAATAAATAAAAAAAATTCTAAATAATTGTTTGTTTTAAATTTATTTATTTCAAATGCTGTACAGATACAGAAGAAAAACTCCTGACTGCAACATCACCAGTAATTGACAATCTTTGTGACTACAACAAGTTTCCAGAAACAACACCAGAAAGTGTCCTCATAAAAGATGAGGAAAGGCACAAAGGTATGCCTTCTTAGTATTGTGCACCGTTAACTTAGGCTGCCCCTAGTAGTTCAAATGTCTGTCCTATTATGGTAGGGGGAGAAAGAAAAGCACCGCACACGCATATTCTTTATAGGATAGTCGTCCTAATAAGTTTAGACCCTTTATATTGAGATCTCTTGCAAAACCCCAACCCAACTCTTAAGACATGTTGCAGGTGTCGCCCAACCGAGAGTCCAAATTTTAAAACTCGTTTGTCACACAAATAATGTCATATTGTAAAAACATGAGAAGACTTCATATCTGGCAAACGAGCTCATTTTCACCAAAAGACCAAGTTCTTAATTCTTGCAGGTGTTTTTACTGAATGGCATTATGTGAAACTATGAAACTTATAGCATTTTAGACTCAAAGATGCTGGAGATATCTGCACATCTTGACGTCATGATATGATGATATACATAATGATGATGATTAAGCACATTAAAAGCAATATTTCTTTACCAAAAAAAACAGGTAACAATGAGGAGGATCGCAATCATCCACAAATGGTGCCAACTATAAGATCGAATATGACTGATGGACAAATGAGCTCTTCTCAAATTCTACAAACACTCCAGTACGAGACTCAACATCCGGCTATAGTTGGAGGTCCTCCCAATTTTGCATCAGTATTTAGTAAGTATTGGGATATATTCAATACATTTATAATAATGTTGTTATTTGTAAGTTTTGTATAATCATTGATTAAGTAACTATATATATGAAGAGTTTGTTTCCAAAAGGCGCTAAATCCAATAGCTGCCTTGTGTCACATTTTTATGGTATATTTTAACATTTTTAAAGTTTAAATGACATTTAACAATTGGAATGGATATGTTAGTAACTCTGTCTTATTTTCTAACTATTTTCAAAATCATTTTGTCCCCTAAAAAGTCTCCAATACAATGTTTTAAAATAGCTGCCATTGGATTTAGCGCCTTTTGGAACAGAAAATATTATTTTCTTTTATATTTATTGTTTTTGTCTTCGCACGTGGGAGGTTAAAGAGATTTGCAATTATTTTTTTAAAGATATCCAAAGAATTGTTAGAACTATTCTAGTGGTCCAATGTTATTAGATTGGCAAGGTTACTGCTACTCTCAGGAATATCTGCAATTGAATTTTACATAAAGCAGCCGTTGGATTTAGCGCCTTTTGGAAACAAACTCTTCATATATAAACTCCTACTTTGTTAAATGTTTTCTCCCTCCCCTTTTTTGTCCTATTCATCAACATGATTTACATGTGTATGTCAATTATCTTTCTTCTTGCTCTCTTTTTGTTTATTTTTTTATTGGTGCTTTCTTTAATTCTTTCTTTTTTCTTTCTTTCTTTCTTTTTTCTTTCTTTCTTTCTGTCTTTCTTTCTTTTTTCTTTTTTCTTTCTTTCTTTTTCTTTCTTTCTTTCTTTCTTTCTTTCTTTCTTTCTTTCTTTCTTTCATTCTTTCTTTCTTTCTTTCTTTCTTTCTTTCTTTTTTCTCTTTCTTTCTTTCTTTCTTTTTTTTTCTTTCTTTTCTTTTTTCTTTCTTTTTTTTTTCTTTCTTTCTTTTTTTTCTTTTTTTTTTCTTTCTTTTTTTTTTCTTTTTTTTTTTATGTCAATTATCTTTCTTCTTTCTTTCTTTCTTTCATGTCAATTATCTTTCTTTCTCTTTTTGTTTATTTTTTTATTGGTGCTTTCATTCTTTCTTTCTTTCTTAATTTCTTCCTTTCTTTCTTTCTTTTAATATAAAATTGATACATCTGTATGCTTAGCAGTGTGTGCAACTCGAAACATCTTCAGTAGATAGCACATGAATTTTTATGATTTATTGTTATTTCAAAAATTGCTATCTTTAGTAGCTGGCTACAAGTTAACAACATGATTGCTATCTTCAGTAGATAACAAGAATTACAGAGTAACCATTTCTTTACTTTTCAGATATAATTGAAGAGTTTGCTTGTAAAACATGTTGGTCTTACATTTTTCAGATGCAGGGCAGCAAGCAACAGGTCCAATAGCACGCTTACCACCCATACCAGCGTGCAACCGTCGTAATAGGGTAGGATTGTCAAGAAGACAGCAGGTACCACATTTACACCATTTGACGCGTCCGCAACAACCATTAGTACCAAAGAAAAGTGAACAGTAAAATTCCTCAAATTGAGTTGATATACTCAGATAACAGCTTCCCATGCAACAAACACAAACATGTTTTTAGAACGTTTTTAAAATACTTTTCATAAAATATCGAAACGGTAATTAAATGTTGAGTTATTTATATCAATAATTTACACCAAGATATTATATCAAGATCATAAACAAAAACCACAACCAAATCTATTTTGATATTGACAAAATGATACTGTAAATATTTTACAAAACATTTTGAAAGAAAAAGTTTATTAGTTGCAAATATTATTTTGAAATTAAATATAATAATGGAAATATTATTTTGCAACTCACTGCTGGTTGCGTCAGAAACCAACATTTTAGTTCCAGTACAGAGTACAGAGTTCCAGTATTAGATGTAATTTCAAAATAATGTTTTAAACTACTGGATGAATAATCTACATCAAGATATTAGTTACAAATGTTGAGTAATATTTGAAAATGTTTTTAAATGGTCAAGTCTAGACGTTTTTATTATTTTAAATAACCCAATATTAAAATTTAAAAAAGATCAACCTTTGCTCGCCTATTTGAAATTAATACGAAAGGGCCATGTTTGTTGGGCTGTAGCTGAAATTGTATATGCAAATACAAGCAAAATACTTTCACAATAAAACACAAAGACAGATCAAAAATGTCCAGATTGCAATAACATTAAACTAATTGAAGTTCTGTTCTATTTCAATTTTTTTTATTTGAAATTGGTTTGCTCAAACTAATCATACATGAAATCATTGGACAGAAAACGGATTGTGGTGAAGTTATTAAATAATTCTGAGACGAAAGTAGCTGAAAACGTATTACCATTAATTGTATGAATATGTAAAAGTTGTTTTCCTTCCATCAAAATATTACTACGGTATTGGTACAGCAAATATATAAACGTGCTACATACCAGACTTAAAAGAAAGTTGGTGTTTAGAATATTGATCTATCAATGATTGTATCTTCGTTTCATGTTTGTAGATAATATATAATGTTATTTTTGTAGTTTACACTCTTGAAGTTCTTATATCTGGTAGCCAAATGCCAACTACTTATTTGAGACTAATAATAGTAATACGGTATATGCAGTATCCAAAAAGGCATCGTTTGTAGATTATAATATAATGCAATATACATTATTGTAAAAGATTTAATATTGCGCACGTGCTCAAAAAGAAATCTTCATAATTAGTTGTAAGCACACCAAATTTCGTGAATTTCATTTCATTACCAAAACAAACACACGTACAACAAATTTGTGTGATGTGATCTTGTCAGATTGGCTGTTTGTAAATATTGAAAAAAAAAAAAAAAAGTGATTATTTATTTTATAATGCCTACCAAAAAATTGTGTGTTTATAGAAAGATAAAATAAAGTTTTGTTACTTAGGTAATACGTTATTACCGAATTCAACTTATTCAAGACACATTGTATATAGATTTGTAAGCATGGTAAGCGGTTGATAGTATTTATACTATGTAATATATAAACATGTATACTTTAGAGTTTTAAAATAGTATAAAAAGTTTATATATTATATTACGTCTGCGTCGACAGTGTAACCCCTGGGAGTGTAAAATGGAAATGAAATAAAAATGTTATTGTTTAATGCAAAATTTATACATTGATTATATGTAATCATTGATTTCCGTTTGTCTTCGTTTTAACGAACTCGATCCAATACCGTCAAGCTGGCAGGAGTAGCGTCTGTTGATTGGTTAAAATATAAATCACAATCCATGCTGTAAACATAAGATTAGAAGAAGAAAGATTCGTTAAAATTTCATTTCTCTCAGACATACTCTGTATGAGCTAGCTTAATCAATAATTTGAATATCGGGTATTGATAATTATTATGACAACACTTAATAATTTACAAAAGACAACCAAGGTCGACTTCATTGAATGTTGTTTGTTCTCGTGCCATGTTTTCAAAATATTGCACTTTACATGTTGGTGGTCAGTACAGCCTGGTGCAGGTGTCTGGGCATCTTTTGGCCGAGCGGAACCTGAGACGAATAAAACGGAACAGTTTGGAATGGATGCGTGATCGCAAACTTTTCATTTTCAGTGAGCTTCTGAATTTTTGCATATCATCTAAACCAGCTTCAACCTAAGCATCGCGAAGTCCGGATCGGGCATGTCTTTGGTTCAGATCCAGTTTAACCATATGTATTGCACAGCAAATGATCAGTGGCGATGTGATTCATCATGATGGGGACTAATGCATGTTATGCAACTTGCGACAATTTCATGATTGAACTTCAGTATAAAAGTAAGTAGGACCTACTCAACTCAGTTGTTGCATTGGTTGAAAACTTCAGACATATTTAACTTCACACCAGTTGGAACACTGATAGAATCGCATCTTTAATTTTAAATCGTATGGAGACATATAGTTTCTCCACTCTTCAAAAGCCAGTCAAAAGATAGGCATGTACTATATCAACTTAAAGTTGGTTCAGTCAAAACTAAAAGTTGGTTAACTATTCGTTTAAGTTAAATATGTTGTCTCGTTGATTTTGTTGATAAAAATCATCGAAAGTGCACTGCATTTTCCTAGAATAAATATTATAAAGATGAGTTCGCTCAGCACAGAGAAGAATTTGCGTTTGATTTTTATCTGTTTTCCCCCGCTTTTCCTTTTCTGAATAATGCTTGACAAAGACTGGATTTTGCGCTGATTGGTGTGAAAACACAGCACGTACAATGCTTGGCTCTTTTAACATGCATCAATATATAGCCTACGCGTAGACATAGCTCTGTCTGGGGACATTAATGTCTAAATTAGAGTTATTGAGGTCCTTGGTTCGATTTTTGCTTTAGGACATGGCTTCTCATTTTGTTATATATCGGTAGTTCACGATCACATATTGTATATGTCTACGCAAACATGGCAAACGAATGGTCTGAAAACAAGTGCCTGTATAGGCATAGTAACAAATCACCATAAATGAAAGTACATGAAGGTATTGATTTTTGTTCCAACATTGGAATTGTGGAATAGGTAAATCAGTCCTTTCAAACAGATATTAAAAGTTTGTGTTTTGATAACCTTCATTTCCTTCTTGACGAAGTTTTTAATAATTTAAGCAAACTTGCTCCCTTAAACTTAAGGGCTTAGGCAAATACTTACTTAAATTTCTCCCTGTGCTAATATCGAGCATATATACTTTAATGTTCATAGCAACCAACGAGCGACTGACATTAATGAAATTAGGTTAAACATGTTTAAATGATTCGCTCTTTTTGACGCCATGAAACGATCCATCTCATTGGTTAGTAATCAATCATTTGCCGCCAAATAAAAGGTAGGCCTACATTGGACTTGGAGATGCATGGTGCAGTATAATGTTATACTATTGGGGCTTCTGTAAAACCACTGGCATATTGCTATTTACAAACAGCTTTTTTAATCTTTCTTCGACAGGATCAGGAAGGACTAGATACCTCGAGACCATAAATTGGACCCATTCTCTCAGCAACATCTCGACAACCTTGCGTGGACTCGTCAAGCTTCTCATATCATCCCATGATGATCAGAAATATAAGTGCATGTCTTCAGGGTCTATGGTGTATTGAGCACCATATAAATGGCATTCATTTGTCGTGAATTGCATGGACAAAGAGTAGGCCTGTAATAGCCTAATAATACGAGGGCCGGCCCAAATTTGATTTCGAACAACTATGTGCGTCTATATAGTTTTCTGCTTTTAACATACCATGCCTAAGTGTGGTATTACTTGACGTTTTCAAAGTCAACATCAAGTGTTGGCAACAAATCAACAGCCTCTGTGTTGTCGTCACTCAGTGAAATTATAACTGAAATGTCAAGGGTTACGACATGGACTGATAGTGATACGACTCAACTTGCTGTCGAATCCAGAAGTTCGGGCTGTGAACACCGCAGGCCTAACTTGAACATGTTGAAGGTTTCGGCAAATACCAGTAGTTGGCATATAATACATAAATTCCCCGAAGCAGCTTTTATCACACAAGTCTCTTCTGTCGAATCACTTTATAATTCAAACCTTAACACAGAAGAGTCCAAAACCAAACGTCAACGAATCCAAATCACAGCTCAAAATTCACACCCAAATTGTTTCCTGCCTGTAACGGCGTCAAAAATACATGGCGGTGTTTTAGGAAAACGAAAGTATCGTCCAAGAAAATCTCATATGCCAATGGTTGTGCGCAATGAGATTAACTTTCCACCAATAAGATCAAGTCGTACCGCGCCTGGAACTACGTCACGTGGAACGTCACAAATTGTAACTCGAAGTATGACATTTTACACAAAAACTGGAAACAAGTTAGGTAATCTGAGTTTGGATTTCAAAAATTGGAGACCGCTGACCGAACCAGAAAAGGCTACACCGTGTTCCAGATATGGAAGACCCTATCATCGAATGACAAAACACGATAATGACGATGTAAAAGCCGAGCAATCATCGATGACGCAGTGGAACAAAAACGGGGAAATCAAACTAAAAAGTACCATTGCAAGTGTGAATGTAAAAAAGAAAAACTTCCATGTTCGATGGGCGTCTTGCAAAAGTACGGAAGCGTCTAAGTGCCACGACTTGGTAAGATAATTGTCTTGCCATGTCGACTTATTATCAGCATTATGTCAACATGACGATATTATCTCGCCAAGATATAGGCACCTAACTTATACCAAAGATTAATTATCATGCCAAGTCGACATACCAAAAATTGGATATCGTCTTGGCGAAAAAAATATTCATGCCAAGTCAACTTTATAGCAAAAAATGAATGTCAACATGGCAGGATAACTTGTCACGTCAAATATATATTCTGTGGTGCCAAATTACATTAAGAATACTGTTGGTCAATGTTTCATTAAGGATACTGATTACGTTAAGGTTACTCTTGCTTTGCCCTGTGACCCTTATATTGGTCCCATTTGGAGCGTTTAATCGTCGTACGGTATGGGAGTCGCCATCAAATATTTTAAACAAGCAGGGCCGGTAGGCCCGCGACTCCCATATGACGACTAAACACTCCACATGCGATCCCAATTATATATGGGCCCGCAGGGCAAGAAAGCAAGACTAATCTTAATGTAAAACGGTAACCTTAATAACTGAATTTTTTATACGGATGCGCCATCGGGTATCACATTACCAGTGCAGCCGGTCAAAACTACATTAGTGGTTGCAGCCAGTCACTGTGTGATAATGGTTAAGCTTTCGTCAGATGTGGCTCTGAGAGGGCTCTGAGAGTCGGGTCCACATCTGACGAAAGCTTTGACCATTCTCACCATGGCATGTGACTGGCTGCAACCAGTACTGTAGTTTTCCAGCTGCACCGGTAATAACTGACACTGGTATTGATGAAGTAGCTATCTACTTCTGATACTGGTATTGATGAAGTAGCTATCTACTGCTGATACTGGTATTGATGAAATAGGTATCTACTGCTGATAATGGTATTGATTAAGTAGCTATCTACTGCTGATACTGATATTGAAGCAGTAGCTATCTACTGCTGATACTGGTATTGAAGCAGTACATGTAGCTATCTACTGTTGATACTGATTTTGATAAAGTAGCTATCTACTGGATACTGGAATTGACGAAGTAGCTATCTACTGCTGATACTGGTATTGATGATGTAGGTATCTACTGCTGATACTAGTATTGATGAAGTATAGGTATCTACTGCTGATACTGGTATTGATGATGCTACTGCCGATACTGGTATTGTTGAAGTAGCTATCTTCTGCTGATACTGGTATTGATGAAGTAGCTATCTACTGCTGATACTGGTATTGATTAAGTAGCTATCTACTGCCGATACTGATAATGAAGCCGCTGTCTGCCGATACTGGTATTGATGAAGTAGCTATCCACTGCTGATACTGGTATTGATGAAGTAGCTATCTACTGTTGATACTGGTATTGATGAAGTAGCTATCTACTGCTGATACTGGCATTGATGAAGTAGCTATCTACCGCTGCTATTGGTATTGATAAAGTAGCTATCTACTGCTGATACTGGTATTGAAGCAGTAGCTATCTACTGCTGATACTGGTATTGATAAAGTAGCCATCTACTGCTGATACTGGTATTGATGAAGTACTCTAGTGCGATACTGGTATTGATGAGGTAGCTATCTACTGCTGATATTGGTATTGATGAAGTAGCTATCTACCGCCGATACTGGTGTTGATGAAGTAGCCATCTACTGCCGATACTGGTATTGTGAAGTAGTATCTATCTGATATTAGTATTATGAAGTAGCTATCTACTGCTGGTATTGATGAAGTAGCTATCTACAGCTGATACTGGCATTGATGAAGTAGCTATCTACCGCCGATACTGGTATTGTTGAAGTAAATATATACTGCTGATACTGGTATTGATGAAGTAGCTATCTACTGCTAATACTGGTAGTGATGAAGTAACTATCTACTGCCGATACGGTATTGATGAAGAAGTTATCTACTGCTGATACTGGTATTGCTGAAGCTATCTACTGCTGATACTGGTATTGTTGAAGTAAATATATACTGTATATACTGGTATTGATAAAGTAGCTATCTACTGCTGATACAGGTATTGACGAGTAGCCATCTACTGCTGATACTTGTATTCATGAAGTAACTATCTACTGCTGATACTGGTATCGATGACGTATCTACCTACTGCTGATACTGGTATTGTTGAAGTAAATATAATACTGCTGATACTGGTATTGATGAAGTGGCTATCTACTGCTGATACGGGTATTGATGAAGTAGCTATCTACTGCCGATACTGGTATTGATGAAGTAGCTATCTACTGCTGATACTGGTATTGATGAAGTAGCTATCTACTGCGGATACTGGTATTGATGAAGTAGCTATCTACTGCGGATACTGGTAATCCTGAAGTACTGGTAGCTTTCTACTGCCGATGCTGGTATTGATGAAGAAGCTATCTACTGCTGATCTAGTATTGATGAAGTAGCTATCTACTGCCGATACTGGTATTGATGAAGAAGCTATCTACTGCGGATACTGGTATTGTTGAAGTAAATATATACTGCTAATGTTGGTATTGATGAAGTAGCTATCTACTGCTGGCACTGGTATTGATGAGTAGCTATCTACTGCTGATACTGGTGTGGATGAAGTAGCTATCTACTGCCGATACTGGTATTAATGAAGAAGCTATCTACTGCGGATACTGGTATTGTTGAAGTAAATATATACTGCTAATATTGGTATTGATGAAGTAGCTATCTACTGCTGATACAGGTATTGATGAAGTAGCTATTTACTGCTGGCACTGGTATTGATGAGTGGCTATCTTCTGCTGATACTTGTATTCATGAAATAGCTATCTACTGCTGATACTGGTATAGATGAAGTAGCTACCTACTGCTGATACTGGTATTGATGAAGTGGCTATCTACTTCTAATACTGGTATTGATGATGTAGCTATCTACTGCTGACACTCAGTGGTATTGATGAGTAGCTATCTACTGCTGATACTTGTAATCAGCTATCTATTTCTGATTGTATTCATGAAGTAGCTATCTACTGCTGATACAGGGAATTGATGAAGTAGCTATCTACTTCTGATACTGGTATTGATGAAGTAGCTTACTACTGCTGATACTGGTATTGATGAAGTAGCTATCTACTGCTGATACTGATATTGAAGTAGTAGCTATCTACTGCTGATCATGATGCAGTCATGTCTACAGTAGAATTCACCACGACCTTTGCAGGACTTAAACCCCATTAAAAGCTATTAAACCAAGATAACACTCATTGAAAACAGCTCAACTGATTAAATCAGATCTTCTCTGGTTAAATCCACACTACACATGTTGCTGTTTTACCTGTGCAATGAGCAATGAGCTGGTATTATAGTTTCAGTTGGGTGAACTATTATAAAGCGAACGCAAGGTAACAATACTGTGTGGGCTTTTGTTTACGAAATGAGACAATAGTCTGCTTATTGTTAACCAGCGTTCTTGAAAATGAGAAGCATAATGGTTTGGAAATAATTTCTTCATATTTTTTTTGGTGTTATCTGTCGTTTACATATCCTTCCTAAAACACAAAAGTGCGACTATTTCCAAACACCTAAATTAGCTAAAAAATTTAGGACATGTTACAAACCTATATTTTCTAGAATTTCAGAGAATACTTTAAATATTGGCCGGTTATTTTTCACACAGTGACGTTAACTAGGCAATGTCCTATTACCTATAACATACACTAAAACACCAAAGTGCGAATATTTCCAAACACCTAAATTAGCTAAAAATTTAGGACATGTTACAAAACTATATTTTGTAGAATTTCAGAGAATACTTTAAATATTGGCCAGTTATTTTTCACACATTGACGTTAACTAGGCAATTGCCTATACTTCTAACATACACTACTTGTAGAGGTCACGCGTCAATTGTGAGAGCTCTGTGTATTGTGTATAGGAAAACGGACAGAACTGCAGTATGTACGGTACTAGACTATGCCATAGGTAATTTATAAATAAAAAATATGTTATTATTAATCATGATGAACGCATTCCGTTATTGAACTCAAAATTATACCGATGTTTATTAAAACTAAAGTGTTCGATAGTTTATATCATTAGTGACAATAAAAGTTATCGAATGCAACATATCTTGCATAATTATAATGGCTCACTTCAATACTGAACAATTCTGATTTTTGAATCTACCAATTTATTGATCGCGAAAGCCCGAGTAAAAAATCCGACTATGTACTTTGAATTTTAAGCCGCATGACTTTACCCCGGGACTTTGTTCTCTAAAACACACTGTCAATCATACTTGTTTATCAATACAATATTAACCAGGCGGCATAGGAAGCGCAACACGTGACGTACGAGGCTGACGAAGATACAGGGCTGACAGCCCCATTCAAAATACACGGTTAGCAATTACAAATGGAAAATTAACATACTTGCAGCGGGACTTGCAGTGGGGTACTTTGTTGAACCCCGACGGTTTTAGAGTAAGATAATTTTGTTTTGACACCACATAACAAATTTAGAATTGTTTGTGAAGATTTCATGATTATGTGTTAATCCAATGGCGACCTCAAAATTGGCGATATCGCTTCCATCACCGCCTGACATTAACCGCAAGCACAACAGTCGAAGTATACATGACGCGCTAAACGTACGTCCATGCACCGTGATAGTTTAACGCAAATTTCAGAGATTGTTGTGTACGATGCAGTTAATGGTACGAGGAGTTAAACCAGCGAGATCTGGGTGACCAATCACAAGCCAGATCCATTTAAAGATGCATTACATCATGGCCAATTTTAGTTAGGCCAGAAATTGGCCTAACTTTACATAGATACCCGTGTTAAGAATTTTAACCGCAATCCAAAGTAAGTAGTCCACTTGGGAAGCTAACAAACAGAGGGAGTACGGTGACTGAACATATCAGATGTGAAAATCTATCAATTTTTTTGCACACAATTATACAAATCAGCGTTTTATGCTTAAATGTACTAATAGCCAATGTATGCAAAATGGGCAAGTGGACTACGGAGAAGTCTACTGCTGATACTGGCATTGATGAAGTAGCTATCTACAGCTGATACTGGTATGGACGAAGTAGCTATTCACTGCTGATACTGATATTGAAGCAGTAGCTATCTACTGCTGATACTGGTATTGATGAAGTAGCTATACTGCTGATACTTGTATTAATGAAGTAGCTATCTACAGCTGATACTGGTATTGATTAAGTAGTTATCTACTGCTGATACTGGTATTGATGAAGTAGCCATCTACTACTGATATTGGTATTGATGAAGTAACTATACTGGTATTGTTGAAGTAGCTATCTACTGCCAATACTGATACTGATGAAATATATAGCTGTCTACTGCTGATACTGGTATTGATGAGGTAGCTATCTACTGCTGATACTAGTATTGATGAGTAGCTATCTTCTGCCGATACCGTACTGGAATTGGGAAGTAGCCATCTACTGCTGATAATGGTATTGATGAAGCAGCTATCTACTGCTGCTACTATTGATGAAGTAGCTATCTACTGCTGATACTGGTATTGATGAAGTAGCTATCTACTGCTGATACTGGTATTGATGAAGTCGCTATTTACTGCGGATACTGTTAAATGCTGAAACTGATATTGATTAAGTAGCTATCTACTGCTGATACTGATATTGAAGCAGTAGCTATCTACTGCTGATACTGGTATTGATGAAGGAGCTATCTACTGCTGATACTGGTATTGATAAAGTAGCCATCTACTACTGATATTGGTATTGATGAAGTAACTATACTGGTATTGTTGAAGTAGCTATCTACTGCCAATACTGATACTGATGAAATATATAGCTGTCTACTGCTGATACTGGTATTGATGAGGTAGCTATCTACTGCTGATACTAGTATTGATGAGTAGCTATCTTCTGCCGATACCGTACTGGAATTGGGAAGTAGCCATCTACTGCTGATAATGGTATTGATGAAGCAGCTATCTACTGCTGCTACTATTGATGAAGTAGCTATCTACTGCTGATACTGGTATTGATGAAGTAGCTATCTACTGCTGATACTGGTATTGATGAAGTCGCTATTTACTGCGGATACTGTTAAATGCTGAAACTGATATTGATTAAGTAGCTATCTACTGCTGATACTGATATTGAAGCAGTAGCTATCTACTGCTGATAATGGTATTGATGAAATAGCTATCTACTGCTGATACTAGTATTGATGAGTAGCTATCTACTGCTGATACTGGTATTCATGAAGTAGCTATCTACTGCTGATTCTGGTATTGATGAAATATATAGCTGTCTACTGCTGACACTGGTATTGATGAAGTAGCCATCTACTGCTGATACCGGTATTGATGAGGTAGCTATCTACTGCTGATACTAGTATTGATGAGTAGCTATCTACTGCTGATACTGGTATTCATGAAGTAGCTATCTACTGTTGATTCTGGTGTTGATGAAATGGCTATCTTCTGCCAATACTGGAATTGGGAAGTAGCTATCTACTGCTGATACTGGTATTGATGAAGTAGCTACCTACTTCTGATACTGGTTTTGATGAAGTAGCCATCTACTGCTGATACTGTATTGATGAAGCAGCTATCTACTGCTGCTATACTATTGATGAAGTAGCTATCTACTGCTGATACTGGTAATGATGAAGTAGCTATCTACTTCTGATACTGGTATTGATGAAGTACCCAGCAAACACAAAACGTTTTCGACATCATTCGCAAACGGTTATAAAAGGTTGTCAGAAAACGTTTAAATGTCGGGTTATATAAAGGGTATATTAAGAGTATAAAACGTTTTTATAACCTTACAAAAGATTTTTTGATAATCTACTGCTCAGCAAACAAAAATGTTTTACAGAAAACGTTTAAATGTCGGGTTATATAAAGGGTATAAAAACGTTTTAATAACATTCCAAAAACATTCTTGAAAACTTGATACAAAACATTCTAAACAGAATGTTATTTTGGGGTTGAAAAAATATTTTGCGAAAAATGTTTGCCCAAAATATTTGCAATTACGTTTTAAAAACGTTTTCATAAACATTAAATAAACCGAAATTTAAATGTTATTAAAAGGAAATAAAAAAAACATTTTAAGAACATTTCTGTGTTTGCTGGTTTCAAATATTTTAACATAATGTTATTTAAGTATTGACAAAATATTTGGCAACAATGTTTGCAAAAATAGTTTAAAATAACATTTTTTGAAAACATTAAAAAATATTGTTGTAGTGTGTTTTCATACAAAACGTTTTAAAACGTTATCATGACCTTTATATAACCCGACATTTTAATGTTATTAAAACGTTTTTACCTAAACCAAAAGCCAAAATATAACTTATTTAAAACGTTTTTAAAACGTTTTTGTGTTTGCTGGGTAGCTATCTACTCCTGATACTGGTATTGGTGAAGTATCTATCTACTGCTGATACTGGTATTGATGAAGTAGGTATCTGCTGCTGATACTGGTAACTGCTGAAACTGGTATTGGTGTAGTAGCTATCTACTTCTGATACTGGTATTGATGAAGTAGCTATCTACTTCTGATACTGGTTTTGATGAAGTAGTTATCTACTGCTGATATTGGTATTGATGAAGTAGATATCTACTGGTATTGATGAAGTAGCTATCTACTGCTGATACTGGTATTGATGAAGTGGCTATTCTACTGCCGATACTGGTATTGGTGAAGTAGCCATCTACTGCTGATACTGGTATTGATGAAGTAGCTATCTACTGCTGCTACTATTGATGAAGTAGCTATCTACTGCTGCTACTATTGATGAAGTAGCTATCTACTGCCGATACCGGTATTGATGAAGCAGCTATATACTGCTGATACTGGTATTGATGAAGTAGCTATCTACTGCTGATACTGGTATTGATAAGTAGCTATCTACTGCTGATACTGTTAACTGCTGAAACTTCATATCATTAACAGGTGTTCTAATATTAGCTGATAGGATAATGCGAGCTAATCTGTTATGCAGAATTTAAAGAGAGTTAGAAAGCTCATTAAATTGACCAAACAGAGCTTCAATAGTCGAAGTTTGGTATGTCAAGTTCATATAGCAAGCATAATGAGTATCTTTTGGAACATAATATTTAATAATACCACAACGTTTGGAAATGTGATTTGACCAAGACAATGTACCGGTACTTATATTCTTCAACACGCTCAATGTTATCATCATATTATAATATAGATGAACATTTTTGAACTTTTCCAATATAATTATGACGAGTACCAAAGGCTATAAACTTAGTTTTCTTAACATTAAATTAAGATTTTTACTCTTGAACGGACCAATCAGCAATATTATTTAAGTTCGCCTGGAGTCCTCAGCGCTCAGCATACATATAGTACATTAACAATTAACAGCATCAGGTATTATTTACAAAAATGATAAAGAGAACTAGGGACCAAATTAAGTATAGAGCCTTGAGGAATTCCAATATAGAGCCTTCAGCAATTCCGATATTGATGTTTCTAAAGTTAGTGTGGAATAATGAAGCAGTTCTCTATACTGCAGCCTGTTGATATTATACTAGCTTATACTGATAATACATGATGCAGAATACTGCTAACTAGGCGGTTACCCGTATTTGGCGGTTCTCGGCTGTCGCGATTACCTGGCTGATGGTGACTGTACTCACCAAGTTTTATGCCCATAGGACAGTTCTTACTAATTTGACCTCAGATGACCCCTTGTGACCTCGAAATGACCTTCCAAAATTTGTCTCTAAATGTTGACTGTACCCACCACGTTTCATGCCCATACGACAGTTTTTAGAAATTTGACCTTGGATGACCCCAGATGACCCCAAAATGACCGTCCAAAAATTTGACTCTATTGGGGCTTCTATAAAACCACTAGCATATTGCTATTTACAAACAGCTTTTTAAACTTTTTTGACAGGAACAGCAAGGACCAGAAACCTCGAGACCCCAAAGTGGATCAGTTCTCTCAGCAACATTGCGTGGACTCGTCAAGCTTCTCATATCATCCATATACCTTTATAATGTTTATAGCATGCTATATTTTAGTATGATAATGAACTTTCATGGAAAAACCTGAAACCAGGAGGAGGCACATCATCAATTTTGGTGGGTATATGTTTCCCCCCGGAATTGGAGACTTTGGCTCTTTGGGTGATGACGGGCGTACCGGTAAAAAAAAAAGGGGGGTCTTTCTTTCGGAGCTACATGTAGCTGCGAACGGTCAAAATTAATGGTCTTTTTAACATTTTTCTTTCTTTCGGAACTGCACGGTCCAAAAACAGGGGTCCTTTCGGGGAGCGTACTTGGTCATTTGTTTTGAGTGCCCCATGCACCCCTATCTAAAACTGATAGAAAAAGTGCATGAAAGTAATCAAAACGGCCTGAAAATTGCGTAAATTTTGATAACAAACAGACAAAAGAAAACCTGTTTAAACCTGATAATTCTCATGCCTGACATTACCAATCTTCTCTATAAAAATGTATTCGATATTCGTTCACTGCATGCTCTATAAAACAGACTGCTTGATATTTTTGGTAAACTATAATTATACTGAGCGTTTGGTCTTCACAGTTCATCCGTTTCGGAAATTGTCTATACCATACGCGAGTGAAAATGAAGAATATATAGAGCTTTCGTTTTTCAAACGTACGTATCATACGGCCGTCCATCTATTCAAAATCACTCTCATGTACGGGATTTTGAATAGCTGCACGGGCGTATGATAGGCCTACGTTTGGAAATCATAAGCTCTCTATATAGGCCTATATATTCCTTTCTCCAACAAATTAAAATGAGTTGCCTTTGTACGGAAGCGTCTAGATGCCACGACTTGGCAAGATAATTACAAGAAGCACTACCCGTTAAATTAGGATATCCAACTATAGTTTACCCCGCAGGGCTACAAAGAACCACTAACCGCGAAATATGGAAATCCAGCAAGCTTAAACAAACTATAAGTCCCCGATAGAGGGTAGGGCTTGAAAAATAACGAAAGGGGTAAAAGTGTAAAACATAGTAGTTTTCACACATTGACAGGCTGCACTGGTAATGTGATATCCGACGGCGCACCCGTATATAAAATTCAGTTGTTATGGAATCCCATTGTGAAAGCCTATCTACTTACTAACCTTAATGTAACTTCATAACACAGAATATATATTCTACTCTTAATTTTAATGTTTTACACTTTTACCCCTTTCGTTATTTACATTAAGATTACTCTTGCTTTCTTGCCCTGTGGGCCCATATATATTGGGGTCGCATGTGGAGTGTTTTAGTCGTCATATGGGAGTCGCGGGCCTGCCGGCCCTGCTTGTTAATATTTGATGGCGACTCCCATACCGTACGACGATTAAACGCTCCAAGTGGGACCCAATATAAGGGCCCCGCAGGGCAAGAAAGCAAGAGTAGGCCTAACCTTAACGTAATCAGTACCCTTAATGTAACATTGATAAACAGTATTCTTAATGTAATTTGGCACCCGGTTATATATTTGACGTGACAAATTATCCTGCCATGTCGACATTTTTTGCTAAGTTGACTTGGAATGAATATTTATTTCGCCAAGACGATATCCAATTTTTGGTATGTCGACTTGGCATGATAATTAATCTTTGGTATAAGTTATATCTTGGCGAGATAATATCGTCATGTTGACATAATGCTGATAATAAGTCGACATGGCAAGATAATTATCTTGCCAAGTCGTGGCACTTAGACGCTTCCGTACCTTTGCAAGACGCCCATCGAACATGAAAGTTTGTCTTTTTTACATTCACACTTGCAATGGCACTTTTTAGTTTGATTTCCCCTTTTTGTTCCACTGCGTCATCGATGATGACACGGCTTTTGCACCATTAGTATCATTTGTTGTCATTCGATGATAGGGTCTTCCATATCTGGAACACGGTGTAGCCTTTTCTGGTTCGGTCAGCGGTCTCCAATTTTTGAAATCCAAACTCAGATTACTTAACTTGTTTCCAGTTTTTGTGTAAAATGTCATACTTCGAGTTACAATTTGTGACGTTCCACGTGACGTAGTTCCAGGCGCGGTACGACTTGATCTTATTGGTGGAAAGTTAATCTCATTGCGCACAACCATTGGCATGATAGATTTTCTTGGTCGGTACTTTCCTCGTTTTCCTAAGACACCGCCATGTATTTTTGACGCCGTTACAGGCAGGAAACAATTTGGGTGTGAATTTTGAGCTGTGATTTGGATTCGTTGACGTTTGGTTTTGGACTTTTCTGTGTTAAAGTTTGAATTATAAAGTGATTCGACAGAAGAGACTTGTGTGATAAAAGCTGCTTCGGGGACTTTATGTATTATATGCCAACTGCTGGTATTTGCCGAAACCTTCAAGTTAGGCCTGCGGTGTTCACAGCCCGGACTTCTGGATTCGACACCAAGTTGAGTCGTATCACTATCAGTCCATGTCGTAATCCTTGACATTTCACTGAGTGACGGCAACACAGGGGCTGTTGATTTGCAAGATGTTGACTTACTTTAAAACGTCAAGTAATACCACACTTATTTATTTTATATTAAAATACGTGCAAGTCTAAGTCATCGTAGGCATGGTATGTTAAAAGCAGAAAACTATATAGACGCACATACCCAGCAAACACAAAACGTTTTCGACATCATTCGCAAAAGGTTATGAAAGGTTGTCAGAAAACGTTTAAATGTCGGGTTATATAAAGGGTATATTAAGGTTATAAAACGTTTTCATAACATTAAAAATCATTTTTTGATAATCTACTGCTCAGCAAACAAAAATGTTTTCCAAAAAACGTTTAAATGTCGGGTTGTATAAAGGGTATAAAAACGTTTTAGTAACATTCCAAAAACATTTTTGAAAACTTGATACAAAACATTCTAAACAGAATGTTATTTTGGGGTTGAAAAAATATTTTGCGAAAAATGTTTGCCCAAAATATTTGCAATAACGTTTTATAAAGTTTTCATGACCTTTATATATAAAACCCGACATTTAAATGTTATTGAAAAAAAAAAAAAAAAAACATTTTAAGAACATTTCTGTGCTTGCTGGCTGCAAATATTTTAACATAATGTTATTTAAGTGTTGACAAAATATTTGGCAAAAAATTTTCACAAAAATAGTTTACAATAACATTTTTGAAAACATTTTAAAAATATTGTTGTATAGTGTGTTTTCATACAAAATGTTTTAAAACGTTTTCATGACCTTTATATAACCCGACATTTTAATGTTATTAAAACGTTTTTATCTAAACCAAAAGCCAAAATATAACTTATTAAAAACGTTTTTAAAACATTTTTGTGTTTGCTGGGTAGTTGTTCGAAATCAAATTTGGGCTGGCCCTCGTATTATTAGGGTATTATAGACCTACTCTGTATATCATGTATGCATATATAAATCAGTGACGGATCCATGAAAGTGCAAAGGCGGTGGTTGCCCCTGTTCCGTATCTCTATAAGGAGGCCTGGAATTCTAGGAGGCCACACTTCCGGTTACTACAAGGAAAAGAAGAAAGCAGTGGCACGAACGATCATCGGTCATTTTAACCCTCTGTCATGGACGTCAATCTCGGGGGGGCTAAGATTTTTATCCGTCACAAAAAAACCGCACGCGTTTTCGCCCAAACGACCTAAGCCTTAATCGTCGATCCATCCTTTGCGCTCATTTTAGTGATAAAAGTTTTACCCCAGGACCTTACCCGGAGGTAGGACCTGCCGTCAAAAGATGACCATAGAGGGGGAGGGGGGTTGGTGAAGCCCACTATTGGTTTCTCCGGCCATCAAAGATGACCATAGTGGGGGGGAGTTGGTGAGACCCACTATTGGTTTATACAGTAAAATCAATGAATTTCATTTGGCTCTGTAAAATTGTTCCAAGAGCTACGGTACTGACTTTTTTCTTGTGAGTTAGGTTGAAATAATCATTTCCTTTTATATGGAGGAAAAAAGAAATCGCATTTTTATAGAATTTTAAGCCGAAAATCAATTTCGTACATAGCCAGAATTTCACAAATTTGCATGGGCGCCATCACGTTATGATGTCATAGTTGCATTATGTGGGGCATGTTTGTACTTATTTTGGTATTACTGGGTAGAAGAGACCCATAGCTATGCATTGGTACCAAATATAACGGTATATGACGTTTATAATAATTATTGTAGTAGTCCGGGTTTACCAAATATGGCTCAGTCGAGTGGGCTTTCAGCACAGACACTAGAAAAGAGGGTCTGTGCTTTCAGCCAATCTCGCTGTCAAAAAGTGGCAGCACGAAGGGAAAATCATGAGGTTTTGG
Organism: Amphiura filiformis; assembly: GCF_039555335.1. NCBI lineage: Eukaryota > Metazoa > Echinodermata > Ophiuroidea > Amphilepidida > Amphiuridae > Amphiura > Amphiura filiformis. The sequence goes on along the minus strand of NC_092644.1, from coordinate 54,704,663 downwards.
CCCTTATTTATGGGCTTTGCCAGCATGCAGATTCCCTGTTTAAATAGAAGCAATGCGGTATTTGCCAACAGTTTTCCTCTGTCAGAAATCAGTTTAGTTGCATAAAATTTTGTTTATTTATCTACTGCTGAAACTGGTATTGATGAAGTAGCTATCTACTGCTGATACTGGTATTGATGATCATGAAGTACTCTACTGCGATACTGTTATTGATGAGGTAGCTATCTACTGCTGATACTGGTATTGATGAAGTAGCTATCTACTGCTAATACTGGTATTGATGAAGTAGCTATCTACTGCTGATACTGGTATTGATGATCATGAAGTACTCTACTGCGATACTGGTATTGATGAGGTAGCTATCTACTGCTGATACTGGTATTGATGAAGTAGCTATCTACTGCTAATACTGGTATTGATGAAGTAGCTATCTACTGCCGATACTGGTGTTGATGAAGTAACCATCTACTACCGACACTGGTATTGTTGAAGTATAGCAAACACAAAACGTTTTCGACATCATTCGCAAAAGGTTATAAAAGGTTGTCAGAAAACGTTTAAATGTCGGGTTATATAAAGGGTACATTAATGGTATAAAACGTTTTCATAACATTAAATAACATTTGTTAGTAAATTACTGCACAGCAAACACAAATATTTTACATAAAAACATTTAAATGTCGGGTATATAAAGGGTATAAAAACGTTTTAATAACATTCCAAAAACATTTTTGAAAACTTGGTACAAATCATTCTAAACAGAATGTTATTTTGGGGTTGAAAAAATATTTTGCAAAAAATGTTTGCCCAAAATATTTGCAATAACGTTTTAAAATGTTTTCACGACCTTTATATAACCCGACATTTAAATGTTATTAAAACGTTTTGTAAAAAACATTTTAAGAACATTTCTGTGTTTGCTGGGTGCAAATATTTTAACATAATGTTATTTAAGTGTTGACAAAATATTTGGCTAAAAATGTTTGCAAAAATAGTTTACAATGACATTTCGAAAACATTAAACAAATATTGTTGTAGTGTGTTTTCATACAAAACGTTTTATATAACCCGACATTTTAATGTTATTAAAACGTTTTTACCTAAACCAAAACCCAAAATATAACTTATTTAAAACGTTTTAAAAACGTTTTTGTGTTTGCTGGGTAGCTCTCTACTGCTGATACTGGTGTTGATGAAGTAGCTATCTACTGCTGATACTGGTATTGATGAAGTAGCTATCTATTTCTGATACTGGTATTGATGAAATAGGTATCTACTGCTGGTCCCTGTACTGATTAACGCGGCTGTGTACTCAAGACGTAGTTTCTTTCGCAAAATTGAGATTTTTTGATATTTGTTACTTTGTTATGTTTTTTATAAATACAAGGAAAGAAAATCCAGATTTATAAACTCCAACTGCGCTATTTTATGGATTTTATTTCACTATTTCATTCGTGTTTGCAATTTTAAAAGAAAGAAAATCTTTGTTGTATCAGCGAGGTACACGCGCGCAACAACGCATCGCGCTGCGTATCGCGCAATTTGTTAACGCACAGATACGCTACGCATACGCGACGCTTATCTGCATGCGTGGCGCATCCTTTGGAAACACTAATTTCAAGTGGTCAAATGGCTCCGTTTTAGCTGATAAAATGTGGGGTTTTTCAAGTTCTCTCCCTCGATTTGAATATCAAGTTATGAATGGATTTCGCTCAAACTTCTCAACGGGCTGTGGATTTACCCGATGTTCACGTAATATAAGGTAGAAAAACGAAAACTGTCGCATTCTCCTGTGAGATTCGATGAAAGGGCAAAATGTGACCACTTTAAACTTCAACGGCCATTATTTCAATGTTCATTTTCTCGGTAAAATGACGATTTAGGTACACGATAACTCAATAAATACAGCATCTATAGGTAAGCAAATATGATCATCGTAAAAAGCATGATCGACTCAAGAAACGGTTTTCTCATTTTTTATATTTTGGTCTATTTCCGATTTTAGGCATCATTTTGTGCAAATAGGCGTTTTTGAATTTTAAAAAGTTCATTTTGATGCCTTATATGGTCAATATCTCAAAAACTAAGGCCAATATCAAAAAAATAAAAAACCGTTTTTGGAATGGAGCCTCAAGATTGAGCTAAAAACAAAATAAAATATTTTGGAAAGAGTGTCTTTTTGTTATGATGTACCTAACAAATATTGCCAAAAACTCACTTTTTTGTGATTTTCTTCATAATTGTTGTTTTTACCCCAAATCTGTATTTATATTAAGATTTATTGATGTCTTGCCTTTATAAAAATGTATACTTTTATATGTCTTGCGCGAATAATTACAAAGTTATTGCACTTTTACTACATGCATGTCTGAGAGTACACAGCCACCTTAAGTAGCTATCTACTGCTGATACTGATATTGAAGCAGTAGCTATCTACTGCTGATACTGGTATTGATGAAGTATCTATATCTACTGTTGATACTGGTATTGGTGAAGAAGATACCTACTGCTGATACTGGCATTGATAAAGTAGCTAAAATCTACTGCCGATACTGGTGTTGATGAAGTAGCCATCTACTGCCGATACTGGTATTGTTGAAGTAAATATATACTGCCAATACAGATATTGATGAAGTAGCTATCTGCTAGCTGATACTGGTATTGATAAAATAGCTATCTACTGCTGATACTGGTATTGATGAAGTACTCTACTGCGATACTGGTATTGATGAGGTAGCTATCTATTGCTGATACTGGTATTAATGAAGTAGTTATCTGCTGCTGATACTGATTTTGATGAAGTAGCTATCTACTGCTGATGAAGTTGCTATCTACTGCTGATACTGGTATTGATGAAGTAGCTATCTACTGCTGATACTGGTATTGATATAATAGCTATCTACTGCTGATACTGGTATTGATAAAGTAGCTATCTACCGCTGATACTGGCATTGATGAAGTACTTTACTGCGATACTGGTCTTGATGAGGTAGCTATCTACTGCTAATACTGGTATTGATATAATAGCTATCTACTGCTGATACTGGTATTGATGAGGTATATATCTACTGCTGATACTGGTATTGATAAAGTAGCTATCTACTTCTGATACTGGTATTGATGAAAGAGGTATCTACTGCTGATACTGGTATTGATTAAGTAGCTATCTACTGCTGATACTGGTATTGATGAAGTAGCTATCTACTGTTGATACTGTTATTGATGAAGTAATTATCTACTGCTGATACTGGTATTGATGAAGTAGCTATTTACTGCTGATACTGGTATTGATGAAGTAGCTATGTACTGCTGATACTGGTACTGTACTGATGAAGTAGCTATCTACTGCTGATACTGTTATTGATGAAGTAATTATCTACTGCTGATACTGGTATTGATGAAGTAATTATCTACTGCTGATACTGATATTGATGAAGTTATCTACTGCTGATACTGGTATTGATGAAGTAGCTATCTACTGCTGATACTGGTATTGATGAAGTAGCTATCTACTGCTAATACTGGTATTGATGAAGTAGCTATCTACTGCCGATACTGGTGTTGATGAAGTAACCTTCTACTACCGACACTGGTATTGTTGAAGTATAGCAAACACAAAACGTTTTCGACATCATTCGCAAAAGGTTATAAAAGGTTGTCAGAAAACGTTTAAATGTCGGGTTATATAAAGGGTACATTAATGGTATAAAACGTTTTCATAACATTAAATAACATTTGTTGGTAATTTACTGCACAGCAAACACAAATATTTTACATAAAAACATTTAAATGTCGGGTATATAAAGGGTATAAAAACGTTTTAATAACATTCCAAAAACATTTTTGAAAACTTGGTACAAATCATTCTAAACAGAATGTTATTTTGGGGTTGAAAAATATTTTGCAAAAATGTTTGCCCAAAATATTTGCAATAACGTTTTTAAAATGTTTTCACGACCTTTATATAACCCGACATTTAAATGTTATTAAAACGTTTTGTAAAAAAAAATTTTCAGAACATTTCTGTGTTTGCTGGGTGCAAATATTTTAACATAATGTTATTTAAGTGTTGACAAAATATTTGGCTAAAAATGTTTGCAAAAATAGTTTACAATGACATTTCGAAAACATTAAACAAATATTGTTGTAGTGTGTTTTCATACAAAACGTTTTATATAACCCGACATTTTAATGTTATTAAAACGTTTTTACCTAAACCAAAACCCAAAATATAACTTATTTAAAACGTTTTGTGTTTGCTGGGTAGCTCTCTACTGCTGATACTGGTGTTGATGAAGTAGCTATCTACTGCTGATACTGGTATTGATGAAGTAGCTATCTATTTCTGATACTGGTATTGATGAAATAGGTATCTACTGCTGGTCCCTGTACTGTTTAAGTAGCTATCTACTGCTGGTATTGAAGCAGTAGCTATCTACTGCTGATACTGGTATTGATGAAGTATCTATATCTACTGTTGATACTGGTATTGGTGAAGAAGATACCTACTGCTGATACTGGCATTGATAAAGTAGCTAAAATCTACTGCCGATACTGGTGTTGATGAAGTAGCCATCTACTGCCGATACTGGTATTGTTGAAGTAAATATATACTGCCAATACAGATATTGATGAAGTAGCTATCTGCTAGCTGATACTGGTATTGATAAAATAGCTATCTACTGCTGATACTGGTATTGATGAAGTACTCTACTGCGATACTGGTATTGATGAGGTAGCTATCTATTGCTGATACTGGTATTAATGAAGTAGTTATCTGCTGCTGATACTGATTTTGATGAAGTAGCTATCTACTGCTGATGAAGTTGCTATCTACTGCTGATACTGGTATTGATGAAGTAGCTATCTACTGCTGATACTGGTATTGATATAATAGCTATCTACTGCTGATACTGGTATTGATAAAGTAGCTATCTACTGCTGATACTGGCATTGATGAAGTACTTTACTGCGATACTGGTCTTGATGAGGTAGCTATCTACTGCTAATACTGGTATTGATATAATAGCTATCTACTGCTGATACTGGTATTGATGAGGTATATATCTACTGCTGATACTGGTATTGATAAAGTAGCTATCTACTTCTGATACTGGTATTGATGAAAGAGGTATCTACTGCTGATACTGGTATTGATTAAGTAGCTATCTACTGCTGATACTGGTATTGATGAAGTAGCTATCTACTGTTGATACTGTTATTGATGAAGTAATTATCTACTGCTGATACTGGTATTGATGAAGTAGCTATTTACTGCTGATACTGGTATTGATGAAGTAGCTATGTACTGCTGATACTGGTACTGTACTGATGAAGTAGCTATCTACTGCTGATACTGTTATTGATGAAGTAATTATCTACTGCTGATACTGGTATTGATGAAGTAATTATCTACTGCTGATACTGATATTGATGAAGTAGCTATCTACTGCTGATACTGGTATTGATGAAGTAGCTATCTACTGCTGATACTGTTGTTGATGAAGTAATTATCTACTGCTGATACTGGTATTGATGAAGTAGCTATTTACTGCCGATACTGGTATGATGAGGTAGCTATCTACTGCTGATACTGATATTGAAGCAGTAGCCATCTACTGCCGATACTGGTACTGCTGAAGTAAATATAACTGCCAATACAGATATTGATGAAGTAGCTATCTACTGATGATACTGGTATTGATAAAGTAGCTATCTATACCCATTTGCATAGGCCTACTCTGGGTATTTACATTTAAGCATAAAACTCTGATTTGTATTAATTTGTGTGCAATTGATAGATTATCGTATCTGATCTCTTCAGTCACCGTACTCCCTCTGCTTGTTAGCTTCCCAAGTTTGCTTTCGCGATCAATAAACTGGTAGATTCCAAAATCAGAATTGTTCAATATTGAAGTGAGCCATTTATTATGCAAGATATGCATTCAATAACATAGGCCTACGTATACTTAACATTTACTGTCACTAATTATATATAGTCTTTGTGACCATTTTACTATTAATTTTAATAAACATCAGTATAATTTTGTCCCAACAGGATGCGTTCATCATGATTAGGCCTAATAATAACATTTTTTATTTATAAAAATTCGACTATGGCATAGTCTAGGCCTACTTCTTGATTTACATAATCCAGTGTGGGCCTATAATCCTAACATCACATACAATCATCCCCCAAATGTTGACGCAGGTATGTGAGTTCTGACCAAATTAACCTCATATTTGGCCGTATTATAACCTAAAAAACCCAAATTTGCACTTTTGTACCATACCGTATTTCACCAGTTTAGCTTCAATATCGGGTTCAATATAAAAAAAATTTCGCGCGCATTTATACCATAACCTTATTTTGTCACTAAAAGGTGCTGGATTCACTATAGGCCTACTTCAAGAAAAAATTTCCAACCCCATCCCCCAATGTCAAAAAGAAATCTACGCCACTGTGTGTAGGCCTATGGAACAAAAAAGTTTTTATAAATTGGCACCTTGCCTGTTTTTTCCTGAGATTCCTCGTAGCGCTGCCACTGGTTTTGAGTAATAATTCTTTTCATGATAGAATTTAATGCTGGCAGAGAGGGCAGTCATCAGCCCTGCCGCTTAGAGTCCCTGTGGCTGTCTGCATTTACAGCGCGGTTGTCAGCTCGAAGCGATTGCCACGTCATTGGTTGTTTAACCTGCAGAAAAAAAAAATAAAACAGCTTATTGGTCAAGACATTGTTTTAATCGCCGGCGATTTTGACAAGCTTATTGATATCCTTACAGCTTTAGCACCCAATTGGGTGATTTTTGAAGTGAAAATATTGTAAATTATAATCATGATAAATAAAGATTTTGTTTATTTAATGCTTTGGATGCACTATCGGATAGCTGAGTGCCATTGTCGCTGTAAAAATGATTTCCGAATAAAAATTTGAAACTAAAAGTAAGGTCGAGAGAAATATTGGGTGAAAAAATGGTGACTCACTACAGTAAATTGTTTGGCAACCGGGTTATTTTTCTTCACAGAGCCAGGCAGCACAACAACTGAGCAAGTACATGAACGAGATCATGATGAGAAGTGTGATAAATTAATCTTAGATTGCTCACGTTCTACCGCCATGCCATTGTATTTAGTGATTGGTAGATTCCATGGTATTGTTTTGTGAGATATGTGAAGATTCCTTTCAGCAAGCCAAAATGAAACTGAGACTATTTCTCCAGCGATCAAAACATCGAGACGCTAGACGGGCAGCATCGAGATTGCTGCTACACGCATAGTGCTATTGGACTGTGGTGACCCATAACACAACATATAAATCATCGCTGTGAAGATGCCGGTGAGTACATTTTACTTGCTAGTTTTATACCATGCAGTAAACTAGAAGCATTCCTAATTGTTTTTTAAAATATATCAATATATTCAAATTAAGTATTTCTTGGCCAAAAAACTGGAACATGCGCTAGTTCTAGTAACTATAACTCAGCATTCAGGTCCGTAGATGTCATTATGTTTATGATAAAGACTGAAGTCTTGCTGGCAAGACTAGAACATGCGCATGCCGCATGCCGTTTGTTGCGTCAATGTAAGTGTGTACGCAGTGTGTATTAACATGATTAAGGCGCGTGTATACTTTCTTCTACTACCGGGCTATAGCTAAAAAGTAAAATAATAATTTCTCGATCATGAGAGTATGAATGTACTGCGTGCACTGCGTAATGTCGCAAGTTTTAGTGGAATGACACGATAGCGCAATCGATTGTGCACGCACAGGAAATGCAGCGCTACCCAAATCATGTCATGTGGTAGGCATTGTACGCCGACGCAATTGTCATTGCGTGCCTATATATTGAGCTCTCATGATCGAGAAACTATTATTTTAGCTATAGCGTGTTTTTAATGCATTTTGAAATCATTATTACTAAATTAATAGACTATGAGTATGACATGAATACAAATTATCAATTTTCATATTAAGGGGTACTACACCCCTCGATAAATTTGTGTCTATTTTATTTTAGGGGTGTGATTTTCTGTTATTTTTTTGCTCGGTTACCCGGCGCATTTTTCTGGCGGGTAACCGGGTACCCGAAATTGAAAAAAAAAAAAAAATTGCAAAAAAAAAAAAAAAAAAAATTTTATTATTTTTTTTTCGGTTTTGTAGTGTCTCTGGACCTAGACCTAAATGCTAGGATCATGGTTGACCTAAAAAAAAATTGAATTTTGCACATTGTTTTTGTAATTTTAATATGAAAATTGATACATAGTTTTCATGTCATACTCTATTAATGATATCAAAATGCATTGAATTTGAATGCATTTTGATATCATTAATAGAGTATGACATGAAAAACTATGTATCAATTTTCATATTAAAATTACAAAACAATGTGCAAAATTCAATTTTTTTTTTTTTTTTTAATTTCGGTACCCGGCAGGGAATTTCCTGCCGGGTAATAGGATTATCGGGCGGGACTCAATTCCGGGACTCACTCACACCCTTAGTCTATTTTTGAAATTTTCTCAAAAACTAATAACACAGTGGTAACAAAAGTTATGTATATTATAGAGGCAAGGAATCCAATTACTACAATGGAATTTCAGTGACCCAAGACAAGTGGTTTGTTATTTATGACAAGAAATAAGGTACCCCTAGCATGCACCTCGTTTCCTATCATATACTGAACCGCTTGTCTTGTGAAATTCAGTGTAGTAATTGGATTCCTTGCCCCAATAATAAACATAATTTTTATTACCAGTGTGTTATTATTTTTTGAGAAAAATGCAAAAATAGTCACAAATTTACCACAGGGGTGTAGTACCCCCTTAAAAATACAAAACATCTTGAAATTTTTTTATTTATTTTTTCAGGTCAACCATGAATGATCCTAGCATTTAGGTCTAGGTCCAGGGACACTTCAAAACTGAAAAAATAAAAAACTTTTTTTAATTTCGGGTACCCGGGCAGGGTATTTCTAATGTAATCTCGGGCGGGTACCCGCTAGCCCGCCCGAAAATGCCAGCCTTAGCGTGTACTACGCTTGGCGATCGTAACATGTAATACTTCACGGAGTATCGCGCTCGACGTGTGTACACATAAGCTGACATTCACGTGAGGTGTTAGCAAGCAGTCAATCGATGAACTCTGAATAAAACTGGGTCGACCCGGTTGTAATATAAAAAGTTAAATTAAAGCACTTCAGGCTTAGTCTTTTACGTGGTATTTTAATCCACCACTGGGCATAATTATGCAAAAAGTAGAAATCCAAGAAAAATTGAGGGCGCCGCTGTGAAGCAAGTCACACATTATGGCTTTAAGAAATCTTCAATTGATGTATGAAAAAAAGACACTTTCAAGAAATCAGTGACTGATGAATTACTGGCGCAAATGAGCTTATTCAGTACTGTGTTCATACGGTACCGATAAGGCCATGCGTTTTGAACTGAACACCCAAAAAGGGTGGTGGTGTCACACTTTTCACCATGATCGTTTTGTTTTTTGAGCATATCTTTAAAAGTAAAGAAGCTATGGCAATAAATTTGGTACCAAATGAAAGCTAATATATTAATGATGAATTATGGAAAGTTACATGAAGGTATCATGAACAGAAGCAGAATGGCATTCAATCCAGTGACCCAAGTCAGGGGTGGTGGAGGCAGCGGCTCATGAGGCAGCGGCTCACTATGTACAAACTCAATGGGAATTTTTATTTTTGGTGCCTCGCAGTGCAAAAATGTTGAAATTTTCTTTAAAAACTAAGTGTATATCAATAAATTTGGTATCAAAAGAAAGCTGACATTGTTATCTAAACTTTTATTGTAAAATAGTTGAAACATTAAACTGCCTGGAGCTAATGCTAGGGGCATGTGCTTTGAACTCTGCGTCTAAAATGGGTGAGAGTGGCATCACATTTTTCACTGTAATCATTAGGTTTTTATACTGTATCATTGGAATAAAAATAGATTTTATAGTAAATTTGGTATCAAATGACAGCTAAAACACCAAATATTAATTATGGAAAAGTGTCAATAAGATATCTTGAACATCTATAGAATGGGACTCAATCCAATTGGCAAAGGCAGGGGTGGTGGAGGTAGCGGGGCACTCTGCACAAAACTGTAAGCCAAGTTTTCATTTTGGGAGCCTCACAGTCGGTGTGCAAATATGTTGCCATTTCCTTAAAAATGAGTGTTTATCAATAAAGTTGGTATCAAAAGAAAGCTGACATTATTACCTACACTTGTATTTTGTACAAAGTTAAAATAGTTAGCTGCTATAGGGTATATGATAGGCCAATGTTCTCCAAGACAATAAGAAAAATTAATTATATTTTGGTCACTTTTTGAAGGGTTGTATCATTTTACGAAAGTGATAACCCCCATACATTTATATATTGCAGGAGAGCCCTTATACTGATCTATTAGAAAATGACATAAAATAAGATGCAGGGGTAACACAGAAATATTAGTGACATTATACCCCTATACCACTGTCAGTTGATGTTTTGTCTCATTCACATAAATGTAGCATTAGAACCTTACATCTGACAGTGTTTCTGAGCCTTTTGCTGGATTCCTTGTTCAATTTCCATTCAGAAAATGTATACTTTTATCATGCTGGGGGGTATGGTTTGAAAAATATGGGCATTTGAAGGTGAAAGAGTGTCGCAAATTTCAAAAATCAGTGTGTGACGAAAAGTCGGCGAGGTTAAAACACATGGCCATAACAAAATAAGAGATTTTGAATAAAACGATGAAATAAGTATTTTAATTAGTCGTTTAGATGGAATAAGTCATTTTTATTAGTCAAACATGACACATACGTGACGTTGAATACTACATACATGGGATGCAGGGGCATAGCCATAGCAAACGGGGGGACAGGTTGGTTGAAGTCCATGGGCCCGAGGGTTCAGAGGCCCCGAGCAGGAAAGCAAAAATTAAAAAAGAGCCGGATTTACCATTGGGCCAGATGGGTCCGGTTCCAGGGCCCCCAAAATTTGGAGGCCCCAAAATGACCATATTATGCATATCTTTCTTTTAACCCCAATAACAGCATGTTTTTTGGCCAAAATAGGGCAAAATTATAAAAGTTTTTGCGCTTTGCGCGGATTCAAATAGCAAAATTCATGTTGATCCGGGGCTAAAATAGTCTGAAATTGAATTTTTTCATGTGCTTTGCGCGCAAATGTCATAGTAACACCTCTATATTATACGTAAACCAAAACCTGGCCACTGACTTGAGTGCGTATGCTTTCCTCGCCACGTGAGTGCGGTCCTCCAAATTTTGGCCTGGCCCAGGGCCCCCATAAGGTAAATCCCGCCCTGATTAAAAGGGCCTGTGCTGCTCCTTGTTTATGGGCCCCTGATGCTCTTGCTACGCCCCTGGCAGGATGGTCATAATGCATAAAAAAAGGACTCACCTCCAACAGAGTGTAAGGCATTGGTGACATATTAAGTAGCTTAATTTCTTTGTTTTACCTAAAAAAACTAACATTATATTTTGTGAATAAAATGTATCCAGTTCTATCTTACAACATGACTTTTTTAAAAATGACACGGTTCAAACAGGTGTCAATTGTCTTTTACTACACGATCAATATCCTGACTTTAATAATATTGAACATATTAAATGCTGACTGGTTTGAATTATTGATCTACATGTACATGCTCAATAATGTTTACAGTGCAAGTCACTCTTATTACTGACAAATTAATAATTATTATTAACATTTTTATTTTAAAATAAATCTATAAATCACTCAATAAATAAAAATAAATTATAGATAAAAGCTTACTTAATTTTATACATTTTAAAAAGTCAAGTTTAAATCAAGATAACCGGGACTGAAATTGTGCTAGATATCTCTGCATATTTTTAAAAATGGACTAAATCAAAATTGTGTAAATTTATATGCGTATCAGATTTTGAACACCATATTTCAAATTTAAAAAAAATGGGTACACAGATATGGGTATTTATCATCCCACTAAGGGAAATATCAAAGAACACCGCTAACCTGATATATTTTCGTATCTAGTCAGTGAGTGTGTATTTTACGCTTTATATCTAGACAGTCAGAGCGTATTTCGCAAGCCCAATACGTGTGTACGACGAGGTATGCGTATAAAGGTGATTCGCGTAAACCGGGGCGGCGCGTAAAATGAAGGCAATCTGTAATACGCAGTCATCTATTTTTTGTAATGTTTTTCCTATTTAGCAGCAATTAAAATGTTTAAAAACATAATTATTTCAATATTTAGAATGACTTAGTGGTATGATAAATTCGTTCGCCCAGTGTCATACTGGGTGAAGCCTTCGGCTTCACCCAGTATGACACTTCGCGCACGATAATTTCCCGTACCATACCGACGATGAACCTAATAACTAATAGTATCAGGTCATGTTTTTTGAGGTGGGCACCCAAAAAAGGTGGAGCTGTCACATTTTCCAAAAACAATTTTCTTCTTCTTCATATATTTTTGCTAAAATCCATCATGAAGAAATGGTTTTGGTCTCATTTTGAAGATAAATTATTAATCTAATGAAATAGTAACAAATACAGTTGAACAAATGTATTAATTAATTACAACTGCTTAATTAAGTTAATTAGCCAGGTGTGGAGCCGGTAGAGGAGGAGCCGGTAGAGGAGGAGCTCTGTGTAAATCCAATGAGAAGCTGGTGTTCAATAATAAAATACATGCACTTTGTTGCCTAGTAGAAGTGAAAATGCCTTTGCATAATGTTAATCTTATTTTTTAACTTTCTATAACTATAATTGCCTAGCTAATCTTAATAAATTTAGTAATTAAGGATTTAACAAGCTTTTAATTAATGCAGGGGAATGTGTGTCTGCAATGCAATGGGCTTTAAATTTAATTTGCATGCATGAAGTAAGGAATGAAAATAAATCTCATCTGTCATAAATAGATCCAATTGTTTTATCTTTGAAATATCTATCAAATAAATCTTCTCAAAGGAGATTATTGCAGTCAAAGGATTTAATCTGATGACATACTGATCTCTGGTTATTATTAAATAGTTTATTGATGTAGGCTAATTGTGCATCTATATATGCCTACATGTACATGTACCATTATTACAATTTATTCACTGTAAATTGATTTTTGAAACATCCTATATGGAATTGGATATTTAAATGTGATATTATAGCAATTCTTTAAACTATTTTGTTTCCAAATTTAAAGTGCATAAAATTTGCTTACAAATGGCACTTAGGGAAATCTTACATTAAATTAAACAATTTAAAATACAACTTTTTTCACACCCTGTATAACACAATGGACTTAACAAATATAGTGCAAACTAAATATTTAATGAAAGGACTAATTGTGTACATTCCAAATATCAAGTTCATTTTCCAATTTAATATACAATGTAGAAATATTGGAGTGGTAACGAAATGTAATTTTTTAGGTATTTTTTCAATGGAATCACCCTGTATATTTTTTGGCACACCCTGTATATCCACTCAAATTTAACAGATTTGCAATCCTGACAATATATGCTTTCTAAAAATATATACTTTTACATAGTTTGGGTGAAAACTTTTTTAAATATAATCAGAAATGCAAAAAAGGAGTTGATTTTTGACAAATTGCAAGATGTGACGCAATTGGGTCCCACCTCAAAAAACATGACCATCATACATTTTAATTAATTATTTTATTTTCCCCCTCAGATCAAACGGTGTCTAATCGGCGGAGTGATCGTTTCTGGTCTTGTCCTGGCATCATTCCTCGTGTATGTGGATAATTTCTCACCATATTTCCAACAGAACAACAATTTCTACTACAACACCAGAAGGTTCCAGCAAAACAGTACTATATCCCGACTCCTTATAAGTACACAACAACCCCATGTAAAGATAAATAGCCATGGGAAAATGGAAATATCTAAAGCTGCAACAACAGGAACAAGTGACCAAAGGAATGGCAATATTACTGAGAAGAGAACTCAAATATTTCAGATATTTATTAATAATAACGTAACAACTATATCACCGAAGTCATTTAAAGAATTAGTTGTGCAGAATAGGCATAACGATAGTCAACCCAAAGAAGTATTGACTACAGTATTAAATTCAACATTACATAATGAAACAGTTGGTAACTCAACCATTAAGGGGCAAAATACCTCCGTACAGGAGTCACTTCCACCAAAATCAGACGTTCAGCAAAGTGAGGTGATGCATAATGATAGTCAAACCAAAGAAGTAAAGACTGCAGTATCGTCAGTAGTAAATTCAACATTACATAATGAAAAAGTGAGCAACACATCTGTTGAGAGGCAGAAGAACTCTGAACTGGAATCACATCCATCAAAACCACATGTCTCAACAAATGTAACCAGCGCACCAACAGTACTTAAGGAGCCCAAGCATTTTGACAGACCAAATCCTAATTTGAGTGGTTATGTAGAAGTTACAAACTTAAAAACGGTGAGTCTATACTTGTACATTAGTGACATATGCAGGAGGGAGGGCGCGCACCTCGGGGTCTGCATGGACGAAAAACAAAGTACAAGAAACAAAGTACCGGTACTAAAAAAGCTGAATTTTTGGCCCACGCATATAGGTGGGGCTAATGTTATCATCAAATGGATTTCTGTTTGGCTGGGTGTCTATCAGGCTGTCTGTTTGTCTGACTGTTCTGGCGGAACCAAATTCATTAATCCACTGTGCTGCCCAAACGCAATGGAGGGTGGTGGAGGGGGCATGTGCCCCCCAATCGATCTGAAATTTTAAAAATCCCATAGGAAAATTGTCAAAAAAACGGCTTGTGCCCCCCCCCAATCAGACCCGATGCCACCCAATCATGGTCGGTGCCCCCCCCCCCCCCAATGTAATGATCAACTCATACTGAAGGATGATCTGGCAATGAAAGTATCATGAAAATTTAAAGGAGATGCAGGTGGATCTCATTAAAATGTAGGGGGATGGGTGCAGGACTGCAGGTGGATTTAGACCAGCCAGAGGGGAGGGGACGAGGGGACTAGGTATCTGCAATTGCATGAATATGGCCACTCCATAAGAAAAATGTAAGGGGATGTGCCCCCTCCCCCGCTTCTACGATATGTTAAGTAGGGTATCAACTAGTTTCAAGAAGTTACCCACATGTGCTGAAATTGAATTTTCTTTGACATCAGGTTTGGTTTTCTTTCCAGGCACTTGACATTCATTGTAGCACATGTGCAATAGTATCCAGTTCAGGACAGATGTTAAACACCAAAGCAGGTCCGGAAATTGATAAACATGAGTGTGTGATTCGTATGAACGATGCTCCCGTCAAGAAGTTTGAAGGTGATGTAGGTAAAAGGACTACAATAAGAGTGGTTGGCCACTCAGCTTCAGGACCGTTGAAAACCAAGCAGCGGTCACTTTTATTAGGGACTGGTCAACCAAAACATGTGATCATGTGGGGTCCAGAGAGAAGCTTAAGGACAGATGGCAGAGGTTATGGATTAAATACGATGAAGCTTATGGCCAAGCTTTATAAGGATACCAAGTTTTATATTCACACTCAGGTACAGATGGACTTTGCTGACAAGAGTTTTGAAATGGAGACCGGTAAAAACAGGTGAGATAGGTTGGAATTTTGGGTAGAAGTTTGTCTTTGTTGGTGTTTGGTTGACATTGACTAATTGACAAATGGAGAATAACTCTCTCACAAGTGTGGGTATAAGGATTCTCTATCATACTCTTTCAAAAGCAGGGACTGTCTTTTGGAATTTGCAGGAGAGCATTAAATAGCTCTTCTGGAGCTTTCAAGGAGTGCTGTTTAGAGCATTTACAATAGAATGGTTAACTAAGGAGAGCTAAAAGTCACTCTCCTATATCACTCTCCTAGAGCAGTAGAGAGCGATATCTCTCGCTCTCCTCAAAAGGCAGTCCCTGCAAAAGTTGGCATCAGGAGAGTGAAAAATTGATTTGAGATCAATTCTTGATTATTAATTTTTGACCTAATAATACATTCACCACTTTTGTTCAAAATGACTGGGAAACATTAGAAATCTTTGTGTGAGATAGAGCAGGGGCACAGGAACTGTGGACGTCCACAGTTTCCTGGATGCATGTAGTGTTGAACACAGGGTTCGGTTTTTGCCGGCAAAAACTTGTTTTTGCCGGCAAAGTGGCAAAAACTGTTTTTGCCAGTTTTTGCCTGGTTTAAACCGGCAAAAATGGCAAAAACTGGCAAAAACTCACATATAGTCACTCAAATATTAAAAAGTGGCACAGAAAGCTAATAAACAGTAACACACAACTTTTAATGAATCACCAACATATTTTTTATCTCATCAAGTCCTTGAAATAAAAAAAGTTTTGAATTTTATACATGCCATATATTTCAATTTTTACTGAAATGCACTTGAGCAATGAAAATGCATGCCTTTAATTTCTTAATATATTGCTTATAATTACAAAATCTGGCCTTGTTACACTCGGGAACTTATATTTGTAACTTAATAATTTGTTTTGAGATGAAAAAACTGAACAATAAATCCCTTTTTTTAGTTTTTGCCATTTTTGCCAGCAAAAACTGGCAAAAACTGTTTTTGCCAAGTGGTTAAAACCGCGGTTTAAACCGCGGGTTTTTCCACCTGCGGCATAAACCTGCGAACCCTGGTTGAACATCTGTCCCTTGATTTCCTGCTCTGATTTAAAATACAATTTAAATACCATAATATTCAAAAACGAAGACAAATTGATGTTTTGAATTTGATTAAAATTGTACTTTTAGGACATGTTCCCAGGCCATGCTGACTCGCTGAAAAGGTTTCTTTTATCAATGTGATATTTGATTGTGTATCAAGGTGTAATTGAATATAATGCTCAGTGCAGTAGCACTATTGACAAGCATCATTGATTTTTGAGAAAACAACAAATGATGCAGAAAACTTATTTATTGACATTTTACCTATTGACCAAATTTATACTTTTTATTTGATATTGAATATATTCAATGCAAGAAGTATTCATTATTCAAGTTATTTTCACAGTATTTCCAGTCCTGTTTAACTTTTAGAAGATAAAAATGAAGTGAAACAGATTGAATAGCGAATACTAGTTGAACAAATATTATATGTCATATAGAGCATGAATCGGCCCAAATGGTAATACATGTACTAGGTCAACATTTTAGTATTGGTCAAGGTAGAGTGATCATACAAGTGAAGTGATCAATCTCATCAGGTCAATTGAAGTTAATTGGTCATTGAGTGCATGGATAAAGGGCTATTCTTTGGAATATAATGACAACAATGGTAAGATTGAACCTTTTTTTCCCTGTATGAATATTTTCACTTTTGCTTGAACCTTGACAATAAATTGTTAAGTGACTATTGTTAAGAATTTCAATGATATTGTGGCAATTTTTGTGAGACCCCAAATATAGTCCCAAGTTGCAGTTTCGAAGGGCAGATTTGTGGGTAAACAAGATTTTTATGGTTTATTTCAATGTTATTGGTCACAAAGTAAACCCCTGACCCAATTTTCATTCATTGTCGTTTTTTCCCAAAGCTAAAATATAGCTTATTTTCCTCTCCCAAAATAGTGGCAAACATTCAAGGTCGATCCTATATGAGCAGTACGTGCTGCTGCACTAAAGGCAGCTCAGGATATCCTGTTGCACACCATGTAGGGATTTCCTTCCCAGTGAAGTTCTCATGTGGTAATTACCCTGCCACAATTGCTAACAGGGGAATACAAAATGATAAAAAGAAATTTTCCAAGAAAAAAGAAACATTCCAAGATAAATATTGCTTTCACATTTTATTATATAATTAGAGATGTTCGTACGATATTAATTAGCAAGTCAACTTATTTTTTCAGCCTATAAAATTGAATGCTGTACACACAGGTTTGCAAGATAAATATTGTGCTTGAAAATTAATCATTATAGCTTTTAGAAATACACAGTGGATTCATTTGAAAGGAAAATATGATCTGGAATATGCAATGAAATACAAACAAGATTGTTTGAAACAGGATGGTGATACATGATCCATAGGAAATCCAAGAAGATTGCTATGCTATGGCACAGACCTGCTTGTACAAAAATGTATATAATTCTTGGCGTGGTTGTTGCATACATGTAGTCCTGAGCTTGTTCTGTAGGACACAAATATATACATGTGTGGATGTGCAGCAATATGTTTATAACAAGAAAAGATAAACAGAGACTATAAACAAATAAAGAGATAAAACTCTTGTCATATGTTAAAAATATCACTATGAGTATGATTGATCCATTTTTTGACAAGTTAGATATATGCCAGATTTCTCTGATGTGATTGAATGAATATTGGGCTGCAATACTTTGATCCAAGTATTCCACATTAAATCTTGAAATATTTCCTGTCTTCTTCGAAACAAGCTAAAGGCAATGTAAATAAGTTGATCTTTTCAGTCATGGTTTTACTTGATATAGGCTCATCATGGACAATGGAACAGAATGTGCTAAATGAGGGGTCACATAGCGTTCAACCGAAACAATTTGCCTCCAAGATATGAAGATAGCAACCAGATGAATTCCTGTCTGAGTTCATAACAGGTGTAAAGTAGTCAAATACTTTGTAAGATAACCCCTTACAAAATTACTGGTTTCAGGTGATTTCATATTCTAAGAATCACTGAACAAATGCTTGGCTTATGACTATTCTTTTGCTACTCTTTTGAACCAGGTCTGTGACCCTTGTGCAAATGTTGTTTGAAAATATTCCGGATAATCATGATGATCCAACTTCTGACATGTTTTTGGTTAGGGATGTTGGAGAGTTTCTACCCGAATCAAATTCACACAAAAATGGTTAACAGTGTTGGGATAGTTGTGCATGATTTAGCAAGGCTGTGTGCCGTGTTGGCACATAATGATTGGCACAATATGAACATTATTTTATGACAGAATGATGGGCACTTCTTGTATATTCACCTTAAGGGGTTAAGTACATGGTCTGGAGGATGTTAAGGCGAAAATTTTGCTTCCTAGCAGTTGAAAATACACACCTTGTAAGTGGAAGCTTTTATACATGTATGGTAAGGGATTAAATGCAGAGGCAGACATAAAACTCTCCTATTTAATAGCAATTTTCAACAAAAAATATGAGTGTTTAATACCAAAAGCATCTAGAACTTAAAACATGTTGAAAAGTATGTCATTCCCTGTGCATGCCTTGAAATAAGGTGGGCCTGCCCATGGTTTTTTCGCTATCGGAAGGGAAAGAGGAAACAAAAAAGGAGAGAAGATAAACAAAGAAGTCACTTTGTACCCCTGGGATTTGAACAGCAGACCCCTTGTATGCCACGCAGATGATCACCAGCACTAGCCAAGGGGGTTACGCTGGCCCGGTCAGCGATTCTCTGAGTATATGACTTAGGCTGATTGTGTCATTGCATCACATGGAATGCATGCACAAGCAGTGATTTTAATAGTGAGCTTTTATGTTGGGTTAGGGTTAACGAGACATAAACAATGATAAATCTAGGAAAAACATACATGTACACTAATGGCCAGGGTTAGCCGCATCCATAAATACTTAATGTGAAGGTTTGTTTTGATAGAATTGTTGGCATTCATTAAATATTTCATTGCACTATTGCAGTAATATTTTTTAATCTCGACCTGTCCTAATCATCTTCCTGTACAATGACAATCCAAAATTTGATATAATGCCAAGCTTTGATGTCATTCAATGTCATTCATTAGTTTATTTGCTACAGTCTACACCTTCCTTGAGTCAGTAATTTAGATATTGTTTTTTATTGTATCTCCAAATGTTATGATGAGAAGTATATAAAAGTATACATTTTCAGAAATGAAATGATGCAAGGAATCTAACTAGCATTTATAACAGATTCCTACAAAAATTAATAGTTATTGAGAAAATGTCAAAATTTGATTTTACTTTATTGACTCTATACATGTAGGATGCTTAATTATGTTCATTATGTTCATTCTAAATTTCTAATGTAAAGTTTTCAAACAATTCAATTTGAGAAGGGTGACATAGTTCATGTGATTATCATACATCATACATCGATCTCTTGAATTACCATTAAATTTAAGTGGGTTGTCACTATTATTATAGCAGCGGATATTTAGAGATTTAAATATTATTAGAGACTAGATTTCGCGGTTCTCGGATTGGGCGCTTCTCGTGATAGGCCTATTTCTAATTACCCAAACCCGTTACCTATATAAGCTCATATGATCAAGACCCAACTTGACACAACTTAATCAACTCTGTTTGTTTTATAGGTGTGATGCTTACTTCGGTAGGCCTACCCTACCCATAATCTGGAAACCCATCATTCGCCTCTTCCAAGCCCTGCCCTGTTACCACATTTAGAGAAACCGAAATTAGTATCTGGACGTTGATATAGGCCGTTACTAAAGTAATGAAATCAGTCGCGAGAAACGTGAACACAAAAACGGTTATAGGCCTTACCACAGCGGATAATTTTTATGTTGACCATTCTGGAGGATTCCGGAAATAGTCATGTTCTGCTGAAATAGGCCTATGCATGTGTTTGGTGTGTGCACGGTTCGGTATTGAAATATGTGTTGAAAATAAGGCCTATAATAATTGGTCCGATGAGATGCGTCTGTTAGTCACACTGTAATGCTTTTCCGATGCACGCACTGTACTCCGCGCACACTCCCGTTGAAACTCCGCGACAGCGCACCGCGAGCACCCTATAGTGCACCACGTGAACCGCGCGGACGCGGACGCGATAGCGCGCGGACAGAGGGACGGACACGCCATAATTAGTATTAAGATAGGGTTTAGGATTTAGGTTTGGATAAGGCAGGGCATCAAGCGGTCCTATATTTCATACTTTCCAATATTTTCCTATATATTATTACAAAATATCCCTAGATAATTCCTATTTATATATTTTTTTTACTAAATTTAGGGAATTAACATATTATTTTTCATCTGCACCAGTGAATTTTGTGTATAACCAAATCATCAATTTCCAGCACTGGACTTTATTTTTGGTTCAGTATAAAATTATATATAGTCATACCAGTCTAAAATGATACAAATTAAGTATCTTAGGGACTTTTCCCCCAAAACAATAGTTACTGGTCTGGGATACTGTGTTGTATGTTTCATTATCAGTTCTTAATTTAATATATTCCTATTGCAAAGGCTGCTCAATGATCATTGAATTATTTACTTTCATTAATCATTCATTATTGCTCATTTGAAATTTACTAATTCATAACATGCAAACAAAATTTATAATATATGTCCAGCTAGGTCGCACTGACGCACTGAGTCAATATACATGCTTTAATTTAATTTTTTGACTCACTTTGTTTTTGGAAATTTAAAACAATTGCCATAAACTGGTTGGTGTGAAAAATGGAGTAGCAGACAGATAGGCCTGAATGTCAGCAGCATGAAACTAACAGCATCCTGAGCAGGTTGCTATAGCTTGTTGCGTTTTACTAACCGGACCGACCATTAATTTTGTTTGCAATTCATGAGTGAGCCGGTGGCAATGCATAGCATATGTTATGTTATTTTCACACATAGACTGGCTATTCCGGAGAGCTATTTTTTGCCAATAATATTTGAAGTGGTTCTTGGAAGATAATAAAGGCCAAGTTGAGGCACTTTATGGAGATGCTCCTGTCTGAAGTACTGGGTGTACAAACATGATCAACAGGGTTTCAAAATGTGTAGCACTTTGTAGGGACCTGATAAGATTCTTGCAAGTATTTATAAGCTTTCATTTACTACAATGTGGAGCAGAGCAGAGGGTATTTGAGGCATTATGGAAGTGCTCTAAAAGTCTAAGCATGTTTTTAACAGAATAATTGAGTAGAGCAAAGCACACTTATCAATCAATATGTGCTTTTTGTTTGAAGCAAATCGGATATACAGTTTTCAAAATAGATATCAATTTATATTTTCTTTGTATCTTATTGTTTTATCAATCGCAGGCCAAGAGGGGTGGGGCAAGCAATTTTTGGCACACATTTACAGGGCACCATATTATTTATTTTGGTATGTGGTGAAACAAAACTGAACTGAACATATTTTAAAGTGTATAAAAAGGTTACAGAAATGTTCAAATATGCAAAATTTCCTCTCGCCACACTCGTATCATATCTAGACCATTCCAAAAGTTTCCAAGCGGTAACCAAAAAATAGGGCATGTGCAACGGGGGGAGGGCAATTTTTGGCATACCATTTTAAAATTTTACTCCCCTGGCTCATAATTAACCTTTTCCATTGAAGTTCAATTATTATTTAAAGGTAAGACAACTTACGCATATGTCTGTATGTAATAATATTCTTTCAATGTCATTGATGTGGGCCTTTAATCAGTGCAGTCCTCTCAACATGCATTATGTTCATTGTATGACTTCTCAGAAAAAAGGATGTCTTTACCTCAGTGTATAAAGCACAGTGTGGTTGAAACCATAGTAAATTACATTATACATTTTCATAGAACAGGATATTTGGCATAGGTTCAAATGTAAGAAACGTTTTATTGTCTTGGCGTGGTTTTCCATAATCAGCAAAAATGGGGTAGGTTTTTACAAACAAAAAATCACCCCCAAAATGCCAAATTTTTCCCAGTTTTTGAGTAAAAATTGCTGTTACAAATGAAGATGGGCTTTGAAGCTTGGGTGGGACATTCTGTCAAAACATAACTCAAGTAGCCCCCTCCCCACTGTGCTTGCTTTTGAATAATTGTCTGCTACACACCTATGACTTGACACTAAGCAGGCTGCTGATTTCTAGATCATCTGTTGGATATTCTGTTATTATTTGGAAAATTCCGCATATCTGTAATGCATGCTGCCGGAGTCACTATGATGGGCTGTATAGTAAATGTCAGTTCAATTCTTATAAACAGGAAATGTGGACAGAATTTATCATTACACAGAATCCAATAAATGTCACATTCATGTGAAACAGAAAATTTGCTACAGCTGAGGTCTGGATTTTATACAGCATGAAATTACAAAATTCTATAGAAACTAGGAAGTAATGTAATTTCAAGCAGATGTTGAACAATACATTTAAAAACAAAGAAAGAAAAGAAAATGTAATATGTAATAAAATGTGACATGTTGTTATTGAAGTGAAAAGACTCATTGGATTTGTCAAGTTTAAAGTCAGTTGAGGTTTGATGGTAAACCCATTAAGAATTTCATCATGGTTGGTAATTTTGTTTTTCATTATAGAAGTGTGTGTGTGTGAATTATTGGGGCTACTGAGGTATAAATTAGATAGTATGAATCAATTAAGATCAAGCTCAACATCATAGGATTCCATCCAAGGGTGAAAATAAGAGAGCTTGATCCAGGGGCCACTTTGGCAAAAAAGTAGCACCTGGTTCACCAAGATTTGGAGTGAAGCAGGGGGTACTTTGGATGAACCATGTGCTGGATGATTTTAAATATAAAGAAGTAGTTGCTTTGAATTTGATATTTTCAGTTTCATGAGAAAACTAAATTTAAGATGGGACCAGGGGCCATTTCAAACAGGCCCATCTCTCACTTATTTTCACCCTTGATTCCATCTAAATGCGGATATTAGTTTATGAATGGGACGAAAGGCAGACACAAAAACATTGCAATAGATTGGTCTTACATCAATACATATTTGTATAGTCACATGTTTTACTAATATTCTTGTTCGGAACTGCAAATAATATTTTTGTGGAGGGTGTCTGCCTTTCGTTTCATTTGTCAAAAAACCCTCATTTACAAATTACAGACATGCGCTTGCAGATGGAATTCTATGGTATGCAATGCATGTAGTTGCATACATTACCATGATGTTTTGATGCCATCATTTACAGGGTCCATGAATCAGAAAGGGGAAAAGTTAATAATAAAAATAGAAAAATGAAAGTTGATGTTGTCCTCTACTGCTCACAAAATGACAAAAAAAGTTTTTTTTGTACACGTGTGTCTGTACTACATGAAAGAATACCCAAGTTTTGAAGTTGCTGAATTTTTTTTTTTCACTTTTAAGAATGTTTGCATTTTAAGTTACGATGTTAAAGATTGTAAAACAGTTAACTCATCTACTTATCCAGTTTGGAAAATTACATACATTGTAAAAACAAAATTCTCCGCCAGCCTGCTCCTAACCCGGACAACCAAACAATTTAATTTGTTTCTTGGCCTTAGTGTGAATGGGATATATGGGATTACCTGGAGGAAGGGCATTGCAGCAACAGTGCCAGATATGGGATTGTATGAGGGAAATTCAAAATAGGAAGTATTCATTATTTACATTGGGTGGGGGATTTTCCTTTTTTTTTGACAAAATTTGCAATGTAGCAATACATATTATATATAGCAATACAATAACCCTAAAGTTGATGTTGTCTGTTTTTCCACATTTCTAAATTGTACATTTTTCATGTATGTTCCACATTTTCATAATAATTATAAGGAAACAAGAAAGTAGAAAAAAAGAAATCTGCCTCCCCTTGCCAAAAAGTAAAATTAGTAACAATAAAGACAAATAAATATTCCCCTACATTTCTTCATTTCCCTGTGCATTCATATTGATTAGTGCCTTTAGCACAGATTTTCATGGGCAACCATGTCAATCTTCTAAATGTTGTAATCTATTTCTACTGTATTTAACAGTTGCTCCACATGGAACGACACCTTGCATGAGCCTTGCATTCCCAATCGGCTATTTCTGCTATTCTTACTTTCCTGTTTCTGTTAATTTGTACAAATTGAAATCAATTTCAATTTATGTGCAATGATTAGTTGGTTACATCCTGGTAGTAAATCCTAGTTGGGATATGCGTTTCCGTCACAACAGTGTTGAGTTTTATGGCTTTATGGCCCATTCTTCACTGTTACCATTAAGTGCCATAAGTCATTTGTCATGCTACTGAAAATGCTATTAGAATTGACTCCCAATAGAATTTTGTCATGATGAATGCAACAATGAAATACTAAGTTCAATTTTTGGTTTAGTAGTAACAAATTATCTTGATCGCACCACATTTGCAATGTATACATTTGTATGGAGAGGGGCACATGTAATTTTACATTTATATCATGGGAGCATACCCCTCATGTGGAGCATGCCCCTCCTTCACACAAACTTCCTCACACACACGCCCCCTACCCTATTAATTAGCGGGGATATACAATGTACAATTGTACATGTGTTTTTAATAGTGTAAGCAGGGACAAAATGGCTGTCTAACATAAACTTACACACCCCCACCTCCTCTGTCATGCACACCCCCCCACACACCCCTACTTGTAAAGCCCTTCAAACAAGGAGCTACGACTTTTTCTTATGTAGCAATGGACCTTGCGCACCTGAAGCCAGGCTCCAAACCATTGAACCCATCACACTTGCTATCCATCTGAATCATGACCCTACGCGGCAAATAAGGCACAATCATCTATGCATGCATTTTTATGTTATTTACAACATGCTGGTACGGTAGATACAGGGAACCTTAAATATTCTCGGTTGCGGTGTTAACAGGGGTAGCGTTAACCCCCGATCGTGGGTGAATGACCCCTAAATTTAAAAAATATTAATTTTTCACCCTCCATATATTGAGAATGTGCAAGCTCAGGGGTGAACTCTGACCCTCTACTTTTGGACCTTACTCCTACCCCTGACTACACTGCAACATATTTTTCACCCCTGAGATTAAATTTTCACCCCATGTATTTTGATTTTCTACAAGCTCGGGAGTGAAAACACAGGAAAACAACCCCCAACTTTTGGGCCTTAATGCTACCCCTGGCGGTGTATACTCATTGCTCTGCTATTTTCGCATATGTGGCCTTGTTTGCAGGTCTTCACAAATGCACCCCTCTCACATTATATGCACACCACACCCACATGCCATTCTATCCTCCTCAATGTCATCTGAATCACTGATTGCTATAAAGTGTAGTATTTCAGCTTTGCAGGCAAAAGCAGTAGACATTGTGAAGAAATTACTTATAATGTTATTCTTTATCTTGATTTCAATTTGGGCATAGGCCTATACGAGGGGGTATCAAAAAGTTTTCGAAATCGCCCAGAAGTGAAAGGGCTATATCAATGAAATTTTGTCAGTGCAATTACTGGTCCTTATGTACACTATGGTGCAAAAATGGTCTCATAAGTATGTTTACTTTTTTTACAGGCGACGCTAGATGCTAATAACCTGCTGCCCCAGTTACTGCGCATAAACTGCAAGATTGAGAAAATTGAGGCAAGCAGCGTTATTAAGATCCTGCATTTGAAGGGTTGCAGTGCCTAGAAAATCGATGATGAAATGAAAGTTATCTTCGGTGGTGATTGTGATATTGTCACTGTTGCTTTTTGGAAAATGAATTTTTATTTCATCACAAATTTTTTGGGCACTGTAACCCTTAAAATGGAACTTAATCATGCTACATGCCTCAATTGTCTCCATTTTGCTGGTTATGCGGTTACATAGGCAGGTACTAGCCTTTCTGAAAGGCCCGTTGGTTATTTTCCCACATAAATATTGTATCAGTAAAAATACCCAGTAATAAAATAGCGCCGCCGACACGGAGCCGATGCGCGCATTCGTTTCTCGTCGCTCAGCGACTTCGCTGTCGCTGACCGCCGCTCCTTCCCACTTGACAAGGATCGTCGGGAGGGATAGCGAGTCGTCTTTGACAAAGACTAGGCAGGTACTGACATCTAGCGCCTGTAAAAAAAGTAAACATTCTTATGAGACCATTTTTGCATCATAGTGTACATAAGGACCAGTGATTGCACTGACAAAATTTCATTGATATAGCTCTTTCACTTCTGGGCAATTTCTAAAACTTTTTGATACCCCCTCGTATATTGTATTTCTGCTACCCCGCATTTGTGACGTCCGCCCCATATTTTCAACCTTGCTGCAGCCATGACAACTGACAAAAAGTGTAATTATCTGTTTTCAGGGGTTGTTGTACTGTTATACCTATTGGAGCTGCAAATAAAATTCAAAATCATTAATAATATATCTGAATGGATAATAAATGCAAGATAGCAACAATTGATCACCTGCATGTATTTCACATCCAGCACAAGAAATTTCCTGTTAATTTTCACCCACCATTTGCAAAAAGATGAAAGGGAAATGCTTGCAGGTGATGCAGAAGATAGGGATCAATTTTTCAGAGATGCTAAAAGAGGAGCAAGTAGAGTGTATTGATTAGACACATTGATTGATTAGATCTGTGTGTTTGTGTGTGAGGAATACTTTCTACACATGGTTTATGTACATTATAAATGTGAAGAATTCACTACACTGAAAATGTATTTTTTAATGCTTTTACTATATTATATATCTTTATAGTGGAACTGATTCATAAGGCTAAAGTTTGTTCAGCTTATATAAATAGACCACTTGACATGTGATGTCCATTGCCCGGCAGTATGCGTGCAAATTATGGCATTTTGCATTGTTCTTTCCCCTGCAGTGACTGGCGTACGCATCATAGTTTGCTCAGGGCACGTGCATTTTAAATCCCCCCAATTTCATATAGTAAAAGAAAGCCATTGAACAGTGTAGCAGTTCATTCAAGCATATCGACAGACCTGTCCCTCGCCTTTGTTGATAAACAATGATGCCAAGTGGTCTATAATTGGTGAAAAAAATTAGACTTTAATCATTGTGTATTGATATAGAATAGTGTGCACGCAGTTGGGCGCAGCACTTGAAACACCTAAACCTAGAATGAAGACCAACATAACCATTTATCATAGGCTTAGTTATTCTGTTCCTTTCTGATGTGAAAAATGTTGTGCCATTTTGATGTTAGTGCCACTGTAAGCAAGCAGGTGTAAATCATTTGATACAGGGAGGTATAGGTTGCCATCAAAAGGAAACAAGAGTAGGAAACACTGCAAGTACTGGCTGGCTGGTGGGAATGGCACAGTCACCTAGCTACATAGCCCTACTACAGGGCCTTATTTTCTTTTTTTTACATGCTATACTCAGAGACACGCTATACCCCGAGAACTGCTTAACCCACTAACCGCTGTCCCCGAGAATTTCTCGGGGACAGCGGTTAGTGGGTTGTGAGCTATCACTGGGTTTTTAGCAGTTCTCAGTTTATAGCATGATGTCTCGGAGTATATAGTATATATGTAAAAAAAAGAAAATAAGGCCCTGTAGTAGGGACAGCGGTTAGTGGGTTGTGAGCTATCACTGGGTTTTTAGCAGTTCTCAGTTTATAGCATGATGTCTCGGAGTATATAGTATGTAAAAAAAAGAAAATAAGGCCCTGTAGTAGGGCTATAGCTACATAGGTGATACTGATAGTGATATCGTGGAGAGAAATTTAATATGGCAATGGAAATTATGGATTATTTTCACAACTAGTAGGTCATTTAAGTAATTGTAATAATGATGATGATGACAAAAATGATGAAGTATGAAAGATTTAAACTAGGTAGAATGTTGTACATATTGGGAGAGAGCACTATACCATAAGTGAACATTTTTGCACAACATTTATTTCTGAATATATTCCTTTAATGTATAGGTAAGTGTTAAGAAACTTAGAATCGCAAATTTGAAAACAAGGGAAACAGTTCAAAATTTTCACTTTAAAAACTGTAGTCACTAGGAGCCACAACATGCTCATCTATCAGGGTTAAGTTCTTTAACCCCAATACATTTGTACATTCATTGAATGACCTTTGAAAATTTGGGCACAAAAAACTCATACCCTATAACTTGAGGTTACATTTTGCCCTATTATTGTTTCATTAAGGTTATTGAACAATGCTATTGGGATGAGGCTACTGGGATCCATAGTGAGTAACTGTATATCTCGGTACCTTACATTGCTAAGTCCGATTTCTTGTGATAAATAATACAACAGAAAGACAAACAAACCAAAGTACATGTATACATACGGTGCAGTGTGCACACCGATGCAAACAAAAAGCGGAAAAATACCAAAGCGGCTTTCTAAAAAAAGCTCCAAAAACTTTACATGTACAAGGATTTGTAATTGTTGCTTGCTGTATACAATGTAGTGTATGAAAGTTCACGTCTTTTGATTTCTATTTATAAGTATAATTGCTTTTGATATCTAGGCATTTATGTGTTTGTTACATTGGGATTTAAGCAAATAAATTATGGTTATTTATGTTCTCTACAGTTCAAAGTCCAAAATATTATACTACTTTCAATATTTTGATTTGCAAGTTGTGTTAACAAGTAAAACCCAATTAATCGCAGAGCATAATTATTTCTTTTTGAAAAACACAATATCTTGCATTTGTGTTATTGTCTTTGAGTGTTTCATGGTTGAGTGTGTTTGTTCTTGTGTAGGGGTTGGTGTGGTGTGGGAGGGGGCAGGGACAAGTACAGAAGTTATTAGAAAGAAACTGGTTCAATACATTATATTTAGAGTCCAAGCACATTTGATTTTCATGGTAAAATTCCAAACCGATTTTAAGATTATTGGAGTGTGTCATAGGAGGCAAACTTATTTGTACAAAATATCAAATTATAGTTTATATTCATAGGGTCGTGTTCAAGTTACTTTCATTTTCAATATCCACTTTCAGTGTAAAATGGAAAACAGTATGAACTAGAAACCACAGTTGTGTTTGACCAAACACGAATATCTATGCCCGTGATGACCACACCTAACCCCCTTCCCCTATTCACAAACAAAAACTTGGTGAGCACCATGTGAAACCCCTTGTTTTAAACTTTCATTTTGATATACATGTAATGCTCATAACACTAGACTGGCCCATACTCTCTCTTATACCCTACCAAGCCTTCACTCTCTCTTATATCCCATCAGACCATCAATCTCTCTAAAACACCACCAGACTGGACCACACTCTCTCTAATACCCCACCAGACCCTCACGCTCTCTTATACTCCACCAGACACTCACTCGCTCTAAAACACCACCAGACTGGCCCACACTCTCTCTAATACCCCATCAGACCCTTACTCTCTCTTAAACTCCACCAGACCATCACTCTCTCTAAAACGCCACCAGACTGGACCTCACTCTCTCTAATACCCCACCAGACCTTCACTCTCTCTTATACTCCACCAGACACTCACTCGCTCTAAAACACCACCAGGCTGATCCAAACTCTCTCTAATACCCCACCAGACCCTCACTCTCTCTTATACTCCACCAGACACTCACTCGCTCTAAAACACCAACAGGCTGACCCATACTCTCTCTAATACCCGCCAAGCCTTCACTCTCTCTTATACTCCACCAGACACTCACTCGCTCTAAAACACCAACAGGCTGACCCATACTCTCTCTAATACCCCCCCCAGCCATCACTCTCTCTTATACTCCACCAGACACTCACTAGCTCTAAAACACCACCAGACTGGACCCTCACTCTCTCTTATACTCCACCAGACACTCACTAGCTCTAAAACACCACCAGACTGGCGCACACTCTCTCTAATACCTCACCAGAACCTCACTCTCTCTTATAATCCACCAGACACTCACTCGCTCTAAAACACCCCCAGGCTGGCCCAAACTCTCTCTAATACCCCACCAAGCCACCACTCTCTCTTATACTCCATCAGACCCTCACTCTCTCTGAAACACCACCAGACTGGAGAATACCCCTTTAATCCCAAAACATTGTGTCCCTTTAAGTGGTTAACCTCTTAACCCCATTGTGCGTCTTGGACGTATATTTGAAGCCTTCATCATTGCAAATACAGGTAGCTACCAAAATGCTACCTATTATGATACACTGTAACCGGTCGTACCTATTTTGCTTTTTAAAGCATATGAACTTTGACCTCTGGGGTTGCGGCTAGCATAGCATACTTCTAGGGTCATAGGCCATCATTGTTCCAAGTATGAACCCTGAGGGCGCTATAGTAGTTGAGCTAGAGCTGTTTGAAATTTTACACATATTGCCCCCTGTAGCCCATGACCTTTGACCTTTGGGGTCGGGGGTACCCTAGGATGTATCTAGGGGTCATGGGCCATCATTGTACCAAGTATGGGCCCAGGGGCTACTTTAGTTCCTGAGCTAGAGGGGTGCAAAGGACTGATCTTGAGAAGAAGGAGAAGGCGAAGGAGAAGGAGAAGCCGAAGACTAAACACAACAAATACAATATCTATGCCCCGTTACACGGGCATAGATAATTGTGTGGTAAGTGCTTATCTCAACTAGGCCAGGGATTTGAATGTCACCAAACTTCAAACTACACTCTGATGAGTAGTAGAATTTCATTGTTTTTGTTACATCTCTTCTTGCATCACAAATTTGTTATAAATAAAAGCAATCATTATTGTTTTAAATTCTTCCAACTTGAGAAAAAAAAATGTTAATTTTTACATGCAGCCCAATTCTCTTATCCAGCTATAATGGGACCAGTCATTAGCTGTAAGTGAAAAATCAGAAGATGTGACGATAAAAAATTACTAAAGATGATATTTGAGTGTTGAATGCAACATAGAAATATGTTCTTCTGATACTTGAGAGCATGAATTCAAGATGTCAAAGCATAAAAAACTTATTCTCCCATGATATGAAGATGACACAGTAAAATAATTTGCACTGACTTTATAATCTCTCCTAATTCACAGGTGGCTGGTTTACCTCTTTTTATCTAAAGAAATATTATGAGGAAATTATCTCCCAGTATGTATAAATCATTTTCAATCATTTGTGTTGTATTTTCTATCTTGTGCAGGTTAACATCTGGGTCTTGGCTAACAACAGGTTGGTTTACCATCCAGCTAGCAAGGAATATATGTGATGATATTCATATGTATGGCATGATTAGTGATGATTACTGCAAGTAAGTATGGCTCACAGATCCTGAGTGTCAGTGCTTTGGTTGTGTGATTTGTGTTCAGTTTTTAAACCTTTATAATTACTTTGTAACAGGTATATGCTGTATCAAAATGGTTGGTATTCATCAGTTTCTATTGGTTATGGAGAAGACTGCCACATCAAAATACATTACAAGATCTACCTTATTAGTAGATTAATGCTATAAAAGGCCAAACTATACATTTTGGTAAACAAAGAGGATTTAATTTTGTATTTGGAAGAACCAGCAGACTTTTCAGTAAAAATCCAAACTGGTGTGTACCAATGTTTTGATACGGTCAGTACAATTCACTTAACAATTTTCTTTCACATGACCAACAGGAAAAATGTGGTTTTTTTTTCCAACTGGTTAGTACATGTAACACACATGTCAGGCCCAACAGAACGACTTAAACATGGTACGGTCCTGTCATGTGTATACACATGAATTGTGGAACATTGTAATCCCTAATATATTTGCTTTTGCTGTGCATAACATTTCACAAAGAAGTTAACATGCACATTATACTGGTACGGTCAGATTGTTCGCTTCTTTCCTTTTTCATCACCAATTTAGGTGAATCACATTGGCGTGGGGGGAGGGGGTCCTTTGGGGGCTGAAGCCCCGGACTTATGAATGTAAAATCAGCCGTTTTTTGGCAGTTTTAGCCATTAAGCCCCCCTAACTCTGAAAGCCCCTCTGAGTGAATCAAGTTGTAAAATGGAAATATGTCATCACTGCCTTTTCATCGTGCAAGAAATTTAGCATTACACTTGCAAAATTGCTCCATTCAAATGAACAAATTGTGGGATTTTGCCTTCCACACACACATACAAGTAACAAACAGGAACCAATTTTAAACAAAGGAGACGTTCACCTTAGGATGGCTGTCTCCTGTGGATATGAATCTGTGGTAATTGGTATGCCTATTTAAGTAGCAGCACATGTGGGAGCAAGAAGTCAATATTTATACTGGTAACCACAGTGACGTTGTCTAGACAAACATGGATTTGAACTTGAAAATTAGAACATGACCTTTGACCTTAACCAGATCATTTATAGTGCAAGGACCAGATTTCACCCCTTAGTTTATTCATCACTTGGGAAGAGTCAGGAGGGGATAAATTGGCTGGTATGGTTCTATCATCCTAGTTGGGTAGTAGGGTTGCCAAACCCACTATTTGGTTGCCGAATTGGGCAACTTTTGAAGATATTTCCTGCAACTTTTGACCATTTCCTGTCCCATAGAAACCAATGGTTAAGAAAAAATTGTATGACTTTTCAACATTGGCTCCCCAGAACTCTGGTAGTTACATGTCCCATAAAAACCAATGGTTTAATTAGAGAAAGAAGTTATTTTTTATGTTTCATTTGGCAAAACAGGATAATATTTTTCTGGAATAGGGAGTAGGACTGAAAATTGTTGGTAGCCCTGGGTAGAGTAGATAGGAGGGGATGAGAGTTACCAGTTCTGATAAAGAAGGTGCTTGTTATACTTTAGAAATCACTCGCTGACTGGGACAGTTGACCCAATTCCATTTAGTACATCAAGCATTTCATTTTTGTACCATAAATTGGAAAAATTCATTTCAGATCTCTGTAAATTTAAGGATTGTATTATAGACACACACCCACACAACCCCCACACATCCCCACACCCACAACATATAATGCTTTCATTCATAGGCATGATTGCAGTATGCACATGCTTGTGCCACCAGGGTTTGCTTATCCCCCACACACACATATTCTCCCTACCCAAACACCCCACCCATGCACACAAACAAACACACATACTAAAAATCTAATAGAAAGAAAGGAAAACAAACAAACAAAACCAACACTATTTATGCAAATCTGCATCTATGAATAAAGGGAAAAGCCATATACCCCAGCAGAAGAAAATTGACCCACACTCATATATTAAAAAAATAAAAAATTGTGGCATTCAAATTTCACTATGCTGTGCATAGTTGACGCGATACAGACCAAAATTAAGATACTAGTGAAATCAGTTGCATTGACAGTATCTCATTAAATGACCACTTGAGGCATATAGACGGTAGAAGAGAATCCTGTCTATGCTTGACCACACTAATGACCACCGGATGCCAGACCACCATTGTATTACTTACCAGTAAAGTACAACATGCAAAATGCGATGGGCTTCATGTAGATTTTTTTATCAGTATTATTATTAAACATGTAGTATGGTCGGGAGTACCCGGAGTCCTAATGCATGATTACAGAGGTATCCTATTTCAGAACCGAGGAGTGTGAATAAAAAGGTTGATGCAACAAGCTAATAATTTGGGAAGCTCCTGTACTTTTGTCCAGAGCAAGACTAGACTCATAGGTCTGGCTCCAGCAAAAAGCTGAAAATCAAAATAGAAAATGTTGAAATCAGCTGTAAGCTGAACTCTCAGACCCCTGATAAATTTATTTATTTGTAATATTAACATTTTATTTATACAAAATATAGTCTCATCAGCACAAAATGAATTCTTAGATTGAACACTATAATTTGTGTGGAAATAGCTCATTTTGATTTGAAATTTAAGTCTTATAATTATTTATAAGTGGATAATCAAATGGATTCAATAGAGTAAAAGTGTACCAGTCATCCAAATTGAAAAACAGGAAAGGGATCAAATAAAAGCACTTCACTTGTGTCAAGTCACTGCCAATTCAATTGAAATATTGGCCTGATCTACATATTCTGTAGCAGCATCCTGTCATCAGGTTGCTATTAACGCCAGTACAGGTTCACAACTTGGGAGTTATCAAAAATAAATTAAAACTGACAATTTTTTTCTTCAGCTGATCATCATGCTACTAGCAGCTAGAAAGGAGATGGCAGTAGCTGATGATATGACCTTACAGGTTGATATCAGGAAAAAGTGGAATTTTTGCTTAACACTAATTTTTGTGCTTTACGCGCTCAACAGAGCTATAAACATGAAAATTGAAACACCCAAATATGTTGGAGGAGTCACACCTTTTGGTGACAGTGTCTTGATGCTTCTGACTCTTCCTGGCTAGCCCATTGGGTTTATTTTTACTTTTATTTCCTTTTGTATGTATTGCGTAATTTTACTTTGCTTTTTGATGTATTTTTAGCCGAATTTGTAAAATAAAAAATAAATAAAAATGTTCTTTTATGCATCTGTCTCATGTGCGGAAAATCAAAATCATGAATTTAAGAACAAGTGAAGAGTTCAAAACTGGGAAATCGCCAAATATTACATACATGAAAATACACTAGTATGTGACTTGATTACAGCAAAATGATCTTGATGTCTACCATCTCCACATCCTATACATAGAGGGCTATTCCATTTGAAATCCACACCCCTATATGGAAGACATGACCTTAATCTCAAATGGGACTACCTGAATGGGTGAACCCATTTGAAATCTAAATTTGAAGGGGGTGTAGATTTCAAATGGGTTCGCACATTCAGGTAGTTCTATTTTGAAATTTACATTCCCTGTATGGGAGATTAAGGTAATGGCTTCTGTGGGGCAGTATGGGTTTCTACTGGAATAGTCCATTTACACTTAAAATTCTGATACGGCCGTCAAAATTGTTTGTGAGATATGACTGTGTTTTGTGTTAAAATAACAAACAAAATATCTGTCGGGATATCTGTGTATAACTTAAATCAATTTTCTGGATACATTTTGTTTGATTCCATCACATAAATAGCTTCAAGCATTAGATGTCTTGATGTAAAATATGCCTGTTCATTTATACTTGACAGATAGATCCAAATGATATTGACATGTTATGTTGTACTCAGGAGGCCCGTAGCCAAAACTTTTTTTCATGGGGGTGCAAATTTTCCAAATGCAGGCATTTTCAAGGGAATTCTTTATTCTAGCCAAAAATAGACCTTTACTCTACAATTGATTTTTGGAGCTTATATTTTAGACTAATTTCACGGAGCGTTTGCCAATTTATGGAGAGTGTGCACCTACCCTCATGCACCCCTTGTGTTATATTCTTTAACTAAATTCATGAATACATTTGACACATGTTATTGAATGTGAATTTCAATTTCAGTAGGCAAAGCAGTTAAGTAAGATTTGATGTGCCTTGATAGGGTTCGTTAGCAGGTGCAATTCAACACTAAGCGTTTCATGACAAAAAAAGTTTATTATTTTTATTATTCAACAAATTTGATCAAAAATGCAATAACACGTCTAGTAGAATTTTATGGCATTGATTTTAGAGACACATGT
Organism: Amphiura filiformis; assembly: GCF_039555335.1. NCBI lineage: Eukaryota > Metazoa > Echinodermata > Ophiuroidea > Amphilepidida > Amphiuridae > Amphiura > Amphiura filiformis. The sequence continues at coordinate 54,668,588 of NC_092644.1, read as the reverse complement.
GATTTCTATGTGTTGACTGTCTCGCAGTTGGTTAAAAATGCAATAACACATTGTAGAATTTCATGTCATCGATTTTACGAGATATGTGTATATGTTGACTGTCTCACAGTTGGTTTATTACTCCTAAAGATATTAATTTTGCATTTGGGGTTAACTAAGCCTGAAACCGATTGGTTTATTTGGGCATTTTGTGATTCTAGCATCCCCTCTTTAGGACATGGTTCAATAAATATCCACAAAAAAAGCTTATTTCAGTTGATTGCAAATTATTTCTTTGAATTTGGTGGTTGAAAAAAATTCTATCAATAACAGGTCAACACACATGTATTCCTGATATTTAGTTAGGCCTATTTGATAAGGCCATGAAGCCAGACATGTTATAATTTCCAGTGAATTTTGACCTGTGATATTTTGTAGTGAGCAGGAAGTACAGGATTGCATGTTGATGTTGATAAAAATATTGATAACAAACATTTTTGCGAGCATAATAATTTCATACAAGAAATGCAATGCAATGTACATTATATATTTCCAATTGTGAATAATTCATTTAGTTAAAATATATATTCTGATAAAGACTAGATTAGTAATTGGTGCTGTATGGTATTAAACATATAAACATATTTCTTTGTTATTTGTCAAAATATCTTCCTTTACCAGAGGGACCTAATGTTATATTAATTGTAACCACCCTAATTTTGTAAGCCTTATAATTTCACAAACATATTATAACAGCAGAACTTTAAATTGAAACAAATTTTAGATATCATATTTGTGGGGATTTGGGCTCCTTGCACAAAGTCCACACAAACAGATGTCTCATGTGTTTCTTGTATACAAAAAAAAGCAGACAAGCGAAGTATTTTTTTTCAGTGACACTTTCAGGATATGTCAAGTGTGTGCTAATGATGAAACCTATTAAATTTGAATGGTAGTCGACATCTACAAAAAGAATAACGAAGTATTCAGAATTGTACTAATTTAGTTGGACGTTCACAAAGTCACCCAATATTATACCTTATTAATCTGCATTGGCAACTTTGTATTGCGTGCGATCCAACCAGAGGTTGGACCATATCGTCGTGCACATAGTCGTGCATATCCGGTTTTGCCGACCGTTGCCATTGGTTACGAATTTATACTTCTATCTCAGACTGGCTGAGGGCCAATCAAGTGGAAGTTGCCCAATAGTCATGATAGTATATCCCCCCATTGACTCGGTCGCTTTTAGAGTCGTAACGATGTGGTATCGCCGCTTCATTGAAACGTGAACGCCGTTTGTACACAGAGACTGGCTTATGCCACTGTGTGTGTCATTGGGATCTATACAAGCGTAGCAACATTTTTTTTGCAATTGAGTCAATTTATATAAAATTGGTACTCACAGATCTGATTTCTAAATCATAATTATCCTGTTTAATGTATCCAAGTACCTTACACTTGGAATTTGTGATACTTCAAAGATAATTTTTGAGCCATCGACCTTACGAGATGAAACAATGCAAGTCACAAGATCTCGCGAGATGACCCACCTCTTTTACAGCCGGTTTCTGTCTTCAAGTCATGTTCGCGATACAGCCACGTTGCACTCTGGGGTCGAGACTAATCAGTTACGTCGTTAACAACGAGTAAACAAAATGGCTGGGAAAAGCGGAGAAAATTGTGTCCTTAAAAGTGTTTCAGCGTGACGATCAGAAACCTCAAAAAACAATTTTTGTTGGGCCGCGCTTGATATGCTAATGATATACAGGTACATTGTAGGATATAAATTGGATGGTAAATAAGCCAAATATTGCAAGAAATCTACTCGCTAGAATCCTAGCGACCCATAAAAAAAATGACCGTCCATGCGAATGTAATATCGAAATCGTAAAATCCCTACTAGTAATAGACCTACTTGTCACTAATCGTGGCGCGTGATCAAGTCGTGATAAAAAGGTCAAAGTGGCTGATCAATGTGTGGGCAAATGTTCAAGTGGCTTTTTGACCAATCGGCTTTCTAGCAGTAAAATATGGGGACCAATCAGGTTGTATCAATGTGATACCAATAAACTATGATGTATGACTCATCTTGTTAGGCCTACTAAAAATAAAATTAGGTTTCCGGTAACCCATCGCCCTCTTTTTTGGTGCATAAAAAAATTATTTATGCCACTTTTGGAAAAAATAAAAATTTTCAAGAGTCGTCCGTGTCGAAATTCTGACATGAAATAATTTATGCCACTTGGAAAAAATAAAATTTTTCAAGAGTCGTCTGTGTCGAAATTCTGATATGAAGTTGTTGGAAATCACATTATTTTATTTCCCCCCGACTTTCTGCCATTCAATGATTAAAGAAATACAGTTGAATTGATAGATAATATTTATCGCGATATAGGCCTATACTGCACAACTATTTTATTTATGAAAACAGCGTGCAGCAGGACTCGTAATATTAAGTAGGCCTACAACTATTGAAAAACTATTGAACTACCCAGCAAACACAAAAAGCGTTTTAAAAGCGTTTTAAATAAGTTATATTTTGGCTTTTGGTTTAGCTAAAAAGCGTTTTAATAACATTAAAATGTCGGGTTATATAAAGGTCATGATAATGTTTTAAAGCGTTTTGTATGAAAACACAATACAACAATATTTTTCAATGTTTTCAAAAAATGTTATTGTAAACTATTTTTACAAACATTTTTGCCAAATATTGTGTCAATACTTAAATAACATTATGTTAAAATGTTTGAACCCAGCAAACACAGAAATGTTCTTAAAATGTTTTTTTCAAAACCTTTTAATAACATTTAAATGTCGGGTTATATAAAGGTCATGAAAACGTTTTTAAAACGTTATTGAAAATATTTTGGGCAAACATTTTTTCGCAAATAAACCCAAAATAAAATTCTGTTTAGAATGTTTTGTATCAAGATTTTCAAGAATGTTTTTGGAATGTTATTAAAAGCGTTTTTATACCCTTTATATAACCCGACATTTAAACGTTTTCTGTAAAACATTTTTGTTTGCTGAGCAGTAGATTATCAAAAATGTTTTTAAGGTTATGAAAATGTTTTATACTCTTAATATACCCTTTATATAACCCGACATTTAAACGTTTTCTGACAACCTTTTATAAACTTTTGCGAATGATGTCGAAAACGTTTTGTGTTTGCTGGGTATTTTGTCTGTGTCCGCAACAAATTTGATAAAAACGGTAATAGTAGGCCTAACACTATAAGACAAAGGCCTAACGCTCATTAAATCGGTGTTGTTGTCGAACTAATTCCCATAAAGCTCGTATTAAAAAGAGCAAGTAATAAAAAGTTAAAATGCTAAAAATGATGTAGGCGAAAATTTGTGTAATCTTGTCCTAGACACTCAACGATAAACCCCTATCAAGTATGAATAAAAGACTGTTCATTTCAATTTATAAACGTTGAGGAAGTTGTGCATTTTGTCAGCACCGATATAATAAAAATTAAAACTACTAACCTGGCAGATTTCAGGATTAACCAACATTTATTTTCTCATGCCGCTCGCCCAGGCCTGCATATTATCCCGTCAAGAAACTCAACCCTAGGCCTACCTTTTTCAACATGTAAATATAATTCCATAGCGATAAATAGTGAACGTTGCATTGAAGATGAGGATACTTGGATGATACAGATAGATATTAAGCACATGTTAAATGGGGGGTATGGGGATGTCCCAGTTTGTTTTACAAGGGCAATTATTATTTGACCCAAACTTTTTGGTGGGTGGGTTCATCATGACCCGAGACAGAACAAGTTTGTATTGGTTAATGGGTCAAGGTCATCCAGGGGTCATCTGAGGTCAAATTAGTAAAAACTATCATATGGGCATGAAACTTGATAGGGTAGATTCAATATTTAGAGCCAAATTTGTGGAGGGTAATTTCGGGGTCACCAAAGGTCAAATTAGTAAAAACTGTCACATCACATTGGCATGATACTTGGTGGGTACAGTCAATATTTAGAGCCAAAATTTTGGAAGGTCATTTTGGGGTCACCAGAGGTCATCTGAGGTCAAATTATTAAAAACTGACATATGGGCATGACAATTGGTTAGTACAGTCAAGGGGGCGCAACACTAAATCACTACGCATTTTATGTAAGAACGAAATTAAGCTAATATAGTCCATAGTGAGTATGAGATTGTAGCGACCATATCTACCGACATGTTCACTTTAAATCACTCAATATCAGCTCATATGAATTCGACAAGTGTCTTCAATGATAACATGCAGAAAAAAACGGACATTTTATCTCAAAAGCAATTCTCTGTGGCGGATGAAGACAACTTCCGATTTTGAAATGTGAGTGGTGAATTTAGTATATTTTTAGGCCATATTTTTTGCACCGCTAAATAGCGAAAAAAGTCAACGGTCATCGATATATGCCGACAAAAGTTTTGGAATCTACAGAAATAGAGCTTTAATTTGATACCAAATTTATTTTGTCAAGTATTGCAGGGACGCCAGGAATGGCGCTCGAAGTAGGCCAAAATCACACGTTATCCTATGGGACGCTTATTTAGTGTTGCGCCCCCTTTGTAACGGCCGTCGCTATGAACGCGTTCTTTTTACATTCTTCGCGTAAAATAAGAAATGCGCGTCATGAAATGTGTTCTATTTCAATTGTAGAAGAATGGGGATCCGAGCGGTCAGCACGTGGGCTGGTTATTTAAAACCATATTTAGGGAAAAATAATACACAATGCAGAGCATGAGAGAAAAATATATGAGCAGATAAACAATTTTTTTATATATAAAGAACAATAAAAACGAGTGTCATCATAACCACCTTAAGCTTCTTAAAATCTACAATGTTATTGTTACATGTCTTACTCTACTGATTGCTGTCATTGATTTTTAACCATTGAATACCAAAATTTAACTGGTGTTTTATATGCGTGGATCTGCCTTGATTTGTTCACTTGAAAGTGTGAGTCCCAATGCTGGAAGAATGAGTTTATGATTTTGTTCAATCTCTGCTGTAATTCAGAACGAATGAGTCCAAATATTTGACGAATGTATGAGTGCATACCTGAGGTCATTATGATTTTAAGTATGAGTCTTTTCATTGCGAAACACCTCAACAGGCGCCGCCAATCTCCATGAGAAATGAAATCGCTGAGTAAATTACCAACACAACAGCATCCGCCACAAACGATATGGGTCAGTCTCATGATTTGTCAAGATCCACCAGGTATCAAGGCGTGTACATGTCTTTAGGCCGACTCCCAATGCAGAGCGCCACTGAGCGCTGACAAACGGGACTGCTCTATAATCCGACGCTTTATAGAGCTTCCACCGACAAAACTGCCACAATCTACATTTCAGCTCCATACATTGTATACACAGCGCAACATTAATGATACACTTCACCATGCTCATGTCTCACAATCACAATGAGTCTCATACGATGACTGAAAGTCGTCATTTTAATCGGTTTCATCTGGCCAGATCCACAGCTCACTAAATCACAAATTCAGCCTCGGAAGAATCTTGATCGTCTCCCAAGCTGATTAATTAAGTTTAATTATCCATAATCATGTCCAATCAGTGCAATTTCACGGCAAATCACGGCCGGTTCCATCACATTAAATCAACGTCACTCGCCATTGTTTTGATTCACATCATCATCTGACCTCAAAATATTTGACCCCAGGCTTTTTGACCTCAAGGCTTCCACTTTTATCTGTGTGTTGTGTTACCCGGGGTAAGTGGACCGGGCATTGATGTAAACATAATTTTAATACACAATCACAAATATTTTAAGTCATATTAGGAAGCATGCACATTTTTATAGGGTCTTACACTACAACAACAAAATAATATTAGTGACCAAAGTTCATGACCTTGCTGAACTTGCATAACTGATAAACAATAAGGCGCACACCACTATAAGAAAACATAAAATACACTTGAAACAACTGATCGATAACAATGCCAGGATTTTATAATATGATTGCAGAAATGATGGATTTGACACCATACGAAAAGATAAATAAACAAGAAAATTTGTAAAGTTCAAAACATGTCCTTTTAATAGCAGCCCTATCATAAATTTTGCGGGAAGAGATCATAAGGTTTTTCAGGCAGACCACACAGAAAATGACCAAGTTTAATGATTGGCGGAGCATACTTCTCCCTAAACACAGGCTAGTCCTCTTTTAAAAATCATACTGCAGTCACACTCATACAGTTCCTTTAATTCGTTATCTAAATTAACCGTCAAAATTCCGTGCGAAAAAATACCCTACATTTGTCTTAATTACTCGGCCCAAATTTTGTTACAGAGCCCCCATCGAAGACGATGCCGCCCCGGCATAAAGGCTGACATCAACAAAAAGAGACAAAATTTGGGCTGCTACACATCATGTAACTTTAAAAAAATGGGTTAAACAAAACAAGAGTTAACGATCGGTGTTATGACATAATAATGATTAATACAAGTACCGGCGCCGGTACACAATAATAAATGAGCACATACAAACATGTTACATAAGCATAAGTATATGTAGTTGCTTCATAACACAAAAGTGAGTCTATATTTAGCTCAGTTGCGTCTACATTGTCTCCCATGATCTCCACACATGTATGCCCCGTGTCCTTTGGTTACCGCTACTGTCTTTCAAACTTTTTACTGCCGTAGGCTTACTATATCGTCCACTTCTTTTAACTTTTTCATTCCTGTACCACGTCGACAACATTTCTTCACAATGTACCATCATCATAATTAATAACTCTTCCTTGCGTGACGGGCGGCCCCGGCCGGTGGCCGCATGCGATCACTCTCCAATACAATACGAATACCGGTACTTCTATAGTGTCCTTTTTACTTTTTAGTATCAATCCATGGCCAGGGATCCACGGTATTGATTATCCACTCTTCGATGCCAACATTTGTGATTGTGGTACGTAGCACACACTCTTAAGTCTTCTTCTGAAGTGCAGATGAGACAATGTTTAAACTAGTATTTATTGTTCGTCATCTGACAAAGCTATCTATAGCAGGCTCACTATTTGATTATTACTGGCTCAGAACCATTTTTACCAAAGTCAATTTCTTCAGCACAAGGCCTCCAGTTTTTCAAAGAACTTGCTCCCTAAATAGGCAACAATTTATAGAGTCCTGCAGTATTGGCGTAGCGTACAATCTCTCTGCTACCAGCGCCAAGCAGTGGTACATGTATGAGAATATATACTTTTTTTAAAAACCAATGTCACTTCAATGCAAAACAACATGTTCATTATTTGACAGTACTTTCACAAACATTTTTCAATCCAAACACATGCATAAAATACAACCATACCAAAACCGCCAAATCATCCCACTTCTGACACCATTTTGTAAAAGAATGGGGATCCGAGCGGTCAGCACGTGGGCTGGTTATTTAAAACCATATTTAGGGAAAAATAATACACAATGCAGAGCATGAGAGAAAAATATATGAGCAGATAAACAATTTTTTATATATAAAGAACAATAAAACGAGTGTCATCATAGCCACTTTAAGCTTCTTAAAATCTACAATGTTATTGTTACATGTCTTACTCTACTGATTGCTGTCATTGATTTTTAACCATTGAATACCAAAATTTAACTGGTGTTTTATATGCGTGGATCTGCCTTGATTTGTTCACTTGAAAGTGTGAGTCCCAATGCTGGAAGAATGAGTTTATGATTTTGTTCAATCTCTGCTGTAATTCAGAGCGAATGAGTCCAAATATTTGACGAATGTATGAGTGCATACCTGAGGTCATTATGATTTTAAGTATGAGTCTTTTCATTGCGAAACACCTCAACAGGCGCCGCCAATCTCCGCAGAAATGAAATCGCTGAGTAAATTACCAACACAACAGCATCCGCCACAAACGATATGGGTCAGTCTCATGATTTGTCAAGATCCACCAGGTATCAAGACGTGTACATGTCTTTAGGCCGACTCCCAATGCAGAGCGCCACTGAGCGCTGACAAACGGGGACTGCTCTATAATCCGACGCTTTATAGAGCTTCCACCGACAAAACTGCCACAATCTACATTTCAGCTCCATACATTGTATACACAGCGCAACATTAATGATACACTTCACCATGCTCATGTCTCACAATCACAACGAGTCTCATACGATGACTGAAAGTCGTCATTTTAATCGGTTTCATCTGGCCAGATCCACAGCTCACTAAATCACAAATTCAGCCTCGGAAGAATCTTGATCGTCTCCCAAGCTGATTAATTAAGTTTAATTATCCATAATCATGTCCAATCAGTGCAATTTCACGGCAAATCACGGCCGGTTCCATCACATTAAATCAACGTCACTCGCCATTGTTTTGATTCACATCATCATCTGACCTCAAAATATTTGACCCCAGGCTTTTTGACCTCAAGGCTTCCACTTTTATCTGTGTGTTGTGTTACCCGGGGTAAGTGGACCGGGCATTGATGTAAACATAATTTTAATACACAATCACAAATATTTTAAGTCATATTAGGAAGCATGCACATTTTTATAGGGTCTTACACTACAACAACAAAATAATATTAGTGACCAAAGTTCATGACCTTGCTGAACTTGCATAACTGATAAACAATAAGGGCGCACACCACTATAAGAAAACATAAAATACACTTGAAACAACTGATCGATAACAATGCCAGGATTTTATAATATGATTGCAGAAATGATGGATTTGACACCATACGAAAAGATAAATAAACAAGAAAATTTGTAAAGTTCAAAACATGTCCTTTTAATAGCAGCCCTATCATAAATTTTGCGGGAAGAGATCATAAGGTTTTTCAGGCAGACCACACAGAAAATGACCAAGTTTAATGATTGGCGGAGCATACTTCTCCCTAAACACAGGCTAGTCCTCTTTAAAAATCATACTGCAGTCACACTCATACAGTTCCTTTAATTCGTTATCTAAATTAACCGTCAAAATAAGTGCGAAAAAATACCCTACATTTGTCTTAATTACTCGGCCCAAATTTTGTTACACAATCATGATGATAAACAAGGATTTGAAAAAGTCACCCTGATGAATTATTATTGGGAAAAATGCTTTATTGGCCGAGCAGGCGCCTGCAAAGTCTAGAAATTGTATCCAAAAATCTTCAAAAGGCTCAAAATGGGTTTTAAAGTTAATAGGCATTGTTAATCTGCATGAAGCCGTTTTGCTGCATATTCAGTAGGCCTATGCAAAAAGACCATAATTGTTACTACTGAAACGGGGGGGGGGGTGTTTGCACTTCACACTCATTAACAAGTGCTTTAAAAACAAAATGGCAAGACAGATAATCTAGAAAAGAAATTAAACTTGGTTCAAAGACGTGCTTAAATTGTTGTCTGTCACTAGTTTTAGTGAGTTTTGTGCAAACTCTAGCATATTGGAGGAAAAGTCGAAATATGCGATTTTCCGCATTTCGCACTGATCTTTAAAACAACATTTCTCTTGAACGAAATGTCGCAGAGACATGAAATTTTCGGCGTTGAGCTACAAATTTTCTCTAATTTAATTAATTAGTGACAAATGTGGATTTTGAAAACTTTTAAATCCTTATAAAGGCGCAACACTAAATCACTCGCATTTTATGTAAGAACGAAATTGCTAATATAGTCCATAGTGAGTATGAGATTGTAGCGACCATATCTACCGACATGTTCACTTTAAATCACTCAATATCAGCTCATATGAATTCGACAAGTGTCTTCAATGATAACATGCAGAAAAAAACGGACATTTTATCTCAAAAGCAATTCTCTGTGGCGGATGAAGACAACTTCCGATTTTGAAATGTGAGTGGTGAATTTAGTATATTTTAGGCCATATTTTTTGCACATGAAATAGCGAAAAAAAGTCAACGGTCATCGATATATGCCGACAAAAGTTTTGGAATCTACAGAAATAGAGCTTTAATTTGATACCAAATTTATTTTGTCAAGTATTGCAGGGACGCCAGGAATGGCGCTTCAAGTAGGCCAAAATCACACGTTATCCTATGGGACGCTTATTTAGTGTTGCGCCCCTTGTAACGGCCGTCGCTATGAACGCGTTCTTTTTACATTCTTCGCGTAAAATAAGAAATGCGTCATGAAATGTGTTCTATTTCAATCATGATGATAAACAAGGATTTGAAAAGTCACCCTGATGAATTATTATTGGGAAAAATGCTTTATTGGCCGAGCAGGCGCCTGCAAAGTCTAGAAATTGTATCCAAAAATCTTCAAAAAGGCTCAAAATGGGTTTTAAAGTTAATAGGCATTGTTAATCTGCATGAAGCCGTTTTGCTGCATATTCAGTAGGCCTATGCAAAAAGACCATAATTGTTACTACTGAAACGGGGTGTTTGTACTTCACACTCATTAACAAGTGCTTTAAAAACAAAATGGCAAGACAGATAATCTAGAAAAGAAATTAAACTTGGTTCAAAGACGTGCTTAAATTGTTGTCTGTCACTAGTTTTAGTGAGTTTTGTGCAAACTCTCGCATATTGGAGGAAAAGTCGAAATATCACGATTTTCGCGTTCGGCACTGATCTTTAAAACAACATTTCTCTTGAACGAAATGTCGCAGAGACATGAAATTTTCGGCGTTGAGCTACAAATTTTCTCTAATTTAATTAATTAGTGACAAATGTGGATTTTGAAAACTTTTAAATCCTTATAAGGGGGCGCAACACTAAATCACTACGCATTTTATGTAAGAAGCGAAATTGCTAATATAGTCCATAGTGAGTATGAGATTGTAGCGACCATATCTACCGACATGTTCACTTTAAATCACTCAATATCAGCTCATATGAATTGACAAGTGTCTTCAATGATAACATGCAGAAAAAAAACGGACATTTTATCTCAAAAGCAATTCTCTGTGGCGGATGAAGACAACTTCCGATTTTGAAATGTGAGTGGTGAATTTAGTATATTTTTAGGCCATATTTTTTGCACGTGAAATAGCGAAAAAAGTCAACGGTCATCGATATATGCCGACAAAAGTTTTGGAATCTACAGAAATAGAGCTTTAATTTGATACCAAATTTATTTTGTCAAGTATTGCAGGGACGCCAGGAATGGCGCTCGAAGTAGGCCAAAATCACACGTTATCCTATGGGACGCTTATTTAGTGTTGCGCCCCTTGTAATGACCGTCGCTATGAACGCGTTCTTTTTACATTCTTCGCGTAAAATAAGAAATGCGCGTCATGAAATGTGTTCTATTTCATTCATGATGATAAGCAAGGATTACGACAAGTCACCCTGATGAATTATTATTGGGAAAAATGCTTTATTGGCCGAGCAGGCGCCTGCAAAGTCTAGAAATTGTATCCAAAAATCTTCAAAAAGGCTCAAAAATGGGTTTTAAAGTTAATAGGCATTGTTAATCTGCATGAAGCCGTTTTGCTGCATATTCAGTAAAAAAAAAAAAAAAGACCATAATTGTTACTACTGAACGGGGGGTGTTTGTACTTCACACTCATTAACAAGTGCTTTAAAAACAAAATGGCAAGACAGATAATCTAGAAAAGAAATTAAACTTGGTTCAAAGCGTGCTTAAATTGTTGTCTGTCACTAGTTTTAGTGAGTTTTGTGCAAACTCTCGCATATTGGAGGAAAAGTCGAAATATGCGATTTTCCAGCGTTTCGCACTGATCTTTAAAACAACATTTCTCTTGAACGAAATGTCGCAGAGACATGAAATTTTCGGCGTTGAGCTACACATTTTCTCTAATTTAATTAATTAGTGACAAATGTGGATTTTGAAAACTTTTAAATCCTTATAAAGGCGCAACACTAAATCACTACGCATTTTATGTAAGAACGAAATTCGCTAATATAGTCCATAGTGAGTATGAGATTGTAGCGACCATATCTACCGACATGTTCACTTTAAATCACTCAATATCAGCTCATATGAATTGACAAGTGTCTTCAATGATAACATGCAGAAAAAAAACGGACATTTTATCTCAAAAGCAATTCTCTGTGGCGGATGAAGACAACTTCCGATTTTGAAATGTGAGTGGTGAATTTAGTATATTTTAGGCCATATTTTTTGCACCATGAAATAGCGAAAAAAAAGTCAACGGTCATCGATATATGCCGACAAAAGTTTTGGAATCTACAGAAATAGAGCTTTAATTTGATACCAAATTTATTTTGTCAAGTATTGCAGGGACGCCAGGATGGCGCTCGAAGTAGGCCAAAATCACACGTTATCCTATGGGACGCTTATTTAGTGTTGCGCCGCCTCAACTTTTAGAGCCAAATTTTTTGAAGGTCATTTGGGGTCACCAGAGGTCATCTGAGGTCAAATTAGTTAAAACTGTCATATGGGCATGAAACTTGGTTAATACAGTCAACATTTAGAGCCAAATTTTTTGAAGGTCATTTCGGGGTCAACAGAGGTCATCTGAGGTCAAATTAGGTTAAACTGTCATATGGGCATGAAACTTGGTTAATACAGTCAACATTTAGAGCCACATTTTTGAAGGTCATTTCGGGTCAACATAGGTCATCTGAGGTCAATTAGGTTAAACTGTCATATGGGCATGAAACTTGGTTAATACAGTCAACATTTAGAGCCAAATTTGTTGAAGGTAATTTTGAGGTCACCAGAGGTCATCTGAGGTCAAATTAGTTAAAACTGTCATATGGACATGAAACTTGGTTAGTACAGTCAACATTTAGAGCCAATTCTTTTAAGGTCATTTCGGGTCACCAGAGGTCATTTGAGGTCAAATTAGTTAAAATTGTTATATGGGCATGAAACTTGGTTAATACAGTGAACATTTAGAGCCAAATTTTTTAAGGTCATTTCGGGGTCACCATATGTCATCCGAGGTCAAATTAGTTAAAACTGTCATATGGACATGAAACTTGGTAAGTACAGTTTACATTTGAGCCAAAATTTTTGAAGATCATTTGGGGTCACCAGAGGTCATCTGAGGTCAAATTCGTTAAAACTGTCATATGGGCATGAAACTTGGTTAATACAGTCTACATTTAGAGCCAAATTTTTTGAAGGTCATTTGGGGTCACCAGAGATCATCTGAGGTCAAATTAGTTAAAACTGTCATATGGGCATGAAACATGGTTAGTACAGTCAACATTTAGAGCCAAATTTTTTGTATGTCATTTTGGGGTCACCAGAGGTCATATTAGTAAAAACTCATATGGGCATGAAACTTGGTGGATACAGTCACCATTTAGAGCCATATTTTGGTAAGGTCATTTGGGGGTCACCAGGGGTCATCTGAGGTCAAATTAGTAAAATGTTGTATTGGCAAGAAACCTCTGTCGAGATTTGATCCCCAAGTCAGGTAAACTTAAAAATTGGTTTGATTTACACTTATTGATTTCACGTTCAAGTCATTAACTGTTTACAAGTTAATATTATATTTGACTATTTTGGATCCCAAAAGTTTGGTTATGGACCCTATTTTTGGATTTAAGATAAGAGGGTCCATTTGGAGTTTGGACTCCTTACTTTTTTCTACCCCTAATTATGGTCATTTCAAAATATTATTTTATCTGTTTAGTGTTTTGTATTGCATAAATTTCCAAATTGTATGTAGCAGTTTTCTATAATTGCACAAACAGAAAAAGCTTTTATATATAGACAAGAACAGTGAATGACAGAGAGTAGGTAAATGATATTGGACAGTACGACACACTTGTGTAGTATGAGAAGTGCTTTTGCGATTGAGACCCCGAGTCATACTGTTTTTCTATTGGCTAGCCTTCAAGTGTTAAATTGGGTCGAAATTTCAGTATGTGTAAATAATTTTTTTTCCTTCCTTCCGTCCCAATTTTTCAGAGCATGTTACCGGAAACATCATTTTATTTTTATTTAGCCTTATTTATATTATGGCGTGAAACGTTTTGTGCATTGCCGTCCACGGGATATTATAAAAGAAAAATCGATTTTGCCCAAACCTGTATAATAAACACATCAAGGAAATTGGTACTTGACTTGATGAATGACTCATCGTGTTGAGCGAATTGATGATGATGATAGCGATTACGTAACGCTATGACACAAGTTTTTGTACATTGAAACGCCTACAATGTTGTATCGGTAAATAATAATTAATTTAAATGATGTTGCATGACGCCTATGCTATATTCCATGTTTTTGTTTACACCACGCCAAAGAAAGCGCCACATGCGCCCGTCAGTGAGTGAGGATTGCCAAACCAGCGATTTGGTAGCCCAATTGGGCGACTTTTGAAGATTTTCCCATGACTTTTGACAATTTCCTGTCCCATAGAAACCAATGGTTAAGAAAAAAAATTGGGCGACTTTTCAACATTGGCTCCTCGCGACTTCGATCATTTCATGTCCCATAGAAACCAATGGTAAAGAGAAAAAATTGGGCGACTTTTTCGATTATTTGACCCGCAATTGGCTGAAATCTTTTGGCAACCCGGCCGCCACTTCCCTTCAAAGTACACCAGGACCGCGACACTCCGGCACTTGTTCGAAGACATCTAGTACAGCAGACAGTACATGTACAATGTGATTCTTTCATTTATAATTAGGATTACGTCATTGCCAGAGCTTGTTTATTTGTTCATTAGAATGATTGACAGCGGGGGGTGGACTTATACGCTTTGTACCGCTCACAAAACAAAGCTCTGGCAATGACGTAATCCTAATTATAAATGAGAGAATCACATTGTACATGTACTGTCTGTGCTCACTCTGCTGTATTAGATGTCTTCAGCTGCGGTATAGCACGGTATAGGCAATTTGCAGAGAGTGTCGCTTCTCTACCTATTTTTCTCGGAGTACACCTTCAAAGTATCCACTGCAGACAGACGTGTAATTAATTCGGTCAAATCGGTCTCATTCATCAACAAACATTATACATTCAACTTCTATTCAACAACTATTTCACCAGGCCAAGTGTCCATGCTACTATGTTTTCCCTTCAACCTTTACAAACCTCTATCGTCTACCTCATTTTAACTCTCTAACCTCTCACTTTCCCTTCTTACAAACTAATTACCCCCACCCATCGACTCGCCAAATCCCCACAAGGTTCTGAACAGAAACAAAACATACATCACCCAACCTAAACCAATCAATCACAAACACCATCAATGATCACCCAAACACATGTACCATTCAGTACCAAAACAAACCACCAAAGCAGAGAACCGCGAAGCCCGAGAACCGCTCTAGTTTAGATATCATATTCATTATAGAATTTGCACCACAAAATCAACATTAAAACTTCAGCGACAACATACAGATTTCATACAATACAGATAATAACATTCACCCGAATACCTGTTTGTATTTTTAGTTTATTTTCTGATTTACAAGCCTGTCTGCTGACCCAGTTCTGGAACATTGTCAACAAAAATTGGTTACCGCTATTAAAAGCCGCCTCAGGAAGAACATTGTAACATATTTACCAAATGTCAGTGCACTGCAGATGAATAATTCAAAATTCCATTTCAATTTATTGATGAGAACACTGTGGGTACTAATTTGTTACAAATTCCATGTTGGCTTTCCAGGATCATTTAGTGCTCAATCATTATGGTATTTGTTAGATCGGGAAACCACCAGGGATCATGCTAGCAATGCACTTGAGAGTAGCATTCTACATTCTAATTAGGATAATTAGTCTCTGTCCAGGCATGTAGCAGATATGAGAATCAGCATCATCATCATTGATAATACCAGTTTGAAGATGGTTCCAGTTTCTTGTGATACGTGTGTGGATGATGAAAAGGCAGTATAGAATGTTACAGGCTATCAACAAAATGTACAGGATTTATTATCAGAAAAGGATAGCTATAAAAAGTACAAAATATTGATGACGTGGGGAAAACCAATATCTGATTGTTCAGATCACAACATCATGTTTGAATTAAAATTGTTTGTTTGTATTTATTTATTTATTTATTTATTTATTTATTTATTTATTTATTTATTTATTTATTTATTTATTTATTTATTTATTTATTTATTGTTGATTCTGAACTATATTCATATATATTTGATTTTAATTATAGTGTTTGATCATAATTTATTTTTATTTCTCAATTGAAGCCTAAAATTTGAGAAGATTTACATAGTGATAAAGAAAGAATAAACTGAATTTAAAAAATCTTGGTAGTGAGTTTACAAAAAGGTGGGATAAAAGTCCACCTTTTTAAGCCATTTCCATAGAATTATTTTAAAGTAAAAAATATTGGTACATTTATATTTAATATCTATCAATTTGTCTGCATTAATTTGATAAAGTTTGCATGATTGTGAAGGCTTTAATCCTGAACCCAAAATGTATGGTTATAAAATTGGAAGCTTTTGATGACTGCAAAATTGGAAGAGGAAGACATTCCATATTTTTCATTGTAGCAAAATTGAATAGCCCTAGATCTACCTGTAAAGCTACAGAATTCATACACAGGTCATTGAGTCATTAAAAAGATACAAAGAAAAATTTAATTATGTTGTCACTATGCATGAACCCAATGATCCATATGATATAATGACTGTATAAATAATTGTCAATGGATTGCAGTGACATTCAGATATGTTCCTGTTACAGTGGCGTACCGTGGCTGCTCCTCAAAAATTCAATATTTTGCCGGCCCTTCCTCAACAGCCCGAAAAGTTTGACCCAATTTTTTTCCGTGGTTTGAAAAAGTGAAGAGCAAAAAAAAAAAAGGGATTATAGGCACTTCGAACCTTCGAAATAATGATGAAGCGCTAGCGCCCTAAAAGCAACACATTTTTATGTATAGTACCATTTTTTAATCCTTTTTCTTTACTAATTGCTTTTTGTCGCCTCTATTTCTTTTTGCCGCCCTTCTTCTTCCGCCGCCCTTTGTTTTGGCCGCCTCTGCTTTTACCCTGGGGGCTCATGCCCCAAAGCCCCCAAAATATGCAAGAGGTGTTATGGGCCCTATCCACGGTCTGTTTAATTATCTGTAGAACATTTTTGACATTGAATAGGCCTAATGAAAATCTTGGGATTAAGACACAACATACATACACTCATTTGTTGCCGTTCAGTGCTGCTGTAATGGTCATCACACTGTGATGATCACACATCATCTGCCCAGGTGTCTGAAAATTTGAGTCTATGTAGTATGAAAAAAAAGCTCAATGATTTATAGTGCACTATTCAAAGGCATAAACCTACAACAAGCCCTCAGCACACTTTACAAGAATTCATTGACTACTGTGGCCCAAGACATACATTATAAACCATTTTAGCATTATTTAGGGATGCATCTCTATACAGGCATAGAACCCTAGTCAGCCTACATAGAACCATCGCAGCCAGGATCAGCTCCACATGTTTCATGCGGACAGACTGGGGCAATTAACTATAGGTTCCTTGTTCAGGTAAATTTCAAGTTATCTCAACTTTCCCACAAGAACATAATTAGAACACTGGGGAGGTGGGGGAGGGGAATCGAATGTATGCCATATTGCATAATATTGATTAGTCTAACTTGACTGCCAAATAGTCTGACAAGATGTGGACTGACAAGACATGGACCAGCTATAATACCAGTGGCAAAGCTATGAGACAGCAACTTACACACCTTGCCAGACCACTTGACAAGTTGATAAAAAGCAAATAAGAGCTCTGATTTACACCAGGGACTGTTAAATTTTGATCTCTGGGTTTACACTATACAGATATCAAAGTGAAATCCCAATGTGAGTAAGTCATAATAATTTCTTTGTCATATCCTTTTTCTTTAGTCATAAGTCAAAAGGTGAATTTGAATAGAAATTCAACAAAGCGTAAAACTAAAATTATGTCAATAACTGGGAACCGAGAAGACGTGAGAAAGTCACATTAAGTTTTGTAAATTTATTTCCTTCTCATAATGATACTAAATGTAAATTGAAAATTTGATATCATGTGAGTTCAAACACTGCCGACTTGAATTGTGTAAATTTGAGGACATGCATGAAAATGCTACTTTCTTGATTTGGTGTCATGGTTTAATCATGTTAATAGTGTAAACATGGTATAGATCTGGTTATGGGGAAAAGGGTTTACTACTGCCATAATACTAGCACATTTTTGGCAGGAGATTTTAATGGGTTTTTTTTCATGTTTTTTGAAAGTTGAATCCTTATACAATATTAAAACTACTAACCATTTGTGAGAAACCCACAAAATGTGTAATGTTCAAAACTGTAAAATGACATGCAGTTAAAATTGATTAACATTTAAAGCTTTTTTGGTAATGTTTTTTAAATTTTGCATAATTTTCATTTCTTTTCATAATCATATTGATATCTTTTGTACTAATATTTTTTTATTTGTTTTGCAATTATTCAAAATTATACAAACACTCATTAGTAGGGGAGATTGGGGTTAGTTGAAACATTTTTCACAAAATCGTCTTTTTAACGCAAACCGATTACTTTCAAGAAACACTAACCATATCAGTATAAACATATACAAACATGCTACAAATACAGCCTTAAACTTTATTGGACCTGCTTATGATTATTCATATAATCCAATTTGAAAATGTGAAAAAAAAGTGTTTCAACTAACCCCACCCCTGGGGTAAGTTGAAACATAGGATGGGGTTAGTTGAAACACGGCTTGTAAAAATTTCAAAATAATTATTATTGTGTTGTTAGGGTTATACTTCCCTTGAAGGCACCCTTTAACATACAATCAGTGTGAAAAAATGAATAAATAAATATGTGGGAGTGCGGGTCAATACTTTGGACACAAGGTGACGAGTGTCACCATGGACCAAAATATGAGAAGCCGAAAATATTATAAAATGTACTTTCTGTGTGCACTTTTGCTTGTATTATTGCTTTTTAACCATATTAAAGCAATATTGAAGAAATTGTGTAAACATGTTACAAATTTTGAAACAGTCAAATTTTTAACCATATTTTTCTATGTGATTTTCATGTGTCAACTAACCCCACCTCAAAAGTTTCAACTAACCCCGATGCCTATTTTTACATTTCAAAGTTCATTACACAAAATAAGAAATACAATAAAACTTTTATTTAACATTAATCTGGGACTTACTACTAGTGCTTATGATACTCAAAAAATAATTTCCTGAATCTTCAAACAACATGGATATAACGAATCTTTTCTGAGGGGTATAAAAATTAGTCAGTAAGTCAAAAAACAGATATTCCTTTCCCAAGCCAACACTGGTGGGGCATCAGTGCTGTTGCTAATTTGGTGGATGACCCTTACTAATACCTATTACTAGGTGCCAGTATTTTACCAAATTAATTTTTTGTGTCAGAAAAAAATACAATGTTTCAACTTACCCCGCGTTCCAACCCGGGGGGGGGGGTACTCAAGTTTGGTTTTGGTAGGGACGTGCCGCTGACATTTTGGAAGTGGACCCATAAATATACCAAATTTTCAAGAAATTTGGACCCATTGATATACCAAAAGCCAAATTTTCGGCCGAATTTAACCAAAATTGTCTTAGTTTTTACAAATTTTCCCAAAATTTTGGGGAAATTTTGAACATTTTGGCTAAATTAAGGAAAAATTGAGAAAAAATTTGAAAAAGGACCCATTCATATACCAAAATAGGCTTTGAAAAAGGGGTCATTGATATACCAGAAGGCCGAAAATGCTACCCATGTTTGCGGCACGTCCCCATATGGCCATTTGTACTGAGTACCCCCCCCCCCCCGGGTTCCAACTAACCCCAATCTCCCTTACATGTGAATAGATGATACTTATTACCTTTGCCTTAATTTTGCTTTGTCTGTATAGATCATGCCCAATGATAGGTCTCATGACCTAATGTAAACATTCAACATGTCTACATGCAGTTATGTTGTTTGTATTGCAGTGTATAATAATATTTACGGAGTCCCAACCGGGCCATGTTTGTGTGTCACTCATGCGGGGCCAAATGAAATAGTGTACCTCCGCGTTTAATATTTGTTCATGCGCCCAGCCACCATAGCATTATGCACTGGTCTATTAAAAGTTTGGACTCTTTAATTCCAAAGAGTTTGGACTCTTTAATTTCAATTTGTATTACATGCAACATTTCATACAATAGTTCTAAGAAATGCTTTGAGTCTCAATGTGGATTCTGCCTGATATTTCAAAGAGGAGTTATTTTTAACTGAGCAATGCGTTATTCATTCCATAGGCAGGGAAATTATTCTGAAAATTTAGGTTGGGTTAGGGTATGGGTACGGGTACGGGTTATATTAAGGGTTTTGCTCAATTCCGGATAATGCCCTTTTGCTGAATTCAGGATAATGACCCCTGCGGAATAATTGGTAGAAACCCAATATTTGTTTGAACAGTTTTGTGTCTGCTGAATGTGGCTGATGATAATACCCATTTCTATGTTCATTATATGAGGCACCAAGATCAGTGTCTTGGTTAGGATTTGACAAGTGCCCGTCATTTTCACCAAAACTGCCTGTCCAAAATTTGAAAAGGTAGGCATAACCCCAAACATTTTATTGGGAGGAGAGACACACAGGCTTGAAAATGTTGAAAAGTATATGCTCAAAACACTGTAAGTGTGTCTATGACCATGCACTGCACTATTCCATGCTGTTTTAACTGTGACACATGGCCTACACACATGGCCTATATTTAGGGGGAAATTAATTGGTTTCAAATGCGTGTTTTCTTGGAAGTAGTGCAATTATGGCTTCCAGTGAAAAACATGGGAAGCAGAAATTATTATCATAATATTTTACGTGATGACCTATAGTTCAAACAGGATGGAATATGTTTTTGCAACTTAGCAGGGCCGTAGCAAGCGGGGCAGCCGGGGATGCCATGGCCGCCCCACATTTGTCATGGCCGCCCCACATTTTACAACCTTGCTACGCCCCTGCAGCTTAGAATCTGCAGTTTTCATTTCAGAAATTGATAGTTATGTTATTGTTATTCAAGACACTTTCTTTTTGCTGGGAGAGAATTAATTTAACGCAAGTAGAGCATTGGAAATGATAGTAAATGATAGCGATATCGATATAAAACATTTGTTTTGTTCACATAATGGGATATTCCAGTATTCCAGTTGAAATCCATACACCCCAGTAAGATATTAATCTTCCAAGCACTGGCACACAGGGAGTGTGTCTTTTAAATAGGGTTACCCAAATGGGTGACTATTTGAAGGGTGTATGAATTTCAACTGGAATAGCCTAGAACAAAATCACGCTAACAAAGGGAACATTTAAAAGATGAGTCATGTGCTCTCCTCATGGCTCTCCTAAATGCTCAGCTAAATAAAACAATTTAGAGGTGTGAATTATTGCTCTCCTTATAAAAAAAAGTGTCTGTTATTCTCTGTGTGCTTTTAATCACAATAGCTTTTTCACATGTAACACTCACTCTTTTTCTCCTCCTGTCTTCTACTCTTCTTCCTCCCATTTTCTCTGCTTCTCCATCCCTCCACTTTCTCTCATTCCTTCCTCTTTCCCATCTCATTTTTCATCTCCTTTATGCTATTTCATTCCCTCTCTTCATTAACCCTCTTGCAGAAAGCATAAAACCACTACCCCATATCACTACTATGAGCCCAGAGGTGTCAAAGAGTGTCAGTACTATAATGGCATGGAAAAACAGAAAAAGAACGCCCATCGCTTCATAACAGAAAAGGGAGTGTACGCCAAATGGGCAAAGCGCTCACCAACCATCTCATTTCACTATCCCAAGTGGGAGCCATCAGGATAGACTGTCATGATGCTAATGTACTATATCAAGGTTTGTACATGCATGTCTTCCATCAAATCTATTCGTTTTGCATTAAACCCATATTATAACATTTGCTGAGGAGAACGCCTCAAAATTTTTTTTAATTCTGTTTTTTACACGATTGTAATGTACTTTAGTCAATAAAGATACTTTGCAAAAATCAAGACTTTAGGTGCTGTAGTTTTGTCAAAATCCGAGATTTTGAATAAAACGATGGAACTGGCGTTTTATTATTACGATGGAAATATTAGTCATACACGTATGCACAGTACGTACACAGCGTGTGGGATACACATACACACACACCCCGAGGATCGTACCGTATTACAACCGCGGGAGTAACATGACATGCATGGGTGCTAGTAGTAAATTCCAATTTCCTATGCTTTATCTCACTTGTTCGGCTCAAAATTAAAAGGGACATATCTGACAGTAAAAGCTAACATTTTATGGAAAATAAATACTAATCTATTTTTACAGAAATGTTATAATATGGCTTTAAGAGTATCATAATTGATTTCTGCATAATGTGGGATATGCATGTATCTTAAGTATCTTTTCTGATGTAAACAACATGTAACTGACTAACTGTTTCCTTTAAAATAAGGGAACATTAATAAAACATAACAAATGCTATTCAAGAGCCTCTTCAGTCAAGCCCAATACTATTCTCTGACCAATTCTTTTGAGAATTTTACAAAGTCACTATCAGGGACAGACTTATGTTTCAGTTTTCTACTGGCCCTCCGGGCCAGTGAAACAGCAAATCTACTGGCCCTGCAATAAATTTACTGGCCCAACTTTTTCAATATGTTCCATGCCCGTAACCATGCAGGGGGTAGGTGGTGAACCCCCCTTGCCAAATAACAAAGTCCCCTATTTTGACCCAAAAAGTCCCATTCACAAGCATAGCAAGCGAAAAATAGAGGTTTTCAGTCCTTGTCGGTCAAAAAAGGTCCAAATTTTGAACAAAAGTCCACTTTTTAAAAATCCTGGTTATGGGCCTGCACGTTCCAATGCGACTTTTAAAGTTAGAGACTACCAATTACCAAACTTGACACATGTTACTTGTGTGTTAACATTATTCTGTGCCACCATGGACCCTAAAAATCTTTTTCCAGGATGGTGCCACTTTAATTCAAGCAAACCTGAACATTTTAATTGTTTTATACTGCGCATACTCAATATAGAGAGACTGGTCACTAACACAAGTTCAGTCAGTAGTCCTTCCTTAATCTATAGTTCCAAAAGTTCACAAAAGAAAAGATTCAAGTATGCGGTATTTGCGATATCGCTATCATCATCAGATAGAGCATGAAAGAGCTTGGAAATATAGTATGTAGGCCTATCGCCGTAAATAGCGGCCGTATATTTCCAACTTGCTTGCAATGCAATGATAAGAATAAATAAACAAAAAATCATTAAATAAAAATATAAATTACACACAGGTGACAAGTGGAGCAGAAACTGTGTCCAATTGTGTTCATCACTGATTATATCTTGCCTCATATGAGTTATATCAGGATCAAAAATCTAGTGGCCCGCCGGGCCAGCATTGTTGGAAGTTTACTGGCCCGAGGCAAAATCCACTGGCCCCGGGCCACCGGGCCACTGCTTAAATCCGTCCCTGGTCACTATAACTTTTGAATAATAAAAAAATCCACTTTTGTTGAAATCGTCTTAGTTTGCATTTTCATTGATATACGCTGCCAACTTCTCATCTTTACCTTTTATTACTATGAATGCCTAACTAATGATGATTTCATTCATTTTAATATTGCTTTTGTTTTAAAATTTACTTACAATCCTTCAATAATAATTATCTTTTTACCACAAAGTTTGCTGTGTTGTTGAATTGTTTCTCTTTTTAACACTGACAATATAAAGCAATTTGTAATTTTTATTGCATCGTTAGTTAATGTTAAGGTAGTCAATATTAATAGAAAAATACACCTTTACCAAACTGTAACAGGTCAGAAAAACTACTCTTCTTTGAAAATTTTAATTTTCAGCCCCAAACACACAATATGTTTGGTAAAAATAAAGTAACCGACACAGTTCCATTTTACTTAAATCTGTGATTCCAACACAGGGTATAGATGAGGTGACTTCTGACGTCAATGCCTGGCAGTATGCGTACGCATCATCACATTTTCCATTGTTTTTTGCCTGGCAGTATGCGCACGCATCATATTTTGTTCAGGGCTTGTGTTTTTAAAACTCCCGCCACATCACAATAAGGCCATTGAACAGTGTAGTGGTTGCATTGGGTTCACTTAAGCATATCGATAACAGTACCTTGCCTTTGTTGATAAACATTGAGATCAACTCATCTATACAGTATACACTCAGATTTGGGCATTAGATTAATCTGTGTCAGAGACTCAGAGCTGAGTTATAAACATAATCATACATCTTAGCACAGTAATTATTTAGACAAGGTAGCGTTTATTTGCCATGAGAGCTCATTGTTGGTTCAATGCAATAAACACAAAATCAAGGTTTGATTGAATAAATGAAATATTGGCTTTATATCATTGTCACATCACATTTCTGCCAGCTAGTTTGAATGAAAAACACATTATCACAGGTCATGCACAATATCCATTAATTGTCATGCTCAGCAACCTGATCTCATTCTGCATGCTTTTTGTAATGTAGACAAAATGATTTGAACATGAGTTCTATTGATGCTGTCTCTTAACTAAAAATATATCTTTATTCTTCCAAACAGATATCGTGACAATGCGAAGAAAGGCACCCGATACCATTATTACAACAATTTAGGTGGAACTGAGTGTGGATATTATTATACCATGGAGAGACAAAGTAAGAATGCCCATAGATTTGTGACGGAGAAATCTATCTATGCCAAATGGGCTAAAATGAACCCGCCCATACACTTCCATCATCCTGATTGGGATCCTCCTGAGGAGTCCAATCATAAAATCACCTGGGGAAAAAAGAAGACTATGTAAGAACTTGGCTCACTTGAGCTAACAAATCCCATTGAATCATATTGGAAAGATGTTACTTTGAAACTGTCATATTATTACCCAGCCAGTCAATTGGTTATTAAAAAAAGATCTGTACTTTCTCTACTTAAAGGAGTAATTTTGTGATCTTAGCATCAGCAGAGTTATGCATGATTATGTGTATTACACTGCTCCATAGACAATGTGTTGTAATTTCATTATGGTATACCAGAACGTAATTCAAATTTCATGATATTTTTCAAGAAATATTTGGTACATAAACATTATGTAGCCAAAGGTTTCAAGTGGTATAAAAATCTCAACTTTTTTTGAGAAAAGTGGGGGGATGAGGCTATGGATCACTTAAATGCCCTTTTAAAAGGATATGGATTAGATATTAATTTCTTATCGACTGATGTTTAGTAGTCATGTTTACATGGTGCAGTTGACATTGGCTTGTTTGGCTCACTGGTTACATAGCTTACCCAGTGCATTTGGAGAAGTGTTCAAAGCATCCTCTGTGGGATAACTGAGAATAGATCTTCACAGATATCAGGAGATTGCCTGCCTTGGTGCCATCTTGGAGGAAACCATCTGCTTCAGACTGCCGTCAACAGTTTCGCCACCCAGACTGGGTAACATATACTTGCCAACTGTCCAGATGTACTCTTCACTCTCCTTATTTTTAGTTTGCCAAAATGAAAAACAGGGACTGCCCATATGTAAAGGAATTCAAGAGGACAAAGAACTGTCATCCGATTAGAATTCTTAAGCAGATACTAAAATTGTGCAATTATTTAAATTACTGACATTAAGTGTTGCCTTTAGTCCATATATCTACCTCGAGTCACTGGCACTAGCTTCAAAGTTCAGTGTGTTCTGCGTTAGCTTAGCGTTACTTGGTGCGTGTACATACTTTTACATGCGTGATCAACATGCCGCATATATACACGCAAGAAATCACGCTAAGCCAATGCAGCACACGCTGAACTTCAAAGCTAGTGCCAGTGACTCAAGGTAGTTACATAGACTATAGCGGGAATACAGTCTTAGCAGACTGTATGGTGTCCAGGAAGAAAAAAGGAAGAAGAGGTTATTTTCAGTTCAGTTTTATTAAGATTTTTGGCCCAAGCCTTTAGGCTAACAATCTTAGTAAATGGTCAAATTGGCCCAACATCCAAATCCTTAGAGGAAGCACCTCCTGACATCAAATAATCTCTTCTGTGTCTTTGAAAAGAAGACCTGTTGCTTCTTGGTTATAACAAACCCATAATATACAATATTCAACAGAATAGACGACTGCAGATCCGCCGGATAACGCTTTTTCAATGGGAAATGAACTTTGCTGCTTGGATGATTTCACGATGAGGTTAGCATTTATTCCGTATTGAAAAGCGTGTTCCGACGGATCTGCACTCGACCTGCCTCCTAATTAGCCCACACCTGCTTCCTATTGGTAGCTGTTAATAAATGCTACCTCCTTCCGCACATGTATGATCAGCTATTGACAGCGCCATCTACGTCAGCTACCAATAGGAAGCAGCAGAGGAGAAAAGTCAAAGCTGGTCATTTGAGAAAGGATTTGTTTGAGAACATTTATATAATTTTAATGGACAATCCTGATTAATCTATTTGTGGAATGTTCTGAACCTTCTTGACTTCTGATATACAGTATTTGGAATGTAAATGCATGTCAACTCCCATTTCTACCTTTCTCAGTAAGTGCTCCTGAAAATAATTGTCTTGAGCAACTAGGTGCTTATTAGGTCAAATATGTACAGGTATATTTCAGAGAACAGAAATAAAGTTCACAGTTGAGAGTTTGACAGTATTGGATTGGACTGTGGTGTAGAAATCAGTGACTGCATCATGACATATTGTTTTTGTAAATGTCTTCAAGATCCCAACATGGTTGCTGGCTGACAATGGGATTGTGCAATTACACTCAATCCCCCTGTATTTATGATAAGATTTGCCACAAAAGTGATAAGTATGTATGCAAAATAGTGGAAAACAAAAATGATTCTTTGTAATTCCTTGGCTAACTCAAGGTTAAGAATCATTTGTGATTAAAACTTCAATATCAAAACTAAGTCATTCAAAATGGTTGCAAACTTGCAATGTACATAAGACTTCCATCTTTTTTTCACAGGGTTTAACAGTGTCACTATTGTAACATATTTTTTAAAAGAGGAAACTTTACCACTTTGCCACAAGAGCTTCATGGTAAGGCAGACCATAAATTCACAGGTAATTACAGTGGAAACTCGTTAATTACAAGCTCTGATAATACAAAAAACCTGATAAGACAAGCTTGATTTTCAGGTCCCTGGCACTGAATCCCTATGTAATATGTGATGGATGAGAAAAAATCCTGATAAGACAATCTAAATTTTGTGACCCCACAAATGTTGCATTAAAGAGTTTCCACTGTACCTTAATTATGGAGCTACAAGTCTGTATTTCACACAGTTACTTGCTATGGACTTTCAGAGTGTCTTTGAGGTACCTCGGGAGTACCTATGTACCTATAATATTTTGCAGATTTTCTTTTACAAATCAAGTATACTGCATGCTGACCGTCCAGCGCATATTATTTTGCACAAAGTCCTATGCACACACTTGACGTTTGTATTCACGACGGTTAACGCTTAAAAGAAACCTTGCAAAAGATTATACATGTATTATGGATTGAGGAATAGAGGGAAAAGTACCATGAGATCGCTCAGTTTATAGGGTACCCGTACAGGGAGAGGATGCCTGTGTAGATAATATAGATTCTCATGGATAAAAAAGATAACAGACCGTGTACAAGCAGTCAAAGTCTCAGCATCACCCAATAATACGGGCCGATTATTCCATGAAATGCGACAGACAAAATTGCTACGCACTTACCGCATATTTTTACGGTCTATTGGGTAATCGTGGAGGCACGCAAGGCTCTATCGCGTATACACGAAGGCACGAAATGCTGGTGTGATTGTTACATCACACAGCATAATCGAACAATCTGCCCTCGGGAATATGGGATAATTCACAGCATACAATGCGCAGGGACTTTGACTGTTGATACATGGTCTGTGTAGATATCAATGATCCATGTGTGATAGAATCAATCAAATGAATCAATTTTGGCTGCTAGGATCACAAAAACCTTAGTGTGCAGTGCACCCAGCAACCCATGTAGTTGACATTTTTGTGTTCCCAGCAGTTGATTTGTTGCAGAACATGTTTCATATACATTCTTAGCCAATCAGTAAATTAAAATGTTGTAAATTTTGTTAAAATTGGAATGATCAATTCCTGATGTTTGATTATTTTTACATTGCTAAAACATACTTAAGGGGGCACACAGGATCACTCAAAGTTGGAAATTTTAAACATTATTTTGTGTTGTATTTTTAAAAGTAATGATGATAACTACATAAAAGTATACATTTTCAGAAAGGAAATGACACAAGGAATCCAACTAGCACGGCAGATTTCTGCAAAATGAGCAGTTTTGAGAAAAGCGTCAACATTGATTTTCCATGCCAATTTTTTTCGGTCCGCCATAACAACTTACCCAAAATATCAACATGGATGAAAATTGCATATTTGTGTTCTAAAGACACGCATCTAGAAAGTGTTTTCTTAAATTTTTGAATTTTTTCTTCGTTTTAAAAATATGGGTCAAAAAAGATCAAAATTTGACTTTTTTTAAATTTTGACCAAAATTGGAGATAATTTAAGCTATATTTTCAAAACGAAGAAAAATTCATAAATTTGAGAAAACACATTCTAGATTTGTGTCTTTAGAACACAGATATGCTATTTTTGTCAATTTTGATATTTAGGGTAAGTTGTTATGGCGGACCGAAAAAAATAGGCATGGAAAATCAATTTTAGCGCTTTTTCTCAAAAGTGCTCAATTTTGCAGAAATCTGCCGTTAGTTGGATTCTTGCATCATTTCCTTTCTGAAAATGTATACTTTTATGTACTTATCATCATTACTTTTAAAGATACAATACAAAACAATGTCTAAAATTGGCCACTTTGAGTGATCCTGTATAGAAAAGAATCTTAGCCATAATGATAACTCAGAATTTAGTGTGCTTGATCATTTTATATTGACTTGTAGTATAATAGAAAATGAATTTTTATGATGGAAATTTTATTACTTTTGTAATATTATTAATGTTATATAAGATGTTACTGAGGGAATGTTCTCAGTCATCTGGTATTTGAAATCAGCAAATTTGGGAATAAATCTAAAATTAGAATTGACTGTTTTTGTAGACTTGCTCATTTGCATAGGGCTGTGCCATCAACACAATACATAGCCATGTATTGGGCTATTCCAATTAAAATCCATACACCCCCTATGGAAGACATGCCTTAAATTTCCCACACAGGGAGTGTCAATTTCAAAAGGAATCATACATTTGAGATTCACACTCCCTGTGTGGATGATTAAAGCAATGTCTTCCATAGGGGGTGTATGGATTTCAACTGGAATATCCATTTACATAACCAGCCCAACAGGTCTTTCCAGATGCATGTCTTTCCAGATGTAACATAGCAAGTCTGCAAAAACAGTGCCCAAGATTTATTCCCAAATTTTGCTGATAAGACGTTATTGTTGAAGGTGTCTTTTTTGTGCATTTTTCTTTCAGAATGTGTAATTTCATCTATATGTGAAAATATTTAAACCAAAGATTTGCTGATGTTAAAAGATTATGGTGCACATTAGTTCAATCACAAGTTTACGCTTTCTAAGAATATCAATCCGAGACTCGGCTAAGAATAACACCTGTGTTTTGCTGACATGCACAATGTATTTGGGTCTTGAATTCTTAGAAATGATTATTGATTTGTTGTGCATTTCTGGAAAATATGGATCAATATGGCAAAATATTGTTAAGATAAGAAATAACATATCATATGTGTGTGTGATTGGATATCTTTGTTTTTTTCCACAACATAGAGAATTTGGACTTTCTCTGATAACAGGAAGAGTGACTCCATGGGGCCAGCTTCTATATTTTGGCAGTCTAACATTGTAGTAATATAAGTACACATGTCAATTCTATTTACTCATTTTTGAAAATACAATAAAACAATAAAACTTGATACAAAAGTGAAATTAAAATTGATTTAAATAAATAAAAAGGTTTTTGTTTTTGGTTACCATTGTGGGATATTTGATAAAAACATAGCCCTTAGGGTCTGTGATAAGAACCAGTGACAAACATTCAATACCCATATTTGGGCATAGTGCATTCTGGGAAGTAAATTCTATAAATTAAAGTAACTCACTCCATAAATGCAAAATGTAAAGGGCATTGTGGGAAGGACGACACACCTTGACATGCCAATCACATGGAAAGTTTTGTGTGTTGCTAATGCCAGGTCGGCCTCATCCACTCCAAAATTCGGGAAATAACAGTGTTTATATTACATGATTACTTCGTCGGTCGCAACACATACTGGCGAACGTGAAGGGCAAAATACGTCTCCGAGCAAAACGTTTTTGAAGGATATGCTACTAGTAACGGAGTCGATACTCCTCCACTGTTATCTCTCAGTGGCCCGATTCCATTAAAAATTAAAGTTCAAGGTTTAAACTATTAAACTGTATCTTTAATAGTCAACAAGGAATAACTATTATAGGATATTAGCTAGCTCTAAATCTATACGCCACTATGTGAAACGGAAAATTTGGAAAATGGCTATACGCCACTATGTGTTGCGACCGACGACTTGATCAGATTTAGGTGTTGTATAGTAGGCCTACATGTGTACCAAAGTCCAAGATTCACCACTTTGTGGGGAAATGCAAGCATACAGTAGTTGGTAACAGAATAAATTATTGGACAAGAAATATCAATTTTAATATGTTGATAACATCATAAATTAGTTGACAAGAAAGGAAATTTGTAATAGATATTTGTATTAATTTATATGAAAAATTATATGAGTGACATTTAATGTGTAATGTAATTGTTGCCAGAACTCTGCCATGTAGATGTATGTTAGATAATGTGCATATCGTTCCACATGCTGCATATTTTACTTTTGAGTGACCATTGTAGGTACAACCTTGGTCACAGTAATGTTTATCCCTAAGTAATGTAAGTTTTCAAATCTGGAAATAATCGTATAATTTGGAAGCTATACTTGTGAAGTGTTTTTGGAAAAACATTTATATTTTTGACATTTAGCAGTCCTCGAAGTAAACTTTATAAATCTAATGATATGTACTTAAAGCGCATGTAGCTGGGAGGAAAAGCCGTCCATCGTTTGGAAATTTTGATGTTTCGTATTTTTTCCCCAAAAATACCTCAAATATTTAGGTCTTTTTGGACATGAATCTTATATTAAAAGACTAGTATTAATTAATAATAGTAGCGACAATTGGACATGAATTTTAATATTAAAAGTAGCAATTAATAAAGACAATTGGACATAATTTTACAATTAAACATATTAATTACAAGATTAATTGGTTCTTATATAGCTTTTTATATGACATTTCATGTGTTCTAGCAAATATGCAATGTGTATCTTTTGTTTTGTGTGGTGCATTAGCGAGTTTTTGTTTTTGACGATGAATGATTTACGACAGTAAAGTGACATCTCAAGTCATGCTGGCATGGATCATTTTCGTCGTCCTCCAGTTTCTACAATTACAAATGCCAAATTTGAGTTATGAAAATGACAATGACTTTTTGATGATGTGGTAATTAAAGGCCCATTCAGTGATTTGCTCATCTGGACAATCGTCAAAATCATCACTGAAAATTCAGGTTTTGGTACCTTTGTCATTGTTACAGATGTGCTAACATAGCCTGCTAGTGGTTCAGCCGAAAGCTGTGTATTTAACACAAAATGAGGCATTTACATAAAATCTGTAATTTACATACTGACAGTATTTTGAATGAGGCCTCAACTGTGACAATACTGCTGTTTTCTTCATTTTTTGCCAACTTTTTTCATTTCAAAAATATCTAATGACAATTTTAATGATTTATCCTTCACTTTTAGGCGATTTATACACAATTTTAATTTTTTTGCACTTTCGCTGGGATCACTGAAAGGGCTTTTAAATTTTATCATCGTCCACCGTCATCAAAAACAAAAACTCACTATTATCATCTGGATCTCCCATCATGCTTTGTAAGTATTGCCTCAGATAAAAAACAAGAGGTGTGTCCCTGGTTTTGTCATAGAGATTAGACATAGAGGCCAGGCTGTAAATAGCCCAGTGCTTAACGCTATCATAAATCAACCATTTTGGCTTGTCATTCATGGACACTAAAATATTAGACAGAGCTCAAAATCAAACCATAATTTGTATCTTAGCCTCAGTGTTGCAACAGTTTGTGCATAATAGCATGCTGTGCACATGGCGAAACAACCTGGCCGGAGGCACACTATTTTGCCCTACATGAATGACATGTATGCAGATGTGGCGTAGTCAGGACTCTAAGTCTAATAATCTCTTTTAGTTTTGAAAATAAATGTTAAATAACTCCAGGAACATAAGGTTAGTTTAAACTGTCTTTGAGCCACTGTGGCTTTGAGAGGTGTTTCCTTACCCAAAAGGACCAAAACTTGAATGATTTTACAGGATTAAGATGGGGGAAAAGAGCAGCACCACTAAGGCAATAGAGAGTCTTTCAAGCTTTGCTCTTGTGATTGTCCTACCATTTTATATTTTTGTTACCGTACATAATATGATGATGGTGAAAACAAACTTGAACTTGATAGAAACAAATTAGTTTGATCTTTTGATCGACCATTGATTCTTGGTCTTCTTTAATATTATTTATGAAATCAATCAAATGACTATTGTCAAATGTGATAACATAATGAATCTTTGCCTGTGTCTTTGACAATGATTAATATAAATATAGCATTAATTCTGACTAATTAACTTGTTAGTTCATTAATAATAAGCATCAGAGCAGCATCGATGGTCGATCCAAAGATCTAACAAATTTGTTTCACGGTGCACAAGTTATTTTTTTGATACTTAATTTATGTATTGCTGTAATTTTGTGATTGTATTTATTGTAATGTTTCATACAATAAATGTGCAAACTGACTTTAATGTTTTATTATGTGTCATTTTTTAATTCAGTATAACCATGAGTACCAATTCCAAAATACAATTCCATCCTTTTTTCTGGACATCTTGAATCTCTGTTATCTGTCATCTCAAAAGCAAAAACGTTTTGAACACCTTAATTTCTAGCTAAGTTCCTGTAGCCTGAATGAACAGTGCAAACTGATGTTGACTTCCCAATTTGGAGTTATCAGTCTCAAGGGTAGACGAGGCATTGTTGGTCGAAGCAACCTAAAAATCGATTTTCATTATCTAGATCAATATATTATTGAAAATTAATACCTTGATGTTTTGCAAAAGATCGTTTTGCAAACTTGCTTAATTTATTTGTTGTTAATGAGTTATGTATGTTTTACATAAGTGTTGTTGTTTCAGCCCTCTTTACAACGTAACTCAAGAACCGCAGCACCTATAAAAGTATATATGTGATATTTTAATTCTTCTGCACACTCGCTATGAATTGAGCAATGTAGTTTTTGCCAAAGCTCACTGCCATTCGTAAGATGCTGTGAACTACCAAATCACAACAGTTTAAAATAATTAATAACCTTAACAAGCTCAGACTGCTTAATTTCCTGCTGGGAAGCACTTATGAAGGGCATTATCTACAATCCTAGTCAAAAGTAGTTGGAACACTTGTGTAAAAATAGGACTGACATCCTAAATATTTGCTTTCTTTGGTGTTAAGTTTGAACCCTTCCCTATTACTACAACCCTCCCCCTACTCCACCAATGAAGGTTGGGTGTCTCTTGGGGCGCATAAACAACTGGCAACATTGATCGGGGGAATGGGGGGGGGGTATTATTTGAAGTACCCGTATCAAAGTGTTCCAACCATTTTGTTTGGGATTGTAGGATGTATCATGCATATACAGCGCACTATAGCCAAAATATTAAATTCTCAATCATGAGAGCCAACTTGGGTAGTTATTTGCGTCGAGCGTACTACGCAAATACCGGCGCTTACGGCGCAAACACAACTTTTGAGAATTGACCAATCACACGGTCATTGCTAGGCAAGGTCAAGGTTCGGTCATACAGGTCGCGCGATAGTGCTATTCTATGAAAAGTACGCTGATGCAGAAGGTAAATCCTCTCATGATCGAGAAATTGTTATTTTGGCTATAACACCAATGATTACCACACAATAGTTTGCTTCACAAGTTGCTCAAACATCCTGATCAGATGTGGACATTGGACATGTAAATTGCTTTCGTAAGGGTGAGATTTCTTGAGGAATTATTAAATATTAAAGGAATGGTATAACATACAAAGCAAACAAATAGGCAACCAAAATCAATTTCACATTTTGAGAGTGAACTTGTTTTATTAGTACAGCTCACGTTATAAAAAGTGATACAAATAATATGCTACTTAAATAGACAAGTAGAGGGTTGACAACCAGAAAGCTCTAACGCTCACACAGGAATCCTTTGTGAGTTCAGGATTTCTGGCTCTCAACCCTTGGAAATGTGATTGTAATGATGAAAAATCGCAAGTCTTACTTCCAATTGAATTGCAACTTGAATGTCAGTAATATATCTGTCCAATTTTTATTACCTCATAAAATTCTCATTTGTACATTTGAACATACTACATTACAAAAGAATTGTTCTCTATTTTTGGCTCTAATCTGAAAATCAAAATAAACAAGTCACTGTTGTTCTTGGGTTATTGATTCATTAAAATCACCATTTAATGATATAATTATTATGGATTCAACTTTATTATCTTTATGCATCATTAAACAAGGCAATGAATATCAATATTGCAACAGATGGTGGATGGTTGCTATAGCAACCAACATATGGCATTTTACTATTACCAGTACATCAATTATATTGTAATCACTGGGGTTGATGGCTTAAAGAGTTAACAACACATCTGGATTTATTCATAAAGTGTTACACAAGTTCAACATTTAATGAATAATTATTCATATAATTATTCATTCACTCATCAAATGAATGACTGCTTGATAATTTCATATTAGTATTTCCTGTCTGAACACTGTAAAATGCAAAGTATACTTTCAGTTCTTAAAGGTAGGTAACCTGATTGACAGCCTCATCCCCCCACTTTACCCCATCAAATTGCAGATTTTGGTATCAAGTGAAAGCTCGTATTTTCTCATAAACATATTGAAATTAGGCGTTCCAAATTGGTATACATGTATTTCCGAAGAAATCATCAAAAAACTATTGAATTAGTCCACCACGTTTGAGAATAATTTGACATTTTTTGATGATTTCTTCGAAAATACAGATTTGGAACTCCTAATTTCAATATGTTAATGAGAAAAATATGATCTCTCATATCAATTTATAAAATGAATATCATTAATAGAAACACTGTAGACTATAATATTATAATGATTATCATGCTGTATAAAGTGTCCCATTTACAAGAAACATTTGTGTTCTTTTTGCAGGATTGCTGGAAAGGGACAACATTTTCTGTTATACATCAATTTTAACGAATTCTATTTTCCAAATATATCAGGTCACCTTCCTTTAATAGCAAAAGTATTACCTTCTTTGTGATCCAATTACATAGCAATCAATAAATCAACCTGTTTGACAGTGAACAGACCTGGGCCAACTCAAAGTGTACCATTTCCTAGTAAAATAAAGTAATAATGTTATCAATCTCATAACAAACAAGTGCAAAGTGCATATTCACTTCCTGCATGCTCAAGATTGTATTTATAACAGTGATTGCTATCAACATAACAAAATAGACTGCCTATTTTTAACACACATCAATATTCTTTAGCGATGAAAAAATCCCACCACCTGCTCTACAGCTAGACTAACCCAGATTTTGGGTTTGCTGTTTGCTGAAGTAGATTGATTAGACCAAAATTTTCTGAATATTGTGAAGTGATACATTTTGAAGTGTGACTGAAAAAGTTTTGAAGAATATGCCCAGTTACCTGAACGGTCCGCCTGCCCATAGAAAAGGACTGCTTTTTGTCGCAAGAGATAAGCTACTACAATTGACAAATTTAAGGGTATACGATGTATTGTTGGGTTGAAGCAGCAGAAAAAAAAGAAGTTCACAGCATCTTGCGAATGGTAGTGAGCTTTAGCAAAAATTGCATTGCTCAATTCATAGCGAGCGTGTAGAATTCAAATATCACAGATATACTTTTGTAGGTCCTGTGGTTGAGTTATGTTGTAAAGAGGGCTGAAAAAACAACACTCAGTTTGTAAAATGTACATAACTCATTAACAACAATATAAATTAAGCAAGTTTTCAAAGTATATGATTTGTAGAATGAACTTTTGCAAAACACTAAAGTGTTATTTTTCAATATATATTGATTCAGATAATGAAAATCAATTTTTTTTTGGCTGCTTCCACCAACAAATACCTCGTATACCCTTAATCAGAGTGATAATAAATGAAACTGTAAACGATGCTTTCAAATACATTTTGTTGTCATATCCTTTGTTATGTAATTAAGATTACAAAATATCTTTTCTTTTTATCAACATTGATCAAGAATGTGAATAATTTATTAAAGTATACATTGTACCACACAGAATGGCTTTTGAGTTGAATATTTAAATACAATGCAATGCACCTTCTTGGAAAACTGCCTTTAATCAGCTATTGATAAAGCAATATTAAACGATCATGAAAAGGAAAGGGAAAACATCCTGTTTGACTTCAGGTCTGCACCTATCCAATGCATGGATATGACAAGGATCAAGTAGAGTTGGGAGCCAGCCGGGGGTGCCAGTGTCAAGCTTCCTTAAATTAGGGTTGCTCGTCCTGTAATTGTGAGCAGTTGTGCACAATTTTTGATCTTACAACGTACAAGAGCATGGTGCATTTAGAGCCCAATTTGACTTGAAAATTATAGGACTCAAAAAGACTTTGCATAAAATATGTTCTTTTCATTTACCATGTTAAAAGCTTTCCCTGAAAAGTAAACTTAAAATAGTTTAACATTCACTAAAACTTCTTGTAACCCAGGGGCCACATTTCAACAGAAACCGGCACCTGATCACAACTACACAATGAATATTGAATGTAATATTCAGATGTGGATATAAATGTACAAATGTATATTACACTGGTTTTTGACTTTTTTCTACTTAATTGCAATGGTGTTAACTTTGAAAAATCAAGTTAGATTAGAACTTTTAAGCTTAAAAACAACAACAAATGCTGCACCACATTAAAATTGATGAAGCCAACATCTATTTATAAATTGCCCTTGGTGTACATCCGTCTCACCATTGGCAGGGCGCATAAGCACCTCTGCTTGCATAAAACAACATTGTAATCATGATTCTTCCAGTCACTATCAGTGTTTTATTAAACAAAACAGTAAATATAGTCCATATGCCTTCCTAGAGGCAATAAAGTAATATAAAATTTGTGATGTTCTCAACACTGCTCATTTTTGCAGGAATCTGCCATGCTAGTTGGATTCTCTACCCTTCCAAATTGGCATCCAATTGAAATCACAAAAGTCAGTGACTACATTTGCTGCACTAATTAAGTTACAAGTTGATTTTACACTTTAGTAGCAAAAAGAATTTTTATACCAGAGGTGAAAGATGTTCTGTTTAATACACCATGTCATTACTGTGTCAGAGTTTAATTTATACTAATTACTACTAATTAACCTTAATTTCCTCTTCTTCTTATATCAATCATCAAACTGGGGACCTCTAAGTT
Organism: Amphiura filiformis; assembly: GCF_039555335.1. Taxonomy (NCBI): domain Eukaryota; kingdom Metazoa; phylum Echinodermata; class Ophiuroidea; order Amphilepidida; family Amphiuridae; genus Amphiura; species Amphiura filiformis. Next base: position 54,631,074 of record NC_092644.1, on the reverse strand, counting down.
GCCTGCATCAAGTCAAGTGAGTCACTTAAAGACAAAATCAAGATTAGATTTGTACTCCCAAGTTACATGTGAAAAAGGTTTAAGGTGGTACAACACCCTTTGATCAATTTGTGACTATTTCAATGATTTGAAAGTCCACTCAGCCCCAAGTTATGAAGTTTTTTGATTATTTTCTTATGTATTTTATTGTTTTTACCTTTATCTCAGTTTCAAATTTGCCGCCTTTGGCCCCCATGGACCAGATCGTGCCACATGAGTTAGCATTTTGTCTTGCTACATTAGTGGAACCGATGATTTTTGTCATCCTTACACCTCAAATGATAAAACTACAATTGGTTCAATTTTTTTTCATGCCCTCTTTTTCCCACAAGGGGTCGACGGTCATAATGGGGGCCAAAATGTAAAATTTGTTCTATCATGTTGTAATATACCTCAAATTGTTCCTCTCATTGCTAGGAATATACTCGTCATTTGTCATATAGCACTAGGGTGCTTAGGGTGCTGGCATTTTCTTCGGAAGGGGGGGTCCCAAATATGTCGGTGACCGGAGTCAATTTTTTATGACCCCCCCTATCGCGGGAAAAATTTTTTTACGACCCCCCCTATCGCGGTCGAAAAATTTTATGACCCCCCCTTCCAACTACACAGACTCAAGAAAAATTATTCATTGCGGAACTAAGGCGCGGAGCGTCAAAACTTAAAAGTGAAGAAAGTGTGTGGAGCGCGGTAAAATTTTTATTGTAAGTGTAAAGAAGGTAGCTGGAGCTTGAAAATTTTAAGTCACCAGCCCTTAATAATTCTATAACCCCCTATTTTGGGTGTTAAAAAAATTATAACCCCCCCTATTTTTGGTCTGAAAATTCTATGACCCCCCCAGTATTTTTGGGACCCCCCCTTCCGAAGAAAATGCCAGCCCCCTTAGTTCAGGAGTTTATAGAGTAAATTAGGTTAAATGTCAACTATCTCATAAATGGAGGCTAAAATTTCAAAATGCACCGATTGAATCCCGTCTTGTTTCAAATTACTCCTCTCGACAAACAAAATAGGACAATTTATTTGAGAAATGCATAACCTCGGAATCGGATGAAATCATGGGTCAAAGGTTATGCATCAAGCATGAACATACTTCTATTGGACTTTGGCAGCATTAACTCAGAAGGGGAACATGACAATACAAATTGCACTGAAATTGTGAATCAAGTATACGTTCGAGATTTCTTATATTAAGGAGAGTAATTTGACACCTGTTCTGATGAAATCGGACCATTTTTAAATTTTGACCTGTGTATGAAAGTTTTGACATTTAACCTGTTTGACCTTATAACTCCAGAACTAATTGACTTTTTTATTCCCTGTGGTAAGATGAACAATTTGTGATACATTAAAACACGATGGGACGGACTATTTTTAAGTTTTGGCCCCACTGTGACCTTCGACCCCTGGTAGGAATCACGGGGAATTCCAAAATCTTCCACGCCTTTTCCACTTTTTGTGGATGAAAATGGTTGGATCCTTTCTACTGCAGTATGGTACCCTGGCCCAAGAATTCCTTACTGTTCCACCATTAACAGGTTGTCCACACCAAGAGACGCAAGGATGCATCAGGGCACAACAGAACTGTTAAGAACTGTATGTTTCAAACATTCATGAGAAATTACCGGGCGATGAGAAAGATCAAAAACTCTCTGAAGAATCTAACACTAAACAGCCCTGTATAAAGATAGAAAGATGAAACTGACTGCTTTGGGGAGTATGAAGAAAGTTCTGAACATCTGCTAGCAGTTAGTTGTTAAATCAGAAATGATGTGGAGCTTTGTAGAAGCAGATTTGGGGGTATCAATTCCATCTTGCCACAACTATGTTCAAAACAATTAATGATCAAGCACCTAATTACATTGTCAATAGGTTTAATATCAAAGCTTCTGGTTACAAGAGGACACAAGAAATAACTATCCCCAAACCCAAAACGGATTTTAAAAAGGGTCTATCTCGTATTGTGGTGCCCTCATGTGGAACTCCTTGCCTGAAGATTTAAAAACAACCTACGATGTATCTCAGTTCAAGGTGAAATAAAATGAACATTTATTTTCTCCCTACATTCTACTCTATAATTTTACACTTTGTATATTGTGCATTACTGTATTATGTTTTATATAGTTGTATGTTATATATTATGTATAATTATTCTGTATATGTGACTCCTCGCCACAACTGAGCCCGGATGTCGCCAGTGCCACTATTGAGATATGCTCCATCAAACTTAACAATAAACAATAGGAAAGAAAGGAGTTATTGACTGTTTTATTGATTTTCACTACTTAAATGTCAAGTACTATAGACATGATATACATCATTTTAAAGCTAATTTCAAGCAGAATATTTTGGTTGAATATCTCAAAAATGATGATTGGCTCAGTTGTGGCGAGGAGTCACATATGATTTGGCATTGTTGCTTTTTAAACTAAATTGTATTTTGTAGCGCTCTTTTGAAACATTGTTATAGTCCTGAGTATTTTAATGTGGATCTTTGTTATCATATTTTTATAAATACTTTGTATTTTTGTGGAATACCTTATATATGTGTGTGTCCACAACTGTATTTTGTTAAATCTGATTTTTATCGTGTTTAAATTAAGTTTTTGAATTGAGCAGCAAAGGAACGTGGCAGGGAAAAATGGCAAGAAAAGCTCGCAGCTATAGTCACCGACAACACGTCAAACATGGTTAAGACGGTCAGAGATTTGGATTGGCTACACATGAAATGCTTTGGTCACACCCTTAACCTGGTAGTCAAAGCTGGAATTGCGACTAACAAGGTGCATACTGCAATCGCACGCTGCAGGCGCCTTGTGGCGTTCGTTATGAAAGGTATGGTATCCAATATATTGACATGATATTAGCAGTAGCACAAGTGCTTGCATTAATATACATGCTCATTGATATTCTATGATTTGAATTAGTTAAGCACAGTATATGTGCATGACATATTAATGCAATTTGCATGTCTGTAAGCTACAGGGATTCTATCAAGATTAGAAAGTGTGGACCAAAATGAGCAGAAAAGAGACAACGGAAGAGGATAATTGACAAGGTTGACAATTTTGATAGAGGATTTATCTGGCATCTAATCACAAATGTGTATCCACAGAACAGTGGCGTAGCTGAACCCAGGCCCTAGCAGATAGGTTCACCGAACACAGACGAGAGTGACGTTCTCATACGTGACACCACCAGACCTGTCCCGCAACATTTCAGAGGTGACATTCATGTCATCACTGACCTCACCGTTACTGCTCTCACCCAAGTGCATAACACACATGAACAGATAGTCACTGAACAACGTGTCATCTTCAATCTTGGAACTCTACAACCTAATGGGATGAACATTCAATTTTATGTTTTTAATATTAATATTTAAATGTTTACCTCATTTTCATTTCCTGTAATACTTTCTTCTTCACCTCTCTTTGCTTTTCTCTTTTGTCTCTTTTTTTTCTCTTCTCATTTCTATCAATTTCCTTTCTTTCTCCATTCTTTCTTTGCAGTAACTTGATGACCTTCTGTGTATCTTTCCCCCATTTGCGCCACCCTAGACGCTGCGCGTTGCACTTTTTGTTTTCTCGCACGACTCCTCACACATACCTTGGTGGGTTCATGCCTTCCTTTGTTTTCTGGCACGCAAAAGGTTTTCACTTCACACTTGACAAAGGTCTATGACCGAAAATTTGCGTAATATTTACTATGCAATAAGTGGTATGACACCAAATTTTTTGCTTGGATTATATTATTAAGAATATTGTAGAAGAAATGTATTAAATGATAAGATGTTATTGATGGAACCACATGTCAAGTTCATCAGCAGGTAACAAATTACAGTTCATATCATAATTTACACTTGTTTTTATTTTTATGGATTTTTAAAGATTGTTTAAATAAAAAAGGTGTATGTTTAGTCACTTCATTAGATGTCAATACAGATATATATCTGTGCATCCCCTCTGCATTTACTGCTGAAGCTCCCAGTGCAAGTCCTCATCAGCCACACCTAGTACTATACAGTGGACAAAACATGCAAAGGAGGCATCAAGCTGCCATTTCAGCATCAGCATCCCCTAACATTGGGCACTCCCATCACAGGCAATATGAGGCAGCAAACTACCATTTCAGCATTAGCAGCCCCTGGTTTTGAATTCAGATCTTTTATGTCCAAAATGGCAATAAAAACATGTATTTTGGAACAGAGTAAAGCTTGTTCGACAGAATAAAAGACAGCTTTGTACAGCTAAAAACATGTTCAACCTTGATGAGAAAGTTTAATTTGAACCTTATGAGTGCGGGTGGTCAAAATTAAAAGATTTATTCATTGTATGATTTCCCAGTGCTTTATTTGGCTGCTTTATAATTAAGCATGTTCACTGATGTAGCTTAGCACATTGAACATCCACTGAATTACAATACCACATTAGGTGGATTTTTTTCTGATTATCCTTTTGATCCGAAATAATTATTTCCAAACACTATTGCCCGCAATCCCAGTTCTGTTTCTCATGCATAAAAAGAAATTGAATTTTATGATCACATTATCTTTGATGAATTTTCAAAATTATTCTCCCAATTATAAACCATTAAGGCACTGTTTGAAAACACCACAATATTTCACATAGGATATTGATGGCACCTGGTAAAATCACTCCAAAGGTGGGTAGCCAATGCAGGTGGCTTAGCCAAAGACCAACATTTTCACCCAATGATGACATGGCAGTTGCAGACCGGACTTTGTGTCTGGCAGTCATGCTTTTACATCTGGCTGTATACTCGCAATCCGAAAGTTCGTCGTATACACATGTCATTACATAAACAATCAGCTGTTTGCAAACAATAATATTTAAGAATCAATATCAACTGTCAACACAGTTGAACATGCTGCACATTGTTTACACTACATGTACTGACTGTTGTAGCGAGCAATTTAATTTCCAAATCAACAAACTTGTATGGGTGACGTTCAACAAAAATTGAAAGGATTTTCAGAAGTTTTATAAGGAATAATATTCAAACAACAAAATGTGAAGGTTTCAACACTGGTCACTAAATGATGACCATGTCTGTGGAATGTGGATTACTATGCTTTTCTATGAAAAGCTGGATGACTGCATTCTTATACTTGAGGAACAAATGTATGATGCAGGAAAAACGCCCCAATTTACTGACATGATATTTCTCGTATCATAACCCCTGAGTGCGTCCCAACGCGCTGTAGCAGGTCAGTAGAAAATAGCGTATGTGTAGTTAGCATAGCAACTTGCATGACAGCGGCTGTTTGACAACAATGGCGTTTCAGTGTCAGGCAACCAAACCAGTCCCTGCCACTTTCATTCAGGCAGACATTGAGACAAAGTGTCGCAATGCGACCCATATAAGCACACAGAGGGCTAATGACAAAGCGGATGGGCACTGTATAGTTATCTGTAGGGAACCGGCAAGAAATCCCTAGCACAGCTGAGTACGCCTGAGCTTACACGGATACTAGTGAAGTACTACTTCCCAGCCAGGACCATTGATGGAAGAGAATACAAGTGTGCCAGTGTTGACAACTTCAGACATAGCCTGAATAGGTATGCTAAGCTGAATGTCAATCAATTCAGACATGGACATTATCAAAGACTCAGCGTTTTGGGTGGCAAATCAGAACTTCAAGCCGCGATGGCTGAACTGAAGCAAAAAGGACTAGGGAATACGTCTCACTGTTGTGATGGTGTGGTTGTTTTTTGGTATGATAAATCGTCATTAGGCTCCCAAACCTTACCTAATAACTAATAATATCATGCAGTGGTCTAAATCGGTAAGTAAAAATAAAAAGAAACAGAATTGTATGATCAAATTTTCTTTGATAAATTTTCAAAATTGTTCTCCCAATTATCAATAATTAAGAAGGCACTGCTTGAAAACACAACTGACGTAGGATGTTGATGGCACCTGGCAAAATCACTCAAAAGGTGGGTAGCCAATGCAAGTGGATTAGCCAGGACCATCTAATTAATATTCATGCCAAATAGAAATAATAATTATTTATATCATGCTTTTTATCACAACAAAACTGTGTATTATTTACTTTTTGCAAAGTTACCGGATGCTGTACAATATTCATGAAAGTATTGTACAGCATCCGAGCATGTAAGCTAAATATTGATCAATCATATTTTTGCTGATACCGTGTGTTTATCATGAGTGTGTATTGGATCATTGGAGCCTAGTCACACATGGCACCACTATGACAACAACAATGGCCGCTCCCAGACCTGGGAGATTCGCAAGCCTTGGTGAAGAAGAATTTAACAAGCTTTTAAGGAATAAAGATTCAGAAAACACAATCAAGGCAACGAAAAAAATCAGTTAATATTCTTCGAGCATATCTTAGGGAAAAGGGGCAGCCTGAAAATTTTGAATCTCTAGGTGGAATTAGCAAAACTGTTGGAAAAATTCTACGCGGAGCTTCGGAAAACAGACAATGATGAATACAAAACAGAATCCATGAATGCGATTTGTACCGGACTGAATCGCCATCTAAAGAACGAATAGCCTGGATTTATTGACATCATCAAAGATACTGAGTTTACCGATGCGAATGTTTCTTTCAAAGCGGTGTTGGTACAGCTGAAAAAAATTGGCAAGGGAGATGTGAAACACCATGCATCAATTGATGAAAATGACATTGAAACACTGTATCGTTCTGGTGTTTTTAATCAAGATTCACCAGCTGGACTTCAATACAAGGTTTGGTTTGAGCTCATGTTGTATATCTGTCGTAGAGGCAGAGAGAATTTAAGAGATTTGAAGAAGGGTCACTTTATCGTACAAGCCGATTCAGATGGACGAGAGTATGTTGTGCAAGCAGTAGAAGAATTGACAAAAACGACACGAGAAGACAACCAAGCATCAAGAGCAGATGCAGGGCGAATGTATGCAACCAATACCGATGAATGCCCGGTCGCATCTTTCAAAACGTATGTCTCTAAACTTAATACTGACTGTGAAGCATTCTTCCGAACTCCAAAATGAGTTGCACCTGCAGATTCAGACTCTTCCTGGTACAAGAAATCACCAGTTGGATAGACAACACTGGGTAGCTTCATGAACGTCTTATCAAAGCAAGCGGAGCTTTCAAAGGTGTACATAAATCACTTTTTCCGTGCAACTTATATCACAATCCTCGATGGAGAAGGCTTTGCTACCCGAGATATATGCAAAGTGTCTGGTCATGCAAATGAAGGGAGTCTGGCAGGTTACGTTGGAAGGGTAAAGGATGCAAGGAAGCAGGACATGTCTGATGCACTGTCACGGCCATGTGACCGGAGGATTGTAAACACTATGTTGAATGAAGATGCTGTGATGGTGTCACAAGCTATGTCACAGCTAAACCAAGACTCTGAAAAAGTTAACTTTTAAATAAGGGATAGCCTAATTTTATTCAAATAATTTCAACTTCTACTACAGCTCTCTAGCTCATTGACTTTTACTTTTTAACAACAGAACAACCAAATCTGGAAACTTGAAAAGGTCTATTGTAATTATTGGGCTTAGCAATGTATAAAGTTTTGCAATGTACACCCTTGCTTCACCAAATATCTCTTAGGTTGCTTCAGCTACATGGGAACACAAATCCGTCCCTATACAATGAAATCCAACAGGTAGATTTTCCATGGAGCTGCTTGATGATAAGCATACTCCCACAGACTTGCACTACTCAATTAGAATGAAAGACAACATGGTTTCATTATACAAAAATTGCATATAAATTCATAAAATGTGAAGTGACTGATAACAGAACACCCGTTTTGTCATTTCTTAAACCATCTACAAGTGTTCTTTCTCACATGTGATACCACATAAGCTATACTATTTTCCACGCTGGTGTGGTAGTGACGTCAGTGCGCATTTCATTGGACGCACTTAACATTTGCTTTAAGTGCTGGTATACACATCCATGCAATTAAGATGCCGCATGGATGCACGCACGAAACATCTGCTTCAACTTGTTGACGTTGTCACTACTACATTAGAGAGAAAATGGTATACATATTATAAAATGGCATTAACAAAATCCTGTTACGCATCACCCACAGTACATAAGTAGGGCATAATTTAGTGTCAGAATTTTGCATAACAAAATTGCAGTGAAGATTTTATTTGTCTAGCCATGTGACATACACTGGCTACACTGTCTTGCAAAATGCAAATGCGATACCGGCTATATTATGCCCTGTACATAAATTGCATACAAACAATTGATCGTCTCTTTCATCATGAGAAAGTTCTTGTAAAGCAAGCAATGGCTGCAAGTCCTAGAAATGCACTGCTACCCAAGATGAAGAAGTTGGAAAATTTCACTGTTGGTTGTGTTGCCTGAAAACAAACAAAAGAAGAATGCAATATAATTATTTATTTCACATATTTTTTATTTTCTTCAAAAATATTTGAAATATGTTATAGAATATATTCACAAACATCTGGTTCTTCTTCCAAAGGAACATAGTAAGAATCAGAATGGTCAGGACTGTCAGTACTGCCATCTTAACGAAGATGAAAACTACAATACTACTAGTATTTGGCATTATTACACCTTATAAATATTAATGAACTAATCATGGCAATTCATTAGTCAATTTAGGAATTTACTAATCACAAGTACTATTTCCCAAGATATAATTTTGGACTATTTCTATGACATGGTTTATATCAGGGAAATAGGTCAACTATTTCATAGTATATTTGTATAATACAATACAGTGGGATTGCTTGTTTATGTAGTTGAATGTAAATAGTTCCCCTTACTTTGCTGTGTCAGGCATAAAAGTTGACATAATTGTTTTATTTATATGTTTTGCATACAAAATGGTGAATCAGAAGTTGAGTCTCTGAAATCCAAAACTGTCTTCTTTACTGTTTTTACCTTTCCTATTTCTTTATCTCCAGGAAATTGTATAGCATATGACAATTTGGTCCCATCTTCCTTCCTTTTGGTTTTCTTTGTACCATATTGCTGCCCTAAATCATCTTGTCTTTCATCAGATGTTGCGTTAGTCAATTGCATTTTATTACTGGAGATTTCAACATTACGGACACTTCCAAAGAAGTCTGTCACTAACACCTTCCGATAATCACGGCGGAACAGATCTGTGCGGAATCCTGGTGTTGACCGACACTGGTGCTGTGGACACACTTTGAACTGTGCATGAAAAACAAAAACAATTGTAAGATGAAATTGCAATAGTTCCCACATTTGTATGACATGGCTTGGTTAACAACTCATCAGGTGCTGATGTTTCAAAAGTTTTTTTGCCATGTTTCAATCAACAATCGGAACCCAACTTCTGTGTTTACGTTGTGTACTGTACATCACAAGGTACTGTAATAACAAAACTTTTAGTTCAAGTTCATTACATTTCTAAATAAACTCAAACTCATATGAGAAAAGTTTTTAACACAAAAAGTCTCCACATACATAAATGACAGCCAGTGAAAAAGTGCAATGAACATCCAGGTTATCAACCTGGGACTTGAACTCATTTCATTTCTAAATAAACTTTTATTATCAACATCTGCAGAGCTAATGAGAGTAATTGCTTAAGTGACAAATTAATTACCATTATTTTATTATGTGTCACATGCACATTTAGGTGTGTGTGTGTGGGGGGGGGGATTCAAGTTTGGTTTGGGTAGAACAGAGAAGATGTAAAGAAAGGAGGGAGAACGGAATTATATCCTTGAGATAATCCCGTAGGTAATCCTGTCGCACCTATTCATAGTCCTTTATTCTCAAGTAGTTACACATCTACTTGAAAGTAGCCTTTGATGTGATGTGTGTTGCCGACTACGGTTGATTAATTTTCACTCCAGAATTGAAACCATATCCAATGTTTCTATAGAGAATCCTTGAAAGTATAACACGTGTGTGTTAAGTACCTAATGTTGCTCTGAAGGGATACCACACGTGGATACTATAAGAAAGAAATGTGGTTTTGTAAAGATTCCAAAAAAATCCGCCCATTTTGGAACATATATTAATTATTTAGGAGAGTGTTTTAGGATTTTGTTAGAAAAGGGATGATTTTTGATCATCTATATTTTATTGTTTTTATGTATTTTCCTGTCATTTCCTGCAAACCTAATAAAGATATTTTGATAATTGAAAATAGTCTGTATCATGAATCGTAGAGGTCGAAAGCGTAACCAAGCGTGCAAAATTATTATTTGCCATGGAACTTGGTCATATTTTATTTGAAATAAACTGGATGTTAGGATCTGCATGCATGGTATGCATAGTATTGATGGTATACAGACACTGACCTTTCCCTAAAACTAGTAAGCAGTAACTTGTGTATCACACCCGTCATGGGTTCGAACCCTTTGTTGTATTTTATTGTTAAACCTAAATAGCGTGATTGCTTTTGAATGAGCGGCAACACACATATTTTGTTTGAGGATAGCTGGATCTATCTCCTTTCTTTACATCTTCTCTGGGGTAGAAATATGCTGCTGAGAACTTGAAAGTGGACCCATCCATACACCAATTTTCCAAAAAAAATTGGACACATCACTGCACCAAAAGTCAAGGTTTTTTGAAAAAAAGAATTTTTACTACTTCCCAAAATTGTTAGCAAATTTCGAACATTTTGACACAGATAGGAAACACTGGGCTTCTTTTCAGAAAATATTGATCTAGAAAAAGGGGTCATTGATATACCAAATGGCCAAAAAATGTGACCCATGTTTGCGGCACATCCCCGTGTGGTCATTTGTACTGAGTACACCCCAATGGCACAGCATTGCCTCTGTGCAGATAGATTTATACTCACAAAGTCTCCTATAGTTTTACTGCTGGTTGGCGTGACTCGTTCTAGGAACTCTAATGCATAGTAAGTATACCTATCAATCACATACACACCAATAGCTGGATCCACATGATGCTGTATCGCAAAGAAAATAGGTGCGTGAAATTTGTTAATACCGGTTTATTTCTTTACAATGATTTTTAAAAAGAATGCATGTTTACATTATTTCATATCCCTGCAGACAAACAGTACAAAATATTAATTATGGTTCTTTACATACAAGGCAAAAAACAGAGTGTGTCTCAGAGATGCCCAATTGATTTGTTTTTAAATATAAAAATATTAGTAAAAGTATGTTTTAAAAAGCATTTGTTGGAAAAATTGTGTGATGAACACTTTAAATTGGTGAAAATATTTCGAACATTTCTAGCATCTCTAGCTTATTTTGACTGAGTTTGAGTTAGATGACTGCATACCGCATTGGTATTTAAAATCTTCTCAAGCTCTGAGACACACACATAAAATTGGCCTAAACATCTGAATGAAGTGTTTTGAAATGATTTGATTTTATCTGACAGTGAACAATTTCTATTTTGCCAATTTCTAATTTGTAATAATCCATACAAATTTGCAGCATTTGTAGATCTTACTTAATCTTAATACCATAATACCAATCTTAATGCATTTGTACAATTCTGTAATTTTTGAATGCTTAAAGAAAATGTTGAACTTGTCATCTAGTCTACACCCACGGGGCGGGAGTTAACTTAACATGTATCTGATATTCACCCACTTTAAATGCTCTCCAAAGTAGAATAAGATAAAAGCAGCAACAGTAGCAACCAAGCTACATTTTGCAAAGACCTTTCATACTAGCCAACCACTTGTCCTGATTCGTGTAAAAATACTCGGTCACAGCTGCATCATACGATGCTACACAGCTTGTTGGGCGAACGAGGTGCCGACTCAATTAGCCAATCAGAAATTTTGCACTTCCTGTTTACCCTGTAAACAGCGCCAAATCTGGCAGTGTGAAAGTTTTGTGCAAACTATTGTAATGAAATGTAATTAGTACTTACTGAGAGTGAATCTTCACCCACTTGACTACTGCCAACACCAAGTAGGTTTGGTGAGTAGAAATGATTTAGCATGGACACTGCCTGACATGTGTCTATAATATAAAGTAGCTCATGGTATCTAAATGAGAAGAAAAAAAAGTAAATAAATAATTATTAAATTGCTCTACCGTAAAAGTGGATGTATTCTCATGATAAATTTTTCCGCTTTGCTGATTTTGAACTATATCGCTTGTTCTTAAATTTGCCTTTTGGTGTTTTCTTACATAGACCAATGCGTAAGTAGAGCAGCTTTCAGGGTAGGTATCCAAGCAACAAGGTAAACGGGTTTGCCAATGGATTGAAACAGGTGTTGAGATTTCGTCAGGTGCAGCTCTCGACTTCTTCATTCAATTGATTAAATGGAAATGAAATACTACAGAATTCCATCTACAAGCGTATATGCCTCTAAATGATGTTTTTTTTGACAAAAGAGACGAAAGGCAGACACTCTCCAAATAAACATTATTTGGAGTTTGAGCAACTATATTACTGAAACAGGCGGATGTACAAAAATGTATTATTGTAAGACCAATCTATTGTAATGTTTAGGTGTCTGCCTTTCGTCTCTTTCGTTACAAAACCTTCCTTTCGAGGCATATAAGCTTGTAGACGGAATTCTACAGTATATCATGAAGGTAGATTTAGCTGCCCGAGTGGTATGAAAATATGAGGACACCTTTGGTGCAGGCATGGTAGATAATTTGTTGATCAAAGTGTGAGGGCCTGTTTGGAAAGCAGTGCTAGTACGCTATAATCAGTAAAGAAAGATGAATCTAATCTGTTTATATTGGTACCTTCTCTTCTGCCACATCTGCTCAAAGGCATCTGCCAGCTCTATACTGGAAATTTCTTCAGCATCTTGGAACTTGAGAAATCCATCTCCTCCATGTCCAGTCATGTACACTAACACATTGCTACGGTCATCAGTCAATAGACGCTTTGATCGGGGTGTGCTGGCTGGGAGCCTACCGGTTAACACTCGGATGAAGTTTTCTACGGTTACCTGTGTGTGAAAACAAAGTGCTACTATTATTAACTTTGTGAAATCACAGAGATTGCTTGCTATTCTGCAATCTGTCCTTATATTCCATCTGTTGTAAGCAGTAGCACACAATATCTACTCAGGTTAACATATTACATTATCATCTACCCCGGTAATTTATTGTCAGATGAATGGGATGATGCTCCACAATAAAGGAATTTTTGTAATCCTTCTGAAATCTTTCATATGCAAACATAGAAGTAAATGAACATTGGAAATGGATCACTATGTGCATGCAAAATGTAACCTGGGTGTTGTTGCTGTGATCTCTAATCAGCCAATCAATTAAGATGAAGCACATGACAAATAATTATACCTCTGAAGGATTCATTAGATCAAAATATCAAGCTTGAAACATCTGCAACCTGTACACAAAGTTTCAGGAGTATACATATTGCCACTTTGTAAAAGTAAAATATAATTGACCATTATGATACATCATACAGTGAGAGAGTAGGCAATCAAGACTGATTGAGACTGTACTTGTAAATACCAGCTATGAATCAAGTAGAGCAGTGGTGAAACTCTTGACCAGCTATCAAGGGGCCAGTGTTCAATCCCGATGAGTCCTGATATTTTCACTCTCTCATTTAAAATGCCAGTTTGCCCAAACCTAATCGAGTCATTTTGTAAAAATGCTCATTTCACTGGGATTTTCATACTGTTTTACTAAATGCAACCTTTTACAAGCAAATGAATTGATTTTTGCTCAAACATTTATAATCATATTTGAGAGTTTTCAAATTGTGCTTACCTCATATCCCCTGTAGTCTACTTCAACATCATCACCATACACATTAATGTGCTGATTGGCATTGTTAAAAACAGTAGCTGAACAGAAACAAAGAATGGAAACAATATTTTTTACTGCATAAAATTATTTGTTAATCAACATGTTTATTGATGACTCGGTGAGCTGGGGTCTGTTTCACATTTGAACAAATATGATAAAAATAATCCATTGTGATTTGTGAAGTTATGAATACTCCTTACCTTGCTTATCATAACTTTATGGTGGGCTATACTGTTTTCAATAACCCTTCCTATACCTTTGTACAGGAGCCAAGCATTGTTAATCGGTGATGAATCCACAGTCCAGTAGTGTACGCAAGGTTACGCATGATCGCGTAAAATTCATCTTATTGTTGGGAGTAGCAGCTAATAAACATTACCGCTTTATATATTCTTTAGTTTCATTGCTGATATCATCAGAGAAATCATTGATCTTCTTGTAAGGTTAAGCGGCAATGACAAACACATTCCGAATGAAAGAATCATGTGAATTAGATGATCTTTAGCTTGTTTTCGTTGTTGAAAGGGATTCAATAGCGTTTCAAAGTAGCCCTAGCATTAAGTTGTAAACTATGAATAAAAATAATATCAATGATTGAATGGAAGAAAGTGTACTTTGGAAAACTGCAACTTACCTGGTCTAGGATTCCTAGCATTACATGGCATATCATCAGCTAACATAAGGATGATTTGGCTATCAGGAATACCTAACCTTTTCACACTGCGATATATGGATAGTGTGTTGGCAACATGACGATAGTTGAACCAGTACCGAGACGTGCACACCTGAAATGAAAGAGTTTTGGAACATACAGCATGATGCATCCATTCAAAATGAGTCAAGATTTTGTTAAATTTAAGTCATATTTATGAAGCTTTAATCGCACAAAGTACTATACTGTTTCACGTCAAATTTGGTTGTGACCTAGATCCTTATTTCACTGTGCTATCTTTATCCCACAGAGTGTACACTCACACGTACAATGCTAATTTGTTGGCAGGCTTGCACTGCAACAAAGGCACCTACATTACTACTAAACTCAAGATGACAGGAAGTATACTGGTACTAAATTGTACTTTGTAGTTTTCATAGAAATGTAGCAATTTAATAAATTTATGTAGGAGGGTCAAATTGATCACATCATAAGATTAATGCATCACATACAGTTGATATGTTAGTTTTAAAATTTAACAAACACATATTTAGCTCATGTTGCATTTTCTTCCCCACAAAAACAGGATTTTTCAGTTTCGACAGTTTTGTTGGAGGGAGCTATATGTTGACATGATGGAGTATATTTTGTTGTTGCTATATATAAAGAACTTAATTTAGGCTGGGGGTACTAGAATTGATTCAGGCAATCCAACCTCCAAGTACCTCTAAATTCAATATCAGTTGTTGTTTGTTGTATTTTAAATTGAATGAAATCAAGATGAATGATAAATCTTAAGTTAACTGTTAAATAACATTTTTTTCTCTAACTTGATTGATTGATCAAGACAAAGAAAACTTGCCAAGTAAAAGGCTATTTAAAATTAATGGTCAACTTCCATGCCTGACATTCAATCCTTGTAGGATTGCAATGAAAAGACTCAATTTGTTTCTGTAATATTGTTAACTTACCAGCACAGCCCAGTTATTGGTATGACCACTTTTGAAGAACTCCTCTTCAACACCCTGAAAATACATTAATGCAAATGGTACAAGATAATTAACAATACTGCTGCATGGGCCTACATAGCTGAAGTCTTGCTTGCAGTTGTACTCATGTACTAGCCTAGTCCTACATTGTATACATAAGGATAGTGATCGACAGTCAAACATGATGCATGCTGGGAACAACAAAGAGGGCTCAGAAATCCGACGTAAATCAATGAATCGATTCAAGCAAAGAGGTGTTCATCTGGGACCAATCTATTGATTTTAGGGGGTAGGGGGAGTCAAGTTACATGTATGACTGAAATAATAAATTGTCATTTTTGATCAGCCCCAGAGTACTGAGCTAATTGAGCTCAGACAGGTTTGATGAGATAGTTAGTACCATACTTAAAATTATCTACCAACAAATTGGACACTAAAAATATTTTTAGTTTCCAGGCAGAGGCCCCCAGAGTATGGTTCAAATGAAATGTTTCCCATTTTTTTTTCTTCAATCTTTTGGGGCTCTGTATAAACTTTGCTTGGAAGCAAGATATGGAAACCCAGAGTACAGTACGGTATTTGAATGTTCTAGGGGGGTGTAGTTTGGGAGAAATAGCCTCTTAAAGTTTGACTTTCATGCGAGTGATGCGACCATGCGCTTTTCATGCCCACCCCCCTAAATTTCAAATTGATGCTGTGCGAAAACAAAACAGAGTTAGAGGCTCAAATTTTCAGGTTTGTCATTTCTCATTGATATCTATCAGACTCAATACCCAATCTACGAAAAAATGCCAAGGTACATTGTGTATTACCGTGTACCCCTTGAAAATGTCATACAATAGAATGTGGTAAAAAATGATTTTTAGAAATTTTGTTAGGAGTTGGTAAATTAACTAGTAAATTTTGACCCCTTCAGTTTATATTGGAAATTCTTTGCTGGAACAAATAAAATATATTTTGTTATTTTAAAAAATTAGTTTATTTTATGTTACTATTTTAAACATAAATTGCATTGTTCAAGTTGTCTAGATGGATAATTCAATGGAAAACGGGTATGGCAAAATATCAATATCATCCCATTTTCCGGTAACCCCTGCCACCATTCTTTTCGCGCAGAACATGTACACAATGGCGCTATTCAGAACATGCAACCGTCTAGCTCGAGGAGCGCTGATAAAAACAAATTGTCTTGCTGTATATCAGGATTACAGCAAAGTCCTGTTGTTAAAGGAATTCCTGTTATTCTCTCAGTCAGCATGACGTCACTTGGGATAGATCGGTTCATCCCATTGGTTGTCTTTGCCAGGATTCGCTGTCCATCTCCGCTCTCGGACACAAAGGGACACTTATCGTTGCACTCATGGGGAAATCACAAAACATGTCATGATAAAATAAATACCTCTTGCTGAAACAATTCAAAAAGTTTGATTTCTTATCTGGCTGTAAAGTAAATATCAGGTACACAGTAGCATATTACTAATACTAATTCAATAGAGGTCAAAGTTCATGCAAAATAATGCCAATTCGGCATCCGGCACAAAGTATGAACTTTGACGAGCTATTGAATTAGTGCGCCCACATGATCCCACTTTTTTTTTACTTGTTATCAGTTATACATAAGCCCCTTTATCCAATCATCCAAAAAGTAAGATGGGATCTTGTTGGTGCACATTTTTATTGCAGGTCAAAGTTCCAGTTTTGTGCTGCCCATAGGCAAAATAATGCCAATTCGGCACAAAGTATGAACTTTGACCTCTATTGAATTAGTGCGCCCACATGATCCACTTTTTTTAAACTTGTTATCAGTTATACATAAGCTCCTTTATCCAATCATCCAAAAAGTAAGATGGGATCTTGTTGGCGCACTTTTACACTCAGCAGTCCACGCTTTATAATGCGTGCCGGTTCAAAATTCTGAAAATTGGTGAAAGCGTGGGGGTTTAAACTTTTTGGGTAAAAAGCGTGGACTGATATAAAGCGTGGGATTAAAATAAAAAGCGTGGGGCTTCTTCCAACTTACAGTATATTTTTATTGAATGATAAAATAATCATAGTTCAAGAAAATCACCAAAACTTGCACACTATGTCGCAAGATAAAATTCCATTTGATGCAGGCTCGCGCTTGTTTACGTGAATCCAGTGCAATGTACACAATATCCTCCCGGGCGCTGCCAAAACACCTACGTCATATGCAAATGTCCGATTGTCCATGACGTGTTATTTTTCTTTACATTGATCGTATATGAGTGGACGTCATTAACATGCATAGTTGATTGAGCGAAGCAGCACGGAAGAAGTAGGATATAGTCGCTGAACAAGCATACGTCAAGTTTCATGACAAGAACAACATTTGAACTCAATAAAAGTACAGTTATTCATTAAAATGCTTATTTTACAGTACAGTAGTAGTTTTTGCATTGTTCACGTAATGTATCAACTTAATGGAGAGAAAAACATCGGACTCGCACGTGTGAAATAGGTGCAGAATTCGGCGTACTTGATACTTCGAACCAAATTGCGTGCGACTTTGTCAGTTATAGCGGAAAAAAGCAAAAAGTGGTGGGGTCAAGAATTTTCAGTATAAAGGGTGCCTCAGTAAAAAATGTGGGGGGGGGGGGGGCCAGGAATTGTCAGTATAAAGGGTGCCTCAATAAAAAGGGTGGGGGTAAAATAAAAAGGGTGGGAGTCAAACCCCACTGCTGAGATGTCATTTTTATTGCAGGTCAAAGTTCCACTTTTGTGCTACACATAGGCAAAATAATGCCAATTCGGCACAAAGTATGAACTTTGACCTCTATTGAATTAGTGCGCCCACATGATCCCACTTTTTTTTTTACTTGTTATCAGTTATACATAAGCCCCTTTATCCAATCATCCAAAAAGTAAGATGGGATCTTGATGGCGCACATTTTTATTGCGGGTCAAAGTTCCACTTTCGTGCTGCAACATAGGCAAATATGCGTCACTTTGGCACAAAGCTTGACCTTTGACCTCTTTTATATTAAAAAAAAAAAAAAAAAGCGCAGTGATTTATAGTGCGCTACGCTGACAGGCACAACGCCTGACGCGTTGATCCACAAGCCTCAGCACACTTTACAGGTTGTCGCTGACCACTACGGCCCCACATCATTCCACAAACCATTAAACAACAAATCAGGGACTTTGCTGCTTCAAGAGCGCACACCCTAGACATTCCACAAATAACCATCGCAACCAGGATCAGCTCCCCGAGTTTCGTACGGGTTACAACGAGACAAATTAGCAGTGAGTTCCTTGTCCAGGGGACTTTCAAGCTAACTCAATTTTTCCACGTGAGCGTATAGGCACCGCCAGGTTCGAACCCGCAACCTCTCGTACCACAGTCGAACGCCTTATCGATTGAGCTAACTTGACTGCTATTAGTGCGCCCACATGATCCCAATTAGCTGTTGCTTGTTTTTTGTCTACTGGTCACCAAAGAAGCTAGACGATGAAAAATAAAATTGGGATCTTGTTGGCGCAACTTTTTGTGATGCAGTAAAAAGCCCACATTGTGCTGCGCGTCATTGTTCGAGTAGGAATCCGGAAAAAGAGGTCAAATTGACCTCCAAAAGTCCATTTTCAAAAAATCAAAAAAATATGAAGATCAAGAGATCCCAAGCTAATTTTTTCAGTTCTTGCAGAGAATTACCTCTTCTTTGATGAAATGCTATTCGGAGAGTCAGGTGGCGTTGGTGCGATAATACAGGCGTGCAAAAATAGGAAATTTTGACCTTTGACCTCTGTTAACTCTGTGCCAACGAAATCCCAAAAATTTTTTGCTGAAAAATGAAACTTGCCATGGAGGTCTTTAATTTCAAACTTGTTCGGACTTGGGATCTTGATGGTGCAGCCCGTTATGATGCTTTGAAGTTTGCACGAGGCGCTTTTCATCAAATCATTGGATTTGCTGATTTTGTGCGCCATCAAGATCCCAATTTTTTTTCTTGGTTTTTGTAATGTAACCATTTGGTACTTTAAAAAAATGCAAAATGCAGGTTGGGATGATGATGGCGCACGATGTTTAAATATGCACCTCCAAAGTTTACCATAAAAGTAAGGCTCAGTCTCAGAAAGGCTGAAATTTCAAGAATTTTTTAAAGCTGAACGAGGGGGCGCTGTGCACGCTCAAATTTTACATGTGAGTTGTTAGTGCTAATATGTACCAAAATTATTTTTTAGAGACAATTCTATTTTTTTTGTATCACAACCCCCCTTATTCATGTAATAGACAGTAAAAGGTACCCTGTGTAAAGATAGTCACTTGTGCTGAGCATGAAATTGGTCACTTATCGCTCACTGTTCAAAATGTGACATCTACACCAATTACAGTCCCCGAAACTGTCTACTTTTTAGCCGACCTCAATTCGAAACATTTAGTGATAGTTAAAAATGCGATCCCCAACCCTTTGGTTACCTTTGGACGAATTTTTGAAATCTCCATGAGTCTCCGTGTCTGAAATTCCCGGTACAAACATCGAAAATGTCGCAATTCTCAGTTCTCGGTGATGATACTATATCCGCATCGCTGTTTTCATACATGAATATGCATATCTCTGACCCCTGTAAGGTCAAAAGCGTGGCGTTGATTTCAACCAATCCGATCCACCGTTTAATAAGCAGCTTGATACTGACGTCATATCTGAGGTGACCAGGAGGCAGGAGCTACCATTTTGGTAAACTGAACTCGACTCGATGCGTTCTTTTGGTTCACATAAATCGAACAAAATTTTCAATAACGGGTAATAGTATGATTTCAATTTTTATTAATGAAGTTACTTGTAGTTTTGAGGAATGACAAAGTTGTTTTTGGAAACTTAGATGTTTGTTTCAACTGATGATGTAGGATCGCAAGGTGAGTGAATTCGTGAAGAGATTTGCTTGTTTGAGTGATAGTAGGATACAGGATGTAGGCTAGTCCTCTGTGTTTGACCGGCTCCGACGTCTCAATTCACAACGTCTCAATTCGTACCTGCTTACCAGACAGCAATACTGTGTATTGCTGTATGGAACCAGATATAAGTAAAAGGGAGATTGGCTCTTAACATGCTTAAAATTAATAAAATATATTGACTTTTTCGCTATTTTGCGGTGCAAAAAAAAGAGCTAAAAATATACTAAACTCACCACTCACATTTCAAAATAGGGTTTTCTCTTAATCCGCTACAGAGAATATCAAAAACATGAGAAATTGTGTCATTTGCTGTGCCTGTGGAATTCGACAGGCTCAAAATGATCACAGCAAAAAATCGTTGCTTTTCCATACTTAAAAGCAAATTTGGGTTACTATTAGACTAAGTACTATAAAATTTAATAATACTTACAGAATCTACTGATGAAATAAAGATGAAAAGCAACAAAAACCCTGTAAATTGTGACACCATTGTGTACGAATTCGTCTGCAAAAGATTGTGTGATTGTGTACTGTGAAGTCCACAATCGCTTCCAGCTGATGAATATTAATAAGATGATGTCACAACTTTTAGGCCGCATAAAATAAATGTTTTGGATAATAAAATGTGGGAGGTTTTTTTTTCCATTTTTTTCTTCAATATAATTCCCAGGGATAAATTTAACACTGTTTGTAGTGTTTTGTCTTTTCCAGGAGTTTCTTGAGGTCTTTTTGTTTTCTTTTTCAAAAGTGAGACATGAGATTCTGAAGTCTGGTGTCCTCTGCAGCATGTGTGTCAATCCAGGGGGGGGGGATGTGTTATTACTGCACTTACGAAGCGGGTTCTTTTTAAGCGTTGGTCAAGCTCAATGAAAGTAAAAGGGGGCAAGATTATATTTGACAAGCCAAAAGAAAGGGGAGGGTTTTGTCACACATTTATGCATGGGCACAGTCTAAAAGGCTTATTTAGGAAAACAGTATATAGAAACATTCAAATCCAGGGTTCCAAAATTAATGTTCCCAAAACTTTGCCATGTGCAAAGGGGGCAAGGCCAGGATTTGTTGGCACTAGGCCCAGAAAATACATTTTTGGCAGGCCGAGATGGGCTAGAGACAAGTATGTTTGGGAGCCACAGAGGGTGGGGCAGCAATTTTTGGCATGCTCATTGCTCATAATCAATCATGTAAATAGATTCATTTAAAAAAACAATTTAATGGGTGAGAGAATGAGCAAGCAAGTGACTTACAAGAAGCAGACACAAATAAGGGGTTGAAGAGCTGGCCACCAAACATGGGTTCAGGGTCATTCATTGTTCAAAAATAATGTCATTTAGGATCTCGATCTTCTGAGATTTACTATTAGACACACAAAATGCAATAGAACAGACATAGGCAGCAAATAAAAGTTTTGAGGTCACGGTCAAATATTTTTATTGCCTAAGTTATACTACATGCAAAGTTCACACATATTTTAAAATTTTTTTTCTGACAGCACACATCATGAAAATGTTTAATACTAAAAGGTGGATTGTGATGCAATAAAGCAAAACGAGTCCTTGTCAGGCAAAATCAACTGAAAATTCTATTACAATTGAACTTGCTTTATTTCAGTGTACTCAAAACAATGAAAATATAAGAAGTTAAATTATTATTGGCTGCATCTCAAAATCAATATTACCGACAAACCAACACATTTAGCTTGATCATATCACAAATAATACAAGTGGTAAAACACACTAATTATAACTAATCTAACTAAAAGGCTAAAAATTGTAGTTTACAGACAACATGATACTATAATATCAATAAATAATTGGTTATAAAGGAAGGTTGGGATGGGTATCAGAGGCTTCCAGGGGAAATCCCAAAACAACATGTACCTTCAAATATTTCAATTGTGATATTTGAAATTTCATTTTGCTTTAGTAATTTCTACCATCACCTGACAGCCTATTTCCACATCATCATCAGAGTTGGAATAGGATTTTTTTTTTACATGAAGGGGGATTTCCAAAACATGGACTTTTGTTCAAAAATAAATACATTCAAAAAGTGGACTCTAAATCCCCCTACCCCTAAAATGGACTTTTCTGGCGTACATGTACATTATGTATGTGAAACTATGAATGGTTTACAAATTGCTGTTAGTGTTGAGAAAACTCACAAAAATATGGTTATCAAACACAATAACATTCAGAGCTGTCAATATTGTGCATTTCCAGAGTATGTGCCCTCAAACTGCCCCTTCAAGAAGACAGGATTTCCCTCGAAAAACAAAATTGTTTACTTGAGTATTAGGAGTGCCATTTCTTTTCTTTTTCATCAATTCTGTTTTCTTTTATCACCAATCAGCATACATGTACGGTACTTAAAGCTTTTTAACTTGGCTTGAGCAATAATTATTTGTTTGAGCCTGGTCCCATCAGGAGTCAGGACCCAAGCAAGCATGTCCACCCGGATCAACTACATGTGTAGTTGGTTAAAAGCAAATTATGCAATCAAAATACAACCCCAGACCAGGGAAAAAGACATAATTTACAATGTAAATTTTGTAATTAATTAAAGGAGGATTTCGTGATCCTAGCATCCTCTTTTTATGGCATTTTTCAGTAGATATCCAAGAAAAAGCTTTTCCCAAAAATTTCAGTTGATTCGATTTTTGAGTTATGCATGATTATGTGTATTACACTTATACAAGAACCAAATTCAAATTTGGCAATATCTTTGCTAAACAAATTAATCTGCAAGAAATTTTTGGTACGTAAACATTATGTAGCCAGAGGTATCCAGTGGTATAAAAATCTCAACCTTTTTTGAGAAAAGTGGGGCACTGGGGGGGGGATGAGGCTGTGGATCACGAAATGCCTTTTTAAGATACATTTCAGAAAGAATATCCAAACATAAAACAATGTATCATACATACATAAAACATGGCTAAAAATTGTTAATTAGAGTTTACAAAATGTCCATACGAGTGCATTTGAATTGCTACCTGAGTGTACACCTACAATTAGTGCATGATCCATATATTTCTGTTTATGTATAATAATTAAATTACAATGATAGTGATACATATACATTGCACCTAAAAGCTACATACTGGTTGTACATGAAAATATAGTCATTTTAATATTAGTATTACAATGTATATGTACAAGTCTAAAAAGTAAAATTCCAATAAAAATGTGCTAAATAAAACAATATTAAGCACATTGCTGAGTGGTATAATATTGCATAGATTTACGTATACATACATGTACATCTAAATTTGTATCAATCTACATCTATATAAATAAAAGGAAGTCGCTAAATCTTGTCCAGAAGCAGGCTCCGAGATGCTTTTATTTTCAGCTCTGATTTTGTCGTACATCGATCGGGGACATATTGCCATTAAACCATCTGGCGTTCATTTTGCAAAACTATTCAATCACTATGGAAATAACAAAAAATTGATCGGTTGCTAGGCCGTTGAGGTCAATAACCTTATGGGTCAGGTCATGACAGCAAACGCGTCAAATGCAAGCAGTGTCCAACCAGCAGCGGTAAGTGGCGAGTCACGCACCTGTGCGTACATCGGCACCATGGTTTCACGCACATTGCGCGCATGGTATGGACGCACTTAATGTTGGCTTACCGCGGGTAGGCCTGCGTATGTGTACTGACTGCTTCTCTGAGACAGTGGCGGATCCAGGAATTTGGGAAAGGGGGGGGGGGCACATTCGAAGTTTTTGCCGCCACCTTTTTGCATGGCCACGAAGCACCATTGTGTCGCGCGCCGTGCAGCCGGCTGTGTCCCCTTAGAATTATAAACTTAGTGAAAGCAAATTGGCCTTGAAGCCATTTCGGGGGGATCATTTAATTGGGTATAAGCTGATGAAAAGGGGGTCATTGGGTGACCGATTTGCAAAAAAGTCCACTCTTCAGAGGGAATGTTAAAATGCCAACAGTCGTTCAACTGTTCAGTTGAAAGTCCACATTTTGGAAATTCTGCGGCCCCGCAAATAAATCCTGGCTATAGGCCTAATGTAGGCCTAGCTATTAACAACACGGGCTCGCTTAAAATGTTTTACTGCAACTTTTAAACATGTTGCTTACATATTTTATACCATTATAACCCGAAATTGAAACGTTTTCTAGCAACCTCGTCTAACATTAATGTTTTATGTTTGTTGGGATAAAGTTAAAGTCAACCATTTTGTCACGAGCTGTTTCAAAAGAAATCTGAGGATTGAGTGAGTAACAACATTATCACAAGTCTGGATATTCACTTAAAGTTTAGCTTCTTTAATATGACAGGAGCTAACATATAATTATCAAGCTAACATGATCATTACCATGATTACTATACTGGATGAATAATCTACACCAAGACACCATGATTATCATTACCGTTTACCATGTTCACTAAACACTCCCGTTTACTAACCGCTCCCGTTTACTCAACTAGCGGGGACCCGCGCGAAGCGCGGGTCTCCCGCTAGTAAAATATAAAATGAGCGAATCAGTCAATGATTCAATAATTTTCCACAGTCTGTGCTGAATCAATCCCTTGTAACTGCTGTCAGTATACATACCCTTCAAACCCTGTGTTTTAGGGTTTTTAGGAGGATATAGTGTAGGGATTAGTGTTGGAAATTCAAATAGTGTTATAATTTATCATTTTCTTGAACAACACTATTATTAGGCCATGGAAAATAATTGATTTGTTTAGGGTTTTTCGACCAACCCTATCTGCCAAAATTGGTTGAGGCCTCTCAGAGCAAAGCTACATATCATGTAGCTTGTGATGTAAATGTATGTTCAGCTCAGACTATGACCACTATGAGTACCGGTACTATAATAGTTGGTAACTAAGAAGAAAAAAAAACAGATCATATTCATTGGACTATGTTTATCATGCAAAAAAATTACTACATGTAGCATAAAATATTGATTTGACTGACCAGTGACCAAATACTTTTCAAGTACTGGGTACAGCTAGTACATGTAGTATGCAAACCTATCCAAACAATTTTTTCCATGGCCTTGTGCCCAGAAGCATAGGGCACCATACATCAAATCAAAACTATCACTATGATGAATGAGACTACATTGTAAAGTTCTGCATGATCATAATGATGAGACATTGTACATGTTAATTCAATACTGTAGACTTTTCTTGGAATGTCTTGGAGGACTTGGAATGTAATACAACTCAATATCATTAAGTTTCACAGCTTTATTGTCCATCCATTGGCAGATTCTCTTTCCTCGTGCTTGGCAGATTCTGATCAAACTCATCACATCTCCCTCTGCTGTGTGAGCTGCAAGTGGTGACTGGCCAAAAGTCCGCATGTAGACATTTTCCAAAGAGTAGGATAATGGGGAATTAATACGACGTCCCTGCTTAGAAGGAGTCGTTGGAACAGCTCCCGGTTCATAGCGTGCCCGTTTTATTGGTGTCTCAACGCTAACTGTGTGCTGTTGACTTTTCTGGGTATCAGGATTGCTTTCCAAATCCGTTTCATAAAATCCAATCAGTGAATCAGCACACAGAACACCATCATCCAAACTTTGCTCAATTTTTTTCAACTCAGTCCGTAGAAGTCTAAAGTCAAATCTGTCACCATTGTGTGCAACAAGGCAGACAGGCTGCTGTTGCCGTCGAAGAAATAACTGCATTAGTTTAGCAGCATCTTCGTCAAAGATTTCTTTGGCACTCTCTGCAATGTTGAAATGGTCCAACCCTGTAAGATCGTAGGTACGTGGGCCCACTGATTTGTTGGGGTTGAAACAAAGCGTTATTTTATCCAAAACTCTAGGAAGATGAGCTTGATGCTGCTGGCCACTTGCATCAGTTTGGTTGTACAATACATTGCGATGGATAGCTACCATGCAAAGTTCTATGATCTTCGGTTTGTCAAAAGATTCCAGATTAGAAGTTTCAAGATCAAGAAAAACAAATGTGTTGATCTTGCGAAGAATGACATCATCACCTGCTTCTGTGTTACTATATGCTTCTGAAGCCATTGTATCTGATCTGTGGACGTTTAAATACACTGACTACTTATTTGAAAAGTACCTGTGCCAACCAAGACCATGGATTGTATAGTCATATGAGTAGTCTTGTATGCAAAATAGCACATTCACTGTCCGTTTCACTGATAATCAAGTGAGTTTCAAGTGGTGAAATTATAGCTGAGAATGCAGAGAAGTTTATACACTAGCACATTTTTTTTATCATAAGGCAGTGCAACTGCACAAGCGGCTACGGGACGACAGGTAACCTTCCGCTCAGCTATTGTTGTCACACAGTAATCCGTTGACCGCTATGATCATCCTGTGAATCGACATCTATTCTAATTGATCGATTGATCCAATAATAATAATATTAATAATAAAAAATTATTCTGATGGTGGAATTTTCTTTCTTTACTTTATTTCTGACCATTAGTTTCTTTTTGTTAGGCCAACACTTTATTTATTTTCTTCTTTCTTCCTTTCATTTTGTTTATTCTTCTCATCACGGAGATTTTTTTTCCTTTTCTTCAAAATATGTAGTTCTTTTCGTTTTTATTTGATTTTTCATGATTTAATTTGTCTTATTTTCTTCTCTTTTCTTTTATCTTTTTCTCTTTATTCATTTCTTTGTTTTAATACTTTATCAAATATTTTTTCTTCTTTCATTTAGTAATAGGCCCTAATATTTTTCTTTATTTTAAGATAGATTTTCTTTTTCTGTTCTCGTCCCCGGGTTCTAGTCGTCTTTCTGTCTATTTCTTCAAAAATAAATATTTCTTTTCTCCTTGTGATTGAAATTTCTCATTCCTTTTTCATTAATTGGCCTATTTTAACTTTGACCCTACAGTTTTTCTTTATAAGACACAATTACCTTAATTAACTTTATTATAAGTAGGCCTATAATATTTTTACTTCTTAACCTATTATAATACCATAGGCCTATACTATTATGATATATTTCAGCTTATTTTATTTTATTTAATGTAATTTTATTTTGTGTTTGTTTTATTTCAATTTTGATTTGAGATTTGTACAAGCATTTAATAGGGCGGGCATATATACATAATTCTACTTTAAATGTTTATTTTCTCTGTAATTATGAATCCTTTTTCATTAATTGGCCTATTTTAACTTTGACCCTACAGTTTTTCTTTATAAGACACAATTACCTTAATTAACTTTATTATAAGTAGGCCTATAATATTTTTACTTCTTAACCTATTATAATACCATAGGCCTATACTATTATGATATATTTCAGCTTATTTTATTTTATTTAATGTAATTTTATTTTGTGTTTGTTTTATTTCAATTTTGATTTGAGATTTGTACAAGCATTTAATAGGGCGGGCATATATACATAATTCTACTTTAAATGTTTATTTTCTCTGTAATTATGAATTAATTAAATTTATTTATTATTATTTTTTTACAATTAATTATGTATATATATATATTTATTTATTCATCATTTTATTTCTCTTCTTTCTTTCTTGTTTCTTTTCTTTTTTTCTTTCTTTTTTTCCCTCCAACTATTTCGGCATAGTCGGCCCAGCATCGTGACCCGACTTCCGATCGATGTCATTGAATGGATGACAGTCACAGGCACAGAGAGAGAACAATAGCTGAGTGCTTTGATTGACAAGGTTACCTGTCGTCCCGTAGCCGCTTGTGCAACTGCAAATGTTGTTGCTCAGTGTATGTGCAGTTCAATTCGTTGTGCTTTTGCAGCATGCAGGAATTCCCTCCCTGTCTAATTACACCGATTGACCGAGCCCAAGCGACGCTTTAAAACCCAAACATTCCAGGACAAGTACCAACAAGTACTCCTGTGGGGATTACCCGGCCGGTCACGGTGTGTAAACATTGGTAAACACAAAAGCACAGCTCAAGGACTTCCTAATCAGCTGCTGCAATGTTTACAAATGACGTCACCAGGTAACGAATTAACAATTAACTTCCGGGTCAGGTTTCCTTATTTGGAACATACGCGATATAATTAGTCACGTGACATGTTTTGGCTGTTTCATTTTGAAATTTACCTCCACCGCAAATCAGAATAATTTTGCTGACTTTTTACCCCTTTCTCATCATTTGATATAAATTTTAAGAAGTTGAAAATAACTTACTCTAAAGAAAACTTGTGTGACTGGCTTGATAAATCCAAAAAGTAGGTTCCAATCTTTAAATTGAAGTAACTTTATAGTATTCTTTTAGAAACAGAGGGAGGACAGAAAATACTTAGCACGGTCCCTTACAATAAATTTTCTTTCCCCTCTGGACGTGAAATATTTGTGAAGGGAGGTGCCGATTATTAAGGTAAAATCGCTGTTTTTAATCATTTCCTGTATTTTTTTATTTTATTCATCAAGCGCGATTGGATGTTGTTCTACCAAAGGATTTGGAAATGCAATTTCCGTAAACATTTTTGTCTGCGATTTGTTGAAATTTCCGTACATAATTTAGCGTATCGCGAATTCGCGTAACGGTTGCAAAATTCTGCAGGTCAATTTTGTGTATTAAAAATTCATGAATTGCACTTCTTCTGCTCCCCATTGCCCATTGAAGTTCAGTTCTGTAACTGTACCAGACAGAGTGCAGACCCATTAGCAAATTAGGCAGATTATAGTCAGGGGTGTGAGATGTGTATATATGAATATATGTGTGACTGTGAGCTTTAATATTCATTGCTTACTCGAGAAGTCTCCCATTCGGCCATTGATTGTCCACAAACTGTTCAAAACATGACAAATTTGCTCACCGATAGCTTCACATTCGCTGCTAGAGACCATTGCATTCAAAATCTAATCGGATTCGAAGTTCAGAAGTAAACACAGCCGATCACGATGGGTGATCACATCAAAAATGTTGCTAAAAAACAACATTTTAGACTTTTCAAAATAAAAGGTAAAAAAACGAAAAGGGTATAATCCTTATTGTCTTCCATGAGCAACCGCATCACATCGGGTATAATCTTCCTTCCAGGAGCAACCACTGTGCATGATTGACGGGCTATTCCATTGCTCGTAATAGGGTAGTGTATTTTAGCGGGACAATGCTGGATCATGCACGATGTGCAAGGTAGACTTTCGCCAAGACTTTGCATGTGGTTGTTGGTGTAGGGGTGTGGGGTGGGGGTGTTGGGGGAGGGGGGCGTGTTGTCCGAGATGTTAGGAATTATTTAATAATAGTTATTAATATTGGAAGAACGTTTTAAACTTTAATTTAAGGCATCATATACGATTTTATACTATTTTAGATTTTCAATTAATAACAAAATAATAAAATCATATTAATATGCCTATTTATTATCGCACGCCATGGTAACAATAAAAAAAAATGGCACACTTTCTGATAAAAATTTGGGAAACAAATTAATTTAAAAAATAAATAAAAAAAATCTTTCTTAAACCAAATTTTCATGAAATTGAGGGCCATCAATAAACCAAAATGCACCCCGAATCTGTCACACATCCCCGTAGTAGGCCTACCCTGATATACCCTCATTTCCACCCCCGTTGCCCTAAACTAGAAGCTACTAGACGTGTAATATAACCGCCAAGAGTATTTTTTTTTTTACCTGTAGGCAAGTTCTCCCCTACAGTCGCAATCGTTCTGGCCCAGATAGCTTTTAACTCACGCCTACTAATAACATACTTTCAACAAGTGATGGCGCTATAAGGTTTACCACGGAAGCTGTTTGGTTTACCGTGGAAGAAGATTATACCCTATATGAAAAAAACACAAATTTAAATCAAACCAGTCATGACAGTTGACTCATCAAAATAACTTTCATCCAAATTTTAACATATAAACACAATAAATAACATCCGGTGCAAAAAATGTTGTCGCTGTCCGACCGAAAAACAATATACTCTAGCATCGAATGCATAACTCATGAACTTTCGTGTGCAAATTCGAAGCTAGAGTTCTCGAGTAAATCATTGCCTCTTTTTTTGTTGTTGCCAGTAAAATAGTGGTAGCCGATAGGGCAATGAGGGGGTTACGCAATTATTTATACATGTATTTTTTTCAGCCCACATTTGGCGTTTAAACATACTTAAGGTGGTACTACATCCCTTGATAAATTTGTGACTATTTTTGCATTTTTCTCAAAAACTAATAAGACACTGGTAACAAAAGTCATGCATATTATAGGGGCAAGGAATCCAGTTACTACTGGAATTTCAGTGACTCAAGACTGGGAGTGGCCTTCTCTCTTTTCTCTTTTTCCTAGCTATTTTCTTCCATTTCTTGCTTTGTTTATCAAAGCTATCTAGCCAGCATGCATTTTATTAGCCTACACTGGCTATCCAGGCTTGTGCATTTGTATGAGCTTGGAACGGTCAATGGTTTTCCATGGATTAGCATGTGTCCCTCACCGACCAACCTGGGTAAATAAACAAACTACAAACAAACAAGACAAGTAGTTATTGATTTATTGATCAAATATTGGTTTTCACTCATTTTTGACTGTAACTCCACAACTGTTGTCTGTGCTGAAATAAAATTTTCAGTGCAGTAGTTGTAGTCCTTGCCCCTATAATATAGGCCTACAATACATATCTTACTTGTCACCAAGGCGCTATAATTTTTGAGAAAAATGCAAAAATAGGCACAAAATTGGCCAGGGGTGTAGTACCGGTACCACCTTAAGGGGGTACTACACCCCTACCCAATTTTGTGCCTAAGAGGATAAGTGCTTATTTCGAACACTGGTTAGGTCACGGTTTGTTATATTAACAAAAGAAACCGTCTGTGAACAGTTGTAGTTAACTACAAATTTCGAACGTTTGAGGACTTGTTCTCAGACTCAAGTTGTAGCAAGTGCCATAGGGTGTCCAGTCTTGTGTTACAATTGTTTTTGATTATAAATGTCACAAAATATTATTTAATATTGACAATATCAACCTGTTTGGCCTCTCCATATATTCATGTATTGCTCACCTGTGTTTTCATATCATATTTTGTGGTCCACTGACTACTTGCGATTGAAATATGCACAACACCAATGACAGCAATTGTCAACAACAAATGGAATCAAGGACTTGCTTTCACTCAACCATGAATCGCATCATCAACCGGAAATGATATGGCACCGACCCACAGAAAATAATCAGCGCAAGTTTATGCCTGGGGGTCCAGATGTGCGGTCACAAATTTACTAATCATTTGCAACTTAGGCTTTGTCTACACATCATAAAAACAGGGAGGCCCCTAATATTTTTGTTATTCCCCAAAGCCCTACCCCTAGCTTGAAGAAAGTGTTTGCAATGTGTTTATAAATGATGCTGTACCCAAGAACACAACTATTTTAAAAACAAAGTGAGGGACATCATCACAACAATTTTAAAAACAAAGTAAGGGAGCAAATAGGAAAAATAACAAATATATTTGAAAATCTTCAAGAATTGATGAGGGCCTTATCCAATATCCAAACAGTCAAGTATCAAATTCAGAAGGATGTGCAATAAGCTAGGCTAGTGATGTGAATGTGACGGTGAGTGAGGAAGGAACAAGTAGAGTAGGGACATGATGTTTCGGTCTAGTTTTATTTGTGCAAGTTTTTTTAGAATTTACAAAAGGCAGTATGAATAGGACATAAAAAGCTACAAAGTGTTTCCATGATATGCTTCTTTTGTCCAGTTTGCCATCAACTTGTTTCTAGCAAAACAGAATTTCAGGCAAGGGCTTAGGCAGCCAGCCATGTAGGGAGTGTTTACACGTGTTTGTAAATAATACACACCCAGTTTTTGCCCACATGGCCTATACTTTGTACACAAATCTTAAATTTACACACCCAGTTTTGTTTCTTGAATTTACACACCCAAACCTTCAAATCCTGCCTAAGACCCTGATTTTCAGGCCCAGAATGCTAGAGAGCGTGATCATGTCTGTAAGTGAATATTCTATTCTGGCTGGGACTGAATTATCCTGACCATAATTTTTATTATAGGTAAAATATCTAATGCTTGATCGTGAGAGGCCATACCTTCTGTGTGCTGTTATGTGAGCACACTTTTCGTGTAACAATTCATGTGACGGTGACCTAAGACTGTGATTGGTCAATTCTCAAAAGATGTACTTGCTCCGTAAGTGTGTAGTTTTGTGTAGTACAAGTTAGCTTTTGTGATCGAGAATGAGATAAGTAAAGTATTTTAACTGGACCTCGCTATGATAGAAACATTATGAAGTTTGATGATTTCTGCTGGGAAGGTTTGTCATCTTATGTTTTAGCCCGAGGTACGGTACATACACTCCTTTACCATGATTTCCACTGACACAATGGCACAGTGCAATGCTAGGGTGGAAGGAACAAGAAGGGCCATGATGTTTCAGGCTAGTTATGTTCGTACAGGTTTTTAAAACAAAATGCTAGCCAAAAGCAGCTGAATCTGTCACCCTGGGTCTGTCACATGAAATTAATGAATTGATTCTCTCTTGAAGATTCTCATTATTTGTAAGCAAATCACTTGGCAAGGACTTCGAGACGATTAAATTAAGATGGCCTTATCAAATCAAATGATGATTCATGCAACAAAGTAAATTGCAAGAATCAAGTGTGAATCAAGTCGTGATTCCTGCACTGTGCAATGTGAAATTAAAGGTTGATAAAGTGTGTGTGCTTTTAGTTTTAAATGTTGTTTATTATTTTTTATGCAATATACTTTATTTTATATTGTCTGATCATGAATAAATTATAGAGAAATGGTTAACACAGTGTCATACATGTCTTTGATTTCTAGCCTAGCTACTGTCAGTCCAATCATGAGGATGATGAGAGATAAGATTTTTCAAGGTTTTTTTTCCAGTTTCTCTGAAAATTAGCATTTTAAATTCAAAATTGGCTTCAAAGGATGTTGCATGTTAACATAAAACAAGAATAAACGTAACTGGAAAAACAATTGAATCCAATAACCATACTCCATTTCTTGGACCTTTTTGTCTTCATTGAGAAACTTAACATGCATCTAGGACACTTCAATGGCTGACATTAAGCCTGACAAGAATGGGTACTTGGGTATTGTTATTTCACTCCAGAAAATTGATTTCAATTCTATTCAAATTCAATTCTTTCTACACCTGGAGTCTTGCTATTCAATTCCAATTCAATCCACCTTGCTTTAGCATTAATTCAATTCGATTCCAATTCAATTTTTCAATTTCAAAATCATTTCATTTCAATTCCAATCCAATGCAGTGAAATTAACAGCTAATCAATTTCAATTCAATTCGGAGCATTCATTTCAATTCCAATTCAATTCCAATACAGTTGCAATTTGTGTTACTTGACCAAAGGCACACTGCAAAAACTGTGTCTAGAGATTGAACACCTTTTTGTCCTCGATTTGTAAACACATGTAAAATCTAAACACAAATGTCAAACTTAAAATATCGAGTGTTAATATCTAAACACAAGGCATTTAGCATTTAGACATGTTTACAAATCGAGGACAAGATGTTGTCTAGAATGGTGTTTAATATCTAGACACTGTGCATGTTTTAAATTTTGCTACCAATTTTATAACACTTTAGTCAGCAACACAATGTCAAAATCAAGTACACTACTTGTCACAAAACCATTTCAACAGCAGATACTTTATTGTTGTGTTAACTCACTTTTCACATTCAAACAATGCGAGTGATCATTGACATCCTAATAGTGATTGACTCCCTAATATTTGTCTTAACTTCTTGTCCACCATGCACATTATTTTCTAAGCTAAAGGTGTGAGGCACAGTCAATAATGGGACTCTGTCCCCACACTGACCTCAAAGATGTCAAAAATCGAGGTTTTGATACTATTAGATAGCCCCTACTTGTCTCCTGCTCCTAAGATTTTACACCCAAAATCCTTGTACTTTTGAAAAAGTATGAAAAAAGCTGTCAAAGATAAGCATTTTCTTTAATGGTTTTCTCACAATTTTTTCAAATGTACTATGACTTTTGAGCATGAAAATTAGGAGCTTGAGAAAATAGGGGCTTTAATTATGATTAGTGCCAAAAGTTTGAGATCTTTGACAAGTTGGGGGGGGGGGATCTCATACTCACATTTGATCACATCAAGCAATTTAAAACAATGGAAATGCTATGAATCAATTGGCATCATGTTAGAAGCTATTAGTGTCTGTATGAACTTATAACCTATAATTTTTCCACACGACAAGAGAGACAGTAGATATTCTTCTAAAGAAAGATTAAGAAGAACTCCAAAAAAGTCTCAAGAAGTTTAACTATACCTGTGTATGAGAAATTATATCATACTTTTAATTTTCTTCAATATGTATATTTTAAATGAAAGCTTTCCAAAATACTTAGTTGCAAATTTGCAATATGTTTTGTAACACTATTGATGCTAAATTTTTAATGTGTGTCTCTTGTGTGAATAGACATGGAAGTGTGTCAGAATTCAGAATGGGGGAAGGGTACTCTTTACAAGTGGAATGATCTGGAATCACAGACATCTGCTTGTGAATTGAAATGCTGAATTGAAAGCAAAGCTGAATTTCATTTCAATTCCACTTCATTCTTCATCACTCAACATGATTTCAATTCCAATCCAATTCAATTCTTCATTGCTCACGATGATTTCAATTCCAATCCAATTCAATTCATGCCCAAGCCCACTCATTTCGATTCCAATTCAATTCCAATGCATTGAAATGAAAATTGCCCCAAATTCATTTCAATTCAATTCGATTTCAATGCATTGAATTAACATTATACTTGGGTAAGACATCAAAGTAAGAAAGGCAATGAAAAGCTTGCAACAAACTCAAGAATATTTGGAAATCTTCCTTACCCAGACACCTCAAAATGCATCTGTTCCAAGCCACTATACTCTTTAAAGTGTTCTGCTCTATGGTTGTGAAACCTGGACCATCACCAAAAAAATTGGTAAAGCAATGGACAGGTGCTGTACTATAATGTTATGATCAGCATTTAATGTGAGCTGGAAAATATATAACCAATAATGAATTGTATGGTGACATTACAGCTCCCCCTCCCTCTTGAGTCTTGACCTCTTCCCCAAGAAAGTCCACATAGAAGCCAAGTCATAGTGTCTTTATACATGTATTAGTCTTGCAAATCTCAATTGAAGCTAAATTCTTCAACATCAACACACATCATGGTCACTACATCAGGGTTTCTGAGAGGTTTTTGGAGGTCGAGAGACAGAGATCAGTTATGCAGAACTACAGTGTATGTTGCAAAATTATGTTTTTTTCAACTATAATCTCTGATCAGCAGCGACAACCAAAACATGATCAAAATGATGGCGCTTTTTCTGCATCTCAGATACAGGTATTCTGGGGAAAACGTGACATTGAATGGTAGCCATTCCATGAAGTTTATAAAGGGTTCATACCACTAAATCCGCCAGTGAAGCGGTTTCCGGTAAAAGTTTATCACGACTATAGTCCCAACTTTGCATAAAAATTGTGCAAAATCGGTACAATATTAACAATTTTAATGTTGCAAATCGTGTTTTGCTAGAACTTGTGAATGTGATCTCTACTAATTTGAACAGAAAAGCGAAAATTTGAGTGATGTTTACGATGATGAGCGCATGAACACACGAGGTCAAAACGCGTTAGCAGTCGGACGTAAACACGGGAAAATCTGGCCTTTTTATATAGCGCTATTTTTCTCAAAAAGTAGACCTAAAATATGGTGTCATTTTCAGATATGTTATGCAGAATTTTGTTCTGATTAAGATGATATCAAATATATATTTCAAAGTAAGACGTAACTCGACTTATAGCCTAAAAGCGTGACCCCTATTTTGCACGTAAAGTCTATGGAAAGCTATTTGGTGGCAGGTACCCTTTAAGGAGCGATTCCATGCGTTTTTCGCGCGTTATCTATTTAAAATGCACGCGAAGAAATGAGGAAGGTCATCAACAAACGCGTGCATGGACGCCGCCATGTTTTTAAGCTGTATGCGTATGCGTTTTCATGAATAGGCTTACTTTTATTTCCAATTTAATAAAAGTTCGATTTTGGTAGAAGTTTGAAACCTTTTGATATGAATAATGAAGAGTTTCAAAATATTAAAAACATTGTTTATTGGTGTTTAAATTACAAAGAAGTTTTTCAAATTCATTGTTCTTTTTTAGCTAAATTTTTGTCATTTAAACTCAAGTTTTGGCCTTCATATTTAATAAAATTGCATAAAAAATTCGATTTTAAGATATTTAAGTTTCTAGTTTGCTTTATTTATACCACTGTTCAGTATTGTAAATTGTTATAACACTCAAAGTTAAATTCATATTAATATTTAATTTGAAATAGCCATTCATTACATATGGTTTTTGGACAAAATTGGTTAAAACGGACGCAGGAGGGGGGGGGGGAAAGGCCTATTTGATTGTCATTGTTTGACTTGTTAAATAGTCTGCACGCACTTATAATGTTTTAATTTTGAAGTTATGTACTTGTAGAAGATGTTCAAGTGACTTTTATTCTTAACATCAATTGATATCTTCATGAAAATTACAAATCTGCAACTATAGTGTGTTCATGTGCGTCAAAATGACGAAAAATAGCAATTGTCGGTTATCATGCTTGTGTTTGAAATCGCCAGTGTGTCTAAAGTATAAAAGAAAATAACCTAAAATTTCTTTAAATTAATTCAAAACTTCGTGAAAAAGATAATAAAATCATTTTCAAGGCTTAAAAACGATGTTTTAGCCTCTTCAAGGGTTCATACCACTAAATCCGCCAGTGAAGCGGTTTCCGGTAAAAGTTTATCACGACTATAGTCCCAACTTTGCATAAAAATTGTGCAAAATCGGTACAATATTAACAATTTTAATGTTGCAAATCGTGTTTTGCTAGAACTTGTGAATGTGATCTCTACTAATTTGAACAGAAAACGCGAAAATTTGAGTGATGTTTACGATGATGAGCGCATGAACACACAAGGTCAAAACGCGGTTAGCAGTCGGACGTAAACACGGGAAAATCTGGCCTTTTTATATAGCGCTATTTTTCTCAAAAAGTAGACCTAAAATATGGTGTCATTTTCAGATATGTTATGCAGAATTTTGTTCTGATTATTAAAGATGATATCAAATATATATTTCAAAGTAAGACGTAACTCGACTTTTTTTATAGCCTAAAACGTGACCCCTATTTTGCACGTAAAGTCTATGGAAAGCTATTTGGTGGCATGTACCCTAAATCTATTCATTGGCATATTGGGGGTCAAAGTCAGTTCGATTGGGGGGGGGGAGGAAAGACAATTTAACTTCTATGTGGACATCATGTTTGGCCCAATAGACCCTATACTTTGGGGAGGGGGATACATCATATGTGTTATATACACTGACCTACTCCAATTAAGCCAAGTTGAATTTAGTTACATAATTTTATTTTTTTATATATCAACTGTTTTCACACCCTCTGTGAGCTCTGTGGTGTGCAAAAATTTGTTGATCCTCCCACCCTTCCATTTCAGATGACCAAAATTTTTTGGGACCTCTGTTCTTTGTATAGAGCCCCCCCCCCCCCCAAGATTTTTCACCACACCGGCCAATGTTTTTCATGAGTTCCCTAAAGGAATTAAAGCAATGTCAGTTGACTTTAATACATTCCAATACCCACCCACATTCATGTACCTCCCAGGTCCCCATCCCTGGAACTTGAAAGGAAAGCATGCAGTCACTTGTATGTATTGGGTGTTTCAATGTAGGTTTAAATTCATGAACATTTTACTGAAATATTACAATTCAGAGTTGTGTACATTCTTTTTAAAATGCACATTGCTCAATAATAAGAGTTTTCAACATGTAGAGCTAGACATGGATATTGTGCTGTGTGGGTGTGTTGAGTCGTGTTTATTTAGCAAGATTACAATACAGTGTAGCTAGGTGCTAGCAAAGGGCAAGTCAAAAGGTTGAAAGCGTGGGTTGGACACAACTGCACTTGGTACATCAGATAATTTTGGAATATGTGTGCTGATACTGCTATATGTGTCAATGTGTTGCGAAAAAGTTGTCACAATATTTTTACAATATCTAACACATACTTAATTTTAGCAATGCACACATAATTCATTTACATTTGTACACTACTAAACAGGTCAGTCTTATCTTTAAAAAAAAAAGCTATAAAACTAAAACATTTAATTAAGCTAAATATTTTCAATTTTAATATATGCCCCTATATAGCTAATTGTGAATTGTAAATTTTCAAGAATGAATGTATATGGCCATGCGTTTTAAACTGGGCACACCGATAGGGTGGAGCAGTACTTTTATGCGACTAATTCTTAGTATTTTTAAGTCAAGGGTGTCACCTACCTAGACAAATTACCTATCAATTTAAAGCTTTTGATGAGACCTTTGTATTGATACCATAACAATTTATGTAGCATAAACCATTCTTAAGTTATTTTGATTTTAATGAAAACATGACAGGGTGGAGCTGAGGATTGATATGGAGGATTGATATGTAAATTTAACTAAACATTTCAAAAAAATGGGGGTATATTGATATATTTGCTTCTTTTAATTGGTTTTATGTTGTAAAGAAAAGAACAATCATTTAGAAACTAAAAAAAGGTTACTCTGTCTTTAAATTGAGTGAATTTCTAGTGCAAATCCCTTGATTACAGATAATGCCTTAAATTGCACTGTTTGTGTGTAAATCCCTATTCGGAATGCCTCAAATGTGTGTTTCAAATATGTTCACACACAGCGAAACCTGTAGCAGGTATCACAATAAAAGTATACATTTTTTTAAAGCTCTTGAGCCAAGGAACTCAAATATGATGTTCTTTTCAGCATAGGGTGTAATATGTAAAAAATATATATCACTGAAGATCAAACATTTTTTATGGAAAATGTTGCTATTCAAAGTCCACTACCTCCCTAACCAATCTTCCTATTGGGAAACTAATATCATTTTTGGATTCCCTGTTTAATTTCCTGTCAGGAAATGTATACTTTTCTTGTACTGGAAATTTTGGGTACCGAAAAATCTACCAACTCAAAACACATGGCCATATATCCAATAGTACTTCATTGTGCATAAAATATGCCTAAATGCACACTACCTGTTGTAGGAATGTTGGCTATTATATTTGACCTTTGGTTTAAAACATTGTCATAATTTAAACTATGTTTCACTCAGATTAAGAATTCATTTTCACTCCTGGAAAAATGCTTCGAGCAAGTTGAAATATCAGTTTGCAAATGGAAGTAATATTTTCTATTACCGGTTTAACATGTACAACGTAGGCCTATATTGATGAAACTGATATGAGCAGAGAGGTTTAGTTATCTGGATTAAAAGTCCAGGAGTGTGATTGTAGGTCAAGTTCGTGTGGATGCAATTTGTATACCCTTTAATTCTGGTATTTATACACATAAAAGTATACTTTTACCCCAGACTTTTACTAGTACCTTTAAGA
The DNA here is from genome assembly GCF_039555335.1 of Amphiura filiformis. Lineage (NCBI taxonomy): Eukaryota > Metazoa > Echinodermata > Ophiuroidea > Amphilepidida > Amphiuridae > Amphiura > Amphiura filiformis. The sequence goes on along the minus strand of NC_092644.1, from coordinate 54,591,318 downwards.
CTTTTTTACATAATCAGAAAATGGCCTTGATTATAATCTGTCCACAGCAGCTCACATCATGTCTTTTTCACTGTCAATGCACGCATCATGAATGAATCAAGAGATTTTGGTGTTTAGCACACTGCTTTTAAAAACTGTATGGCAAAAGAGATTTATTTCTAGCACACTGCCTTTAAAAACTGCATGGGGAAGAGAGTTTGAAAATACAGGGTGTAACAATAAAATTTATACAATTGCATTTTGACTTCTCAGGAAAAAACTAAAAGAGTTATGGCACAAATGTTATATGCAGTACAATCAGTAATATCTTGGCTAAAAGAAGACGTTTAGTTGGTTTCTTTACTAGCTTGGGTTCAAAAGTTATGTCCGATTAATTAAAACGTCCAGAAAACGCGTTGGGCCACTTTTGCCATGTTTGCGCACTTCAAGTTTGTACTGCGTAGATATGCTTATCGTGCATTAAACATCAAAGAACTGACACAAAAGAATTATAAGTCGTGTTTCTTCTTATAATTAACATGAACTTAATGACAATGATCTTTCTTTACAATCTATAAATGAAGTCATGAAATTTCTTTCAAATTATCTTATAAATAAAGTAATTTCTCATATCCCTGAGATATCGTTAGTAAAACTGAGAACCGTTTTTGCATCCATAAGTACAAAACAATAGGATTTTGAAATTAAGTTCAGCTTGGTTTCTAGCTGTTCTGGGGCAACCACTATTGCCAACATTTCTGTTAACAAATTCCACATACTTCTCATAGTTATATGTAATTGTATGCCTTGATGGAAGACATGAGTTTGGAAAATGAACTACAAACAATCTTATGGTTTCTGCTTGTGCTACCGAATGTCACAACCATAAAAATACGCTCTTCCAACGTGAATTGGGGTTGAAGTTGTTGAGCTGCAGCCACGATTTCTAGTAAATGAGGTTGTTATGTCACTTCGAATACCCCATTGTTTAAAACTACCTATCATAAGAGCATCGTCCATGGTTCCAACTCTATTCAGTCATTTTGTAACAGTTTTAGACAAAAGTGGCCCAAGGGGTTTTAAGACTAGGTTACATAATTGGCCATATCTTCACTTTTATACCAGCGATTTCATTGAAACAAAGCTTAACTGGTGGCTGAATAAATTATCTTGATAGACATATAAATATCAAACCACAACTTAAGCGGCATACTTGTGTCATTCTATTTTCAAAATTGTACAAATTTTATTGTTACACCCTGTATACTTCCATACAGCCTTCAAAAGCTGCATTGCAAGAGAATTCGGAATTACGGTATACATATTATTAGCATGTATTCTGCCTTTAAACCGCCATGTTTACTTGAACATTCATGTCCCAGGCATCTTGATTTTAATTTATATGCTGTGTTGGGAGAAGCACTTACATCACTGTTTCCATGGCAACTAGGAGAGGAAAAAAGTATGGCATAAAAATGGTCTGCTGTTGAAGAACAAAATATTTGCAGTACATGTATGTCAGTGTGGTGGCTGTTAACTGAAAAGAATAAAATATAATCAGAATACTTCGATATAATTAACAAAAAGTAAAAAAAAAGTAGGCCTATATAGTTGGTTAATTTTGATTTTAAACCTTGATTTTAGTGACTACACCAAGTTCCAGCTTTATCCACATTAACCAATTATGACAATATTACAGCATTATTATATGAGCATTGTGTCATTTCTAAATGGTAACTTCAGGGGTGTGATTTTTCCGGATTTTTGGGATTAACAAAAAATTCCGGATTTTCAAAAAAAAAAAAAAAAAAATTTTTAATTTTTTTTTTTTTTTTTTTTTTTTTTTTGGTCGCTTTTGGAGTGGCCCTGGACCAAGAGCTAAATGCTTAACAGAGATGTCACATTTCCGGAATTTTCAGTTTCCAGATATGAGAAAATCTCCAATTTTAAAATGAAAATTCCTTAGAACCCTGACTGGATGATTTATAGACACACTCCCGGGGGGGGTTCTCAGTACAAATGACCATACGGGGACGTGCCGCAAATATGGGTAGCATTTTCAGCCTCTTGGTATATCAATGACCCCTTTTTCAAAGCCTATTTTGGTATATGAATGGGTCCTTTTTTCAAAATTTTCTCAATTTTTTCGGAAAATAGCCCAATTTTTCATTAATTTAGCAAAAATTTTCAAAATTTTCCCAAAATTTTGGGAAAATTTGTAAAAACTAGGACAATTTGGGTTAAATTCGGCCGAAAATTTTGACTTTTGGTATATCAATGGGTCCAAATTTCTTGAAAAATTGGTATATTTATGGGTCCACTTTCAAATTCTCAGCTGCACGTCCCTACCAAAACCAAACTTGAGTACCCCCGGGACACACTGTACTGTGCAAAAATGGTGATGCAATTTCTCATGTGTATGTGAATGATATGATACTGGAAGTATGTATTCACAGATAATAAATGTTTTTATACTATAAAGTGAAGTATTTTAACAGTTTCTCATTTTTGCATTTTACCCCATGAAATTGCATCTCCAGTGGTGCTCAAGTGTGGAAAACCCCTCTGGCTTCAAGGGGCTTCGCCCCCTCGACCCCCACCGGGGCGTTGCCCCTGGACCCCACCAGGGGCCCTTTTAAGCGGGCCCCTGGACCCCCGGCCGCAACAGGCGAGAGCTCCTCTCGCTTCGCTCGCTCCGCTTCGCAATTTCATTGCCTTGGGGTTTTTTTCAAAAAGCACCAATCACACCCCTGTAACTTATTAGCAAGCTGAGAAGAAACTCAAAACCAGACCTACATGTGTATATTTTAATACTGGGTAATGGATTCTATTGATTTCTTGCCCTAACTGTTCGTTATTGTGTCATTACATGTATATTGAAGCAGTAAATGCAGATTTACTATTTTAATAAGTAATTCTAAACTTACATAATTGTAATTAGTGGATTTGAGCTATAAGTGTACAGATGTGTTACGTAAATAAGTAGCCATTTTGCTCGTGACGTAGGAAAGCACTACATAATGGTCTAGACAACAGAGAGTTATTAAATGCAGCACACTAGCTAAGGTATACATCCATGAGGAGATGGAAGGTTGTTGTGCACGTGCTCCGGGTGTTGGGAGGCATCCCCTACACGTAGCTGCACATAGACATAGGCATTGCTCTCACTAGTTGGGTGAGGTATCACAGACTGCTGCAAGTAGACATAGGGCAGGTGTGTCATTCGCATCAGCTGACTGAAGATGGAAGAATGATGATCTTGATAACTGTCTCTCTCTGATTGTTGAACATGGATGGAATTGGAAACAAGGGATTTCTTTCATCACTATAAACATGGATTTGTCTGAATATTTATTGATGATTGAGTAGTGGACGATGATATGAAAAGGAATGTTATGTTAATGTTGCGATGGATATATGTGTGTGCTTTTGATCTGCAAATTGCAAGATGTTTGTTGCCTTTCTACAGATGAAATATATATTTTATGGAAAAAAAGTATCTTATTTTGTGCTTCCCGGTTACACTGATAGAGTTACCTGTGCAGTTTTAATTGATTCTAAATCAAGTTTAACTAGCTTTCCATCTTCAAAAAGTCTGCTGACAAAAACTGAGCTGAAACATTACTGCAGAAGAATTTTGAACTTGTGATGAATGTGTTATGAACATTGATGTCTACATACGTAGTTTAACCACAATAGATACTGAATTAATTACAAACACCAGCTTATGCAAATGATGACATGCCTTTAATTACAATTTGTGACTGCTTGTGATGCTATCATTTAAAAAGATGTATTAAAATTGATATTTTAAGTGCCTAATTATTGCAGGTATTGAGTTGGCATACTGTGACTGATATTAGTTCCTGCAGTGAATGACAAATTTAATGAGGGTAAACCCTGATCAGTACAACTTACAAGCACTTCTTTCCACAGGAGCTCTCAATGTAATAAGCCTTTGAAATTAAGTCAGCTTTATATGTCTTCTTGACAATCTTCAGAACTTTCTTTAGACTTGTAGCATGTCAGGTGATTCTATAGCTTCATGTAGACTTGATTCCAATCTGAAGCGGAGGATCTTTCATGTATCAGTCTTCATTGAATGATTATTTGACTCAAGTTGTAATTCCCTTCTTCTCTGTTCATCTTTGAAGTGATGCCCATCTGTCCATTTCTTGATGATCATCCTGATTTATTTATTTTGCTTCTGCTGCTATTGCTTTTCACCTATTTGTTCTACTGTCTCTTGCTCTACGCATTTGCCAAAGTTACAGGTTGGTACACATGGTCAAAACAATGCATTTATATTACATTGCATCTCTCTACATTGTAGTTAGTTCCAACCGCACTGTAATTATAGCAAAAATCACAGGATTTTTTTCACCTGTATGAAATAGCTGAATAACTGTGTATTATTTGTTCACTCCCCCTGTGGAACTCGTACATTAGATGCATACACATCATACAAATTGTACAATTTCACTCCCAACAAGAAATACTCAGTTATTAACCTATTTCATAACGTGAAAAAGATCCTGTGATTTTTGCTATTTTTATAACAAAATAGTCACTTAAAATGTTGGCAAATATGAGCAAATATATGCATCAAGCCACAAGAAAAATTAATCAATCCAACGCGCAACGCGAATGGCAGAATGTGTCCAAAAGCACTGCACGGAGAAAATGCTGTGAAAGTACTTATAAAAGTCAACATTTAGCATTTCGTGATCCACAGCCTCGTCTCCCACTTTTCTCAAAAAAGTTGAGATTTTTATGTCACTGGAAACCTCTGGCTACAAATTTCTTGCAGATTACAATGTAATTCTTTTAGCAAAGATTTTGTGAAATTTCAATTATGTTCTGGTAAAATTCAACACAGAGGCCTATAATGGAGCAGTGTAATACACATAATCATGCATAACTCGCAAATTTATGCAAAATCAGAATCAACTGAAATTTTGGGAATAAGCTTGTTTTGTTGATATCTACTAAAATATAATATTATAAAGGGGATGCTAGGATCACAAAATACTCCTTCAAGGAACAAACCAAAAGTTTGTTGACGTCCTATTCATGAAAGTGCTTTCAGGAGGCTGACGCATGCCCTCCCGCCTCCCTAAAACTTTGATATTTTTAACTATTTTTTTGCAAACATATTCAAACTTTCTGACCCTCTCCTTCTTGGTTATAACTTAAGATGTCATCAAATTGTAGTTTGTTCCCTTAAACTTCTGGAATTTTGTAAAATAATCCAAAGTCAATCCATTTACAAAGGTACCACTGTATTTTGTTCAAAATGAAGAACTGAAGTGTGTATGATATAGCCATGTACAGTGGGTGTACCATTGGGCTATTCCAGTTGAAATCCATACAATGGAAGACATGACCTTAATCTTCTACAGAGGGAGTGTGACTTTCAAATGGGGTTACCTGAATGGGTGATTCCATTTGAAATCTACACCCCATGTGTAGGAGATTAAGGTCATGTCTTGCATAGTGAGTGTAAGGATTTCAACTGGAATAGCCTATTCAGATCAGCATTCCCCGGTGTCGTCACTTAACATTCAAAGGCGTAACGCATGATCGTTCCCTAAGTCAAAAATACCCCCCTATTTTGCGCGGTTTCAAGAACATTTTCGTCATTTGTTACCCCTATTTTACACGATAACGGGTACAAATTAGCCTTAAAAAATACCCCTATTTTTTGCATTTCAAGTACACTTTTACAAAAGTACCCCTTTTTTAACATTTCAAGAACACACAAAAACACTTGTTCTGATTCATTGCCTTTTCTGAGGAGAACTCTGTTGTCCTTTTTATATATAAATGAGGAAAATAACAGAAAAATATATACAAATACATCCAATAGGATGCATCATGTGTTTTTTTATGATACAGTTATCCGCAACAATGTAATCTTTCCTCCCGATTTTTTGTGTGCAAAATAAAGCTTGAATGTGACCAATACATAAACTCCTGGAGGGCAATCACAATATATGCACACTTAATCGAACGGCTTCTAGCAGAAACTCGTCTCACAATCAGCGGCATTTCTGGCATTTGCCATGAACAATTCCTTTATATAGGCGCCATTTGAAGAGTTTGTGGCCCGGTTTATGGGTACCAGTTTGTCAAGGCTTCGGAGGCCGGGCGTGTCATTAATAAAGCCGATGAAAAAAGTCCCTTGGAATCAGCGGCCAAACTGGGTAAGTCCCCAGTGACGTAATCGGTGTAAACAAACCATGAAACAAATAAAACCGAGTCGAGCGTGTTGCTGAATATTAGGCCGGGATATTAGGAAGGCAAAAAAGTTTCACAAAAGTGAAATCCGGGAGTAAATTGAGCGAGAAATGGTAAGATTTCTTGGGATTTCAACATTATCATGATTCACAAAAATATACCCTATTTTTTAATTTCGAGTACACCGTCGTCAAAAACAACCCTATTTTTTAAACATCGCGAACATTTTATGTTCGCGAACATAGTTTAAAAATAACCCCTTTTTTCGCGAAATTGGGAACGATCATGCGTACACATAGTCAATGTTAAGTGACGACACCGGGCAGCATTCTATGGTGGTGCTATTGTGATGATAAATTGGAACAATTTCATGGTCATATGGTTCTTTAGTTAAATGGAAAAAAGTGCAAACTCGGTGGTTTCATATTTTCATACATAAACTAACAAAAGTGAAATGAAAAGAGGTTGAATGAAAAATAGAAATGGAAGTGCATTGAGCACTGTAGAAGCTCTACCACAATAAACTGCATTTAGGAAATATTGCTCTTCTAAAGTTAGGAGAAAATATTATAGCAACTTGTCAAAACCAAAAGCCTGGTCAGCATTGCCTTAACTATGTTAACAATTATACCAATAAAGACCACAAAATACCTCGAGGATAACCACTGTACATGCAAGAATCCCACATGATGCCATGATAAAATCACGCTATTAAAGTGCTATATGCCAACGGAATCGTTGTCCGGGCCAGCGAAACCCCTGTGGCTACTGGTCGGTGATTGTGTATAGGCACGCGAGGGCCTAAGGTTCGAATTCTGGGGTACCAAGTGACTAATTTGTTCATCTTTTCTCCTTTTCATTTCTTCTTTAACTTGCGATAGCAAAAACCAGCGTTCAGTGGTAGGGTTAAAAGAGTTTACCTTTAAATGTGGAATAATATTAAACAGTCAGAATAATACATGTAAGTGTTAAGCATGTGGAGTGTGGACCATAATATTACCAGGGTTGGTGGCCAATGTTCAGTTTCCCCACTTTAAAAATAAAAATTAAAACTTAAAAATTTAAAGTTATTTGCTTATAAAATTGAAATAGTTGAAGAATAATTGAGTTTGAATTTATGTATTTTATTATCCCATTTATTCCATAACATGACAGATTTAGAAAATTACAGGCCCAGTTATTTTGATTTTAAAATTGATTATTTTGAATGCTCCATGGCAAAAAAAAAAGGTCCTATTATCATGGATCTGATTATCCATGTCTGCCGTACTGTAGTATACAAGCGCCAATTATCCTATGGCTCAGTGCAACCATGTTTAATATCCGTGAGCACTTTAGTATAAAGGAGTGGCCCTATTGACATGCACGTATCAGCTTGTGAAGCACAGGCCAGCTCATCTGCTGTGTACTAACAACTAACACATTTGGAATAGCCAAACATAAGGATTGTATATATATTTCATGATAGAATTACTAGTAGTTATTTGGAACATAAATGTAGGATATTTGAGCACTATTTGGTGGTAAGTCATGCTATTTTTCAGCATTTTACTGGGTGTGAAGGTATGCATGGATATATGTGTACATGTCTTAGTCAAATCTATGCAGCGCTAATCTCGACAGCAGTATATCTGTATGATCTACAGTACATTTTACTATCTTTATGTCAGTGAAATATTAATGACATATGGCAGATGTTTATCAGTTTTTGATTTAGATGCTATTTTTGTCATTAAAATTGCAGAAAATTTAGATCGAATGATACAGTTAGTTTACAATGTTAATTGTGAATTTTCTGTTTACAAGTCCATCATTTGAATCTTGAAATTGCCACACAATATGATTATGATTCAAATCACATATGCCTGTTAAGATGACCAACTGCTAGTAATATCAGTGGAAAATTATCAAAACATATAATAATGTAACAAAAATATTGAAAGTTTTTGTAATTTCTTTTTAAATAAACATCTTGTTTGTCAAGAACAGCATTCAATGTGTGTTCATTCAAAGATGTTGAAATGCCCATTATTTTCACCATATAATAAAAAGAAAGACTTCTAATATATTAATGGTTAACAAAGGACATTTTATACTTAAAACCAGGAAAACATTTAGACAATGCAGACAAAAATGATTACTGTATCTGAGGATTTTTAGATATTTTTCATCATCGCTACATCAAATTTCCCAAAGCAGGCCTCGACAATTTAATAAAGCTGCCTGGCTGCTGTGTGCATAGGAGTCAGCTATATAATAGCAAGCGAGAGCGAGAGGAGAGGCCCTGGCATGCCCACAGCTGTGTATGCTCACATCAACAACATGGTGTATACACACGCATAGCTCGTTGCCATTACATCTCCGCTGGGTGTGTTCGTGTCAGGTAAAATGGCACTTTGATTAAATGTCACCAATATCAGTAGTCGGTGGAAATTTTTATAGTTTATTAAACCTTGTGGCTATGATGAAGTTCTGATTTTGATTTTGTTTTGTTATGATTTATAATTAAATGTTTCACTTTCTTGAATTGGTATTCATTTGTAAATATTTATCATTTCTACAAATTTAATTGGATGATACACATAATTGATATAAGATAAAAATACATGCAGCAAGATAGGGAATATTCAGATTATACATCATTATTTTTATTCACATTTGCATATTTTTACTCATGTCTTGAAAATAGAATGTTTCCAACTACATTAATGTTAAATAATATGTAAATTCAAAGAGTCTAGGAGTATAATATTTGTGAATTTTGTCATCAGTTTTGTTATCGCACCTCTGAATCAATATAAATATATATAGGCTTGACTATGTTGTACAAGAAATATTTTCAAAATTTGCCTAACATATTATTTTGACATGTGTGGTAAATATTAGATTTCAAGTGAGTCAATAGCAATAGAAGAATTTGTTTTCAAATTATTAATCTGTGTGCAATGTTTGAATGCAAATACCATTTCTATTAGCTGGAATCAGTGAGTCATTGCGAGTAGGTCAGCTTGTCTGAGAGACCTATGTCACTATGCATACAATGGTCTGCTGATACAGTACAGTGTGTGGTTACATGGTGTATTGAGAGTATAGGTGGGGAATAAAAAGGATTTCCATAATATTTTTATCTTCAGTAGACAGCAGTTTGCAGTATACTCCTGACATTAATGCAGTGCTTTCTATAGGTATGAGCATTTGACATGTATGTTAGGATTGTTGTTAAATATGGTTGTTTTGTTGTTATTGTGGAAGAGAAATATCATATTTGTTTGAATATGTTGATGATCTGCTACACATGGTGAACTCCGATACTTATGAACATGATTTTCGATAGAAAGATTATTTGTACGCTACACTGTAATAAAATTTGGTACACTCACCTAAGTTATTTCACTGGCTCAACCAGCATCTTCAGTGGATGTTATTGCTCTGAAGATTTTATGTTGCTAGTGATGTTGAATATGTATGAATGTACATGATTAAATGATTTAAGATCATTTGCAATCAGTAATAAATACTTTATTTACTTACTATTTCTTGTGTTTTTCATATATTTTTTGAACAGAAAAATCACGACTAGACAAAAACCATGGCGGGGAAAGAAGAGATCAAAGTTCTTGAGACAGCAGATGATATTGCAGGCAGGAGAAACCAAGTGTTGGACAGATATGAGACCTTCAAACTTTTAGCTAAAAACAGACGAGAGAAACTTGAGGCAGCACGACGATTCCAATTCTTCAAGCGGGATGCGGATGAGTTGGAAACATGGATTTTGGAAAAATTACAGACCGCTTCCGATGAGAGTTACAAAGACCCTGTCAATCTCCAGGTATACTTAAATTGTTGCCATTTTTGTGTGTGTGTATGGTGTTTGATCTTGTTTGCATGTCTGAAAAGAGTAGAATAAAATGGGAAAAAAATCAGCATAGAAGTTTGAAAACTGATGTGCATACTTTTAAGAGTGAAATTAAGATGTAGAGACAAAGAAATTTGTTGGCATTAATTCTATTTGACAGAAGTTAAAAATAATACTCTTTTAATATTTAATATTTAGATCACAAGATGTTTTAAAAAAGGTGATATTGTTGTGCCGTGGTGTGTCTCAATCATTTGACTGCATTACACAGTTAATATTCCACACGGAATCATGCCAAGGAAAGTGACATTGCCATCATAATTTTGTTTCCTTGTGTTTATTTACTTGATATTTGAATTAATTGTCATTATTTAGTTTCCTCTTTTACTAATGTGTTTTTGTTCTATTGTTGTCTGTCCTCCCCGCCCGTATCATTTTGGTACCCGTAGGATTATACACAGATAAAAAACTTGAAGGTATAGTATAGGTTGTTGAACAAAACACAAAAACAGTGAATTTCTTTATGCAAGCTGATAAGTGATGATGAATCTTGGCATAAAAAAAGAATCCCGTATCACGCCATGCCGCCTACCTCATCATGCAACCTCAATCTAATTGTGATCCATTGTATGTGTTGGCAATGATATCTCCATGCCTGGAAACAAATTAAGAATTTGAGGAACTGTATTCCCAGAAAGTTTTGGCATGTGGGAGGGGAGAATTGCAGATGATAAGTACATATAGTCGGATGAAGTGATGGGAACTTTGGTGTTGATCACAGCGGGATGTACAATATTTTAGGCAAGGAATGGCGAATAGGCCCTAAAGTAGTTGTGTTTGGGCAAATTGGATTTTGTGGTACCAGGGTAGATAACATTCATTTGATTAAAATTGAGTTAATGTATTACTGGATGTTGCAGGACATATGTTATGATTTAAATTCAAGGACACAAATTTTTTGAATAAATAAGTCTAGATGTTTTGAAAGGTTTTTATTAGAATTTATCATAGGTTTGGCATTATTTAAAAATAAAGTTAGCCAGATTCCAATTTTAAAGACTACTCATTTATTTAATTTTGTGTTCAGTATCAACGGTGTAATCATAGGGGAATGATATAAGCTAAGCCTTAAAATGTTAAAATAAAAGTAACAAATAAAACTGATATATTGGTTTCCAGATTTCTGCTAGTTGCCAGCAAGTCTTATAACTGGGACTAAATTACAATGGGTCACAAATGAAAAGGCATAACTCACAAGCAATAACCTCCTTGCTCAATGTATGTTTGACTGAAAGCTAATTTATTTCACAAAATCTGTGTTATTATCTCAGGCATGAAAATTTTATGCTTTAAACCTGAATTCAGGTGTTTTTTGTTGCCCAAATTCAAACAATTTGATTGATTTCAGCCCATTTAGGGATCATTTCAGCCGGGCATTTCAGTCAGTTTGTTTAGGATTTACCATTGGCAGGTTATCTAAGACAAGTTCATCGTCATGCCTGTTATCTATAATTTGAGAGTCACTGTGGTATTAATTTGGTACTTAATTGGGCTGATAGCAGCACTTCACACACTGAAATTATAATAAAAATTACGAAAAAAAAATATGAATGAAATATGAATAATGTTGAATCCAAGTCCAATAGTGGATCAGTTTGCCACCCTCATTTATATACATAATTTCCAAGCATTTATAAGTCAATAATTGCATTTGCTAGCTGAAAATCAGTACATGTATGATTTAACTAAATGTGCTATCAACTGTTATGAAAGCTTGTAACACTCATGTTGAGAAAACAAATTGAATTCATGTTTGTGCAATGCATGGTTTTGATTGGTCGATCCCAAACCCCTATGTTGTTCAAACCATGCGTTGATACATGTAATGCATATGGGACAATATGTGGACATGAGCTTGGTTGTATCATGAGACCATATTTTCATAATACTTGTGATGCATTTGAGTGATTATTTTGATGTGACGTTTGGTAAATATAATAAAGCATGTGCTGAAAATATTTTCATGAATAAAAAGCATAATTTACGACACAGTACACAGCAAGTTTTATATGTAAATTGCTGCACAGTAAACGTCAAGTTTGTTTACGTAATCTGCTACACATTACACAGCAAATGTATGTAATTTGTGTGGCCAGCACTGTTGCTCAGAACAAAAACTCAAGAAAAGACTAACAAATTTCAACTTTCCAGATCACAATATTGTTTCCAAAAAGACAGAGGTTGTTTTGTGGTGGAAATAAATGATTTATACAATTTTTGTTCTCAAAATAAAATTTTATTTCATGTTGAATTTTTTTTTTTTTTAAATGTCATAATTTTAGATGCTATTTGTGGAAATGTATTTTTTACGAATTATAGGGCCTGAGGATAATGTCCAAGGGTATTTGAAAAAAATGTGTGTTCTATACCTGATACTGTTTAACATTGTGTTACAAATATTTTCAAACGTCAGTGTGTGCTTTGGTCAGTTGTCAGTGTACATGTATATCACCATGCAAAACACCATTAAATCCCTTTAGATATAATTTGAAATCTTCTGAATCTCTTTCATATACTGAATTCTTCTCAGCATCAACCCATTCATTTGTTTTACCCATCCATTTTACCTGTTCATTTGCATTCAAGTACCATTTTGTTCATCAAAACATTCATACCATTAATTACCCATCCTTTCAAATCATTTCATCATCTCTTTCATTCACTCCACATTTATGTTCAATTCATATTATCCCAATATTTATCAAAACTTTTAAACCACATCACCCTTCCTTTCGACAAATTTTCATGTATTAATTTCTCCATATATTAATTCTTTTTATTTGTTTAATTTGATTTGTTTGTTTCAATAAAAGCGATCCTCTGTTAAAATATGTCACATGAAAAGGAAAATTCTTCATATTTGTTGTCACTTTTACACAACTTCTTTTGTACTAATCCTTAAACTGTTGGCACTGGTATATATACCGGCAGACTTGTTAAACACTTTTGGCAAAGTACATGGTAGTTTAATTATAAACAAGATAATTATAAATCCTAAAACATAATAGAATAAAGATAAGCATTACATAAATCTTTAAATCTAAAATCACAACTGATTCCATAAATTTCTTAAATCATCTTTATTGTATTTTCTATTCAAATGAGCAGTGCTCATCGTTCACATAAAGCAGAATAGTTGCCATACAGTAAAGTTCCCATTGATTTAAATTATAAATATTAATTTAGAATTAATATAAAACATGAGTACATCATTCATTCATCAGTTCCACACCCACACACAGACCCTCTCATCACACCTCTCTTCTTTCTCACCTCATTGTAATTCATCTCTTTGCAATAAAAATGCCTAGCAGCATCTTAATTTTAATATATCCTCTATTATAGTCGTCAGAACCATTGCATCCCAGCAGGCTGTGTTCAGTGTGCGTGCATGGTTGGTAATTTATTAAGATGACTTTCCCCGTAGATCCACGCCTCTTTCCTATAATGTAACATATGTGTAGCTATAACATATGGTGGTGTCTACGCTGGGTCTAAACTTCCATGCTTTCTTTCTTTCTAACCTAATAAAATAAAATAAATTTAATAAATATATATAAATTATAAATTTATTATAAACAATAAATTCCTGAATATAAATTCTTAGCCAGAATTAAAAGTAAAGTTAAGTCTGATAAATTATCTTTATTTAATTCTCTGTTAAATACTAAATTGATCAAATCATTTATTAATTGATATTGTATTTTGATATGATATGGAAGTAAAGTTAAATATTAAAATATATTTAAAACTAAAACCACTTAAGATTTCACCATGTTTACTCACTGTATATTAATTGTTTTGCATGTAGGATCTAATCATTAAGTCATCTAATCATTGTCATCATTACTGATCATTCTCATCTATATCTTGTATCTTGCATCCATCTTCCTTTTTCCGTTTTCTTCTCTTAATCATAATTTGACCCAAAAAGGGAGGAAAAGCTTACGTAATTAGTGACATTTTCTTCCTTTCATAATTTGACCCAACAGATCGGAAATTATACATGATTCTAAGTGACAATCCTAAAAGTATTTTTGTGACTAGTCACTAATAAACATGTCTAAAAAGGGCAAAACATACACATTGGTCCAGTCAATGTCATTAATTTTAGAAGCTAATATGAGAATGAATTCAAATTCTCAACTAGTTTGACAAGAATTTCCCCATTTCAGCTCAAACTCATTGACATTTTTAGGAAATGGAACATTTATAATACACAAGTTTTCTTTTGACTTGCAAAAATATGGTTTAATAACTCTGAAATGTTTTGGTTTTCACAGGGCAAACTGCAGAAACATCAAGCCTTTGAGGCTGAGGTAATCGCACATAGTGGTGCCATAGAACAACTTGACGAAAGCGGCAATGGCATGATCCAGGAACAGCACTTTGCCTCTGATGTCATCGAGGTTGGTAATCTTACTCCCCTGTTAAAAGGGCATTTCGTGATCCACAGCCTCATCCCCCCACTTTTCTCAAAAAAAGTTGAGATTTTTATATCACTGGAAACCTCTGGCTACATAATGTTTATGTTCAAAATATTTCTTGCAGAATAATTCGTTTAGCAAAGATATCGTGAAATTTGAATTTCGTTCTGGTGCACCAGAACAAAATTACAACGCATTGTCTATGGAACAGTGTAATACACATAATCATGCATAACTCGCGAACGCAAAATCGGAATCAACTGAAATTTTGGGAATAGGTTTTTTTCGTGGATATCTAATGAAAAATGACATAAATAGATGATGCTAGGATCAAGAAATACTCCTTTAAATGGCTTTTCCATTACTTCAATACAAGTTGTATTTTAAAAGTACTTATATTTGAAGGTTTGCAATAATCTAGGTATATGTACAAATAACTACACTAGTTTGTGGAGAAGAACGGCACTCCCTTCCCCTGTGGTGAGGGTACTCAGAATAAACACAGAAGTGGGGTTCTGATTGGCTGATTCAATTGATCAATTATGCGTCAAAGCTTTGTTGGTCACAGCGCAGCACTCATGAAGTAACACAAAGTGTGGCGTGTGGCACTAATTTACAGGGTGCATGCAGCACTCAGATCAAGAGTGTCATTCTTCTCTGGAAGCCGAGGCTGAGGTAGAAACTATTTTAAGCATTTAATATTTACAATATTTTTTAATTGTTTTAAAGAAGAAATTATATGGTAATTAGTGATTTCTATTCTTGAAATACCGGTACTGACACTTTTGTGTACTTTTCACTAGGTTTGATGATTTTCATCTGAATCGTCAGAAACTGGTAGACAAAATTTGTATTAGTACTTGCACTTGTTCATGCAAGTTGCAACATAATTATGGAATAATGAGAAACTCTGTATCAATACCAGTGTGTACTCATATGTCATGATTTTGGTCCAGTGAAAAGAAGATTTTATTAAATTTCTGTATTACAGGTAGTCAACGTAATTACAAAATAGCTAGATTTTTTCTTGTTCAAATACTTTCCATGTAACAAAAAAATATAAATATGTTTGACCTTTGCCCTTTGCAGGCTCGTCTGATTGAGTTACACAGACTATGGGATCTGTTGCTGTCCAAGCTGAAAGAGAAGGGCATCAAGCTGCTTCAAGCACAGAAACTTGTGCACTTCCTCCGAGAATGTGAAGAAGTTATGTTCTGGATCAGAGACAAGGTAAAATTATGTTGTACAGGTACTTGCAAAAGATGATTTATGTGGGTTATATCTGGACTGGAGGAAATGAAGAATAGATATATATTTAAATGCTATGAATAAAAGTAGCAGGGATCGTATGTGTGAGAATTGTTAAAATGATGATCCTGTATGGTAACAACCAGCAAACAATGTTACCAAATCCATGAATTTGGCAATTGTGACGATTTCACTGATTGTTGGCCACTTCCTTTCCATGGAAACCATTGGTAAAGATAATTTGGGCAACTATTGTAGTGTCCTGTCTTCCGGAAACCAATGATTAAAAAAAAACTTTGACAACCATTTGGTGATTTGACCAAAGATATTACACATCCAGGGTTGCTAGTGCTATAGGATGGAGAAATGAGATATTCCACTGTTTCTAATGCTATAATTTAATTGGACCACAATCACAACTGTAGTCAAAATCGTTCATTGCCAGGTCAGTTGGTTCACTCTATCTGTATTCGGAACCACAATCAAAATGATCACAACACAAAGTCAGTGGGTTGCTAACAGCTGTGCAAAGCGTGAACCAGTAACTAGGTATGACATAACTAAGTATGACATATTCACTATGATGGCAAATAGGATACTTGCTATGTAGAGGAATGATATTGGTAAATCACTGCACTGATACCATTGCAAGATTTCAGTGATCTAAACAGTAATCTACTTCTAAATATGAGCTAATAACAAGTGATTTGTAATTTTTATTTGATATCCAGGAAGCATTCGCCTCATCAGTGGAAACTGGAGTGGATTTGGAACATGTGGAAGTTTTACAGAAGAAATTTGATGAATTCCAGAAGGTAAATATTCAACACTTTCAAATAAAAGTTAAATAATGGTTAGCAGTAAGTACTTCGTTTTCACCATGATTTAGTACTTAAATATATCATGCCCCTTACGTAAAAGTCACCATTTCAGAGTCTCTGTTGACCAGCAATGTTATGCCCCTGTTATGCTGGTTTTATACTGTCATGCCGTTTGCTTCTGAATGGTGTGATGCAGGTGCACTGCAGAAAACAGACACAATCAAGCCTTGTCATTGGCTGGTATGTCATGCCGCTTGACACAGCAGCAAGCAACATGAAAGTCGGATAGGGGCATTAGAAACAAGTTTTCTCTGTATTCTATGGAGAGAGAAGATATTACTACCCCTGGTATCTAAACCAAACCTTAATCCCAGCCTGGATCCTTCCCTTTCAATATTCCTAATCCTAACCCTGATCTCTAACCTAAATCCCTGCCTAAACTTGAACTGAGTTGAAAACTCCCTCAAATCCTAACACTATTCAACATATCTTGAAACAAGTTTGTAAAAATTTATCATGTAATTGTAAAAATTTAACATGTAATTGTGCCAAAACGATACAAATAAATGAGTAACAATAAACATTATGAGCACAACTGACAAGAAACATTAATATTTTGATCATTTAGGATTTGAATGCCCATGAAGACCGTGTAGCAGAAGTAAACACAGAAGCCAATACCTTACTTGAGGAACACCATCCAGAATCAGAACAGATCGGTAGGAAACAGGAAGAGTTGAATGAAGCATGGGAACGACTCAAACTGCTGTCTGCTCAACGACAGGAGAAACTGTTTGGAGCCATGGAAATCCAGCGCTTTAACAGGTGGGCTTTTGTTTTTCCTAAATCTTTTGTTAATATCAAGGAAAAAGGAAAAACTAAGTCACTCTCATTGACTATTGGCAATTTATTGTTCTTATGTTGTGTATTTTTCTTGTCTTAACCCCCTAAGCACTACCTGCCGATCTAACATTGCCTCTGATTGGTCTATTACATAATATCTTCACTTTAATCACCAATCAGAGTGGAGCTTTGCAAATAATTCATCCCAATTTTTGTGTGGTGAAATTATTCTAACAATGTTGCTGATTGGGCCAATTGATAATGAAAACTTCTTTTTGGCCAATCGGCAGGTAGTTCTCATGGGGTTAATTGAAAGGATGCAAATCATAATCACCTACACCTTGTAGCAACCTTATCATAAACTTTCTGACCCTTGACCTCTTTGATTGTGATACAGGGATGCTGATGAAACCAATGCCTGGATTGCAGAGAAAGACTCCATCCTATCATCAGATGATTATGGACGTGACCTAGCTAGTGTGGAAGCCTTGCAACGTAAACATGAGGGCATAGAGAGAGATCTGGCTGCTCTGGAAGACAAGGTACGCCAAGTTTGCAATACAAAATACAATCTCTAAAATAAAATAGTGTGTATACTATGATTAGCTTGTAATTGGTAGGACTTGTTTGGTTTTTGTTACATTAGGGTTAATAAAGTGCGTCAATAAAGGCCAAACTTACACCTGCATAAATGCACAAAAATCATTGTCAGGTCACATATTGTTTTTGCCAGATATGTGTACACCATTCTATATCAATCCACATTGTTATGAGCTTCTCATAGTATACGTGAAAACTTGATAGTTAGCATTTGTACTTACTATTGAGCGCTTTTAAAACATGCAAACATGAAGAGCTCCATCCACAAAAGTGTAAAGGGTTTTGAGCAAATCATCGATACATATGGTTATATACGAACAAGTAAACCTGCAAATGTGTGTCTCAACCCCATTAGCTCAGTTGGTAAAGCGCCAGACTATGACCAGTACAGTTTCATGTTTTCAAAAGCATTTGATCTGTGTCTACCAAATCTGGATGATATCATATTATTATTTTCATATTCCTTTTTTTTTTCTCGTGATAACAGGTGAACAATCTTTGTGAAGAAGCAGATCGTCTTGAGAATATCCACACAGACCACGCCCCTGAGATCCAGAGTAAGAGAGATGAAATCAAAAACAACTGGGAAAATGTCAGAGGCAAGGTAAGCTGAAGACTAATTGATGAAAAAATTCATTGAATTTGTATTTTAATGCGAAGTAAAATATTTAATATTATTTGAATTTAATAGTTATTTGAATAGAAGTTTAATTTGTTAAATTTGTTGTATAGCTCATCAAGGAATCCTTGATGTTAAATATTTATCGCAAATCTTACATAAAATTAAACAGTAAAAAAGAAATAAATCAAGAGGTATTATGCCAGAATTTTGTTAAATACGAAGTAACTTTGAAGAATTTTGTATCCATGCCAGGTAAATTCTCAAAGGTTTTGATGTAAAAGATAAGGTAAAGCAAACTTATTGATACAATATCACCCTTCCAAAAGCAATTTGTTGACCCGAAGACCTGTGAGTGTTATTAGGCAATTCTATTGAATTCATTCCGCCTATGTTCATTCATGGAACGCTACAATACGCAGGTGGTTTGCCACTCAGAAAGCAATGAACAGAAAATATTGATTATGAATATGTTTCTTTTGACTTGCAGGCTGATAATCGTAAAGTGAGGCTGGTTGAATCACAGAAACTGCAGCGTTTCCTTTCTGATGACCGTGATTTACTCAACTGGGTGAATGGAATGAGGGCAGTCATTGAGGCAGATGAACTCGCTAAGGATGTACCAGGTGCTGAAGCACTTATGGAACGCCACCAAGAACACAAGGTACATTCAGTGAAATCAACTTACCCTAATAATCAACATACTTCTGTGGACATTTCAAAAGCTACTAGTTATCAAATAAAGAATATTATTGTACTGCTCTGCATTTATACATGTTTGAGTTGATTTGTGAATATTGCCATCAGTCTCTGGACCTTGTGCCTGTTTGGGGTTTCCCTGATGCACCAAAAAGTGTATTTTGGTGTTATTTGTGCAGTAAAAGTAATAAACTAAGAGTTATATCATTCAAGCAACAGACAAGGCACAAAAGGGACGTTCAAAAAGATTAGCTACTGAGCAAGTTAGTAAGGTAATAACTAAATTTTCTGTCTTTGGTCTGAATCGATTTGATCACATATTGTCTTATATTACTTTGATGTTTACCATGTACAGGGTGAGATTGATGCTCATGAAGATAACTTCAAGGCGTGTGCAGAAGAAGGACAGGAATTACTGGATGATGAGCACCCTGCATCAGATGAAGTCAAAGAAAAGGTAGGCATGAGTCAAAATAAAAGTCAGGGATAATGACCATCTTACTCCCAAAACAAGGTTCTCTCTGCAAACGCATGTGCAAGAAGCACATTTTGTTTTTCATATTTTTCTAGCAATGAGCCAGGAGGCATTTGTAAAGTATGTGCGGTATTTATGCATGCATGTGCAGTGTGCACACACTTTGGGGTAGAATTTTGTTTTGAAATGACTGTGCAAAGGGTCAATTAATTAAAAACAAATGTTGGAAGTATCACTGTTTCAAAGAGCTCGTTACTGAAACTGCAAAAAGATGAACACTCTCTTTGTTAAGTTAAGCTGGTCAGAATAAGATAATCATACCCTCTATGGCAGTTCCAGTTGTCTATAAAGATGTCATGGGGTGCTAATCTGATGAAACCACTAAATGTACTGGTGAAACATCACTAAATTGTGAGTAAAAAACATCATTTTATCTTGGAATTGCATAAAAAAGTATGGAAATCTCTATGTAAAATCAAGTTAAGGTAATTACAAGAATTTGATTCATGGTATTCTTATTCTCGATTTACTCACTGTAGCTTGTACAACTGGCAGAGGAAAAGAAGAGGCTGGAATTACTGTGGGAGGAGCGACGCATCATGTATGAGCAATGCATGGACCTGCAGCTTTTCTATCGTGACACAGACCAGGCTAACCAATGGATGTCAAAACAAGAGGTAAGTGGCGACGGTAAAAGTGGACATTTTTGCGGAATATTAATTTTCACAGTTTTTACGCTCAACACAGCTATCAGGAAAATAAAATTGTGTGAGTATGTTCTTTTTATGTATAGGTCTGTGTAAAAAAAACTCTCGAATTGTAATTATGCATGTCAGGCATGTAAAAGATGTTAACTGCCAGTGCATTCTTGTTAGAGACATGTCATGCCAATCAGGGTTGACATTTTGATATCTTAATTTGCCCAACAGAAATTCCTTGAGAATGAAGATCTTGGCGATTCCATAGATAGCGTAGAGGCTCTCATCAAGAAACATGAGGATTTTGAGAAATCCCTGAATGCACAGGAAGAGAAGATCAAGGCACTGGATGATTTCGCCACCAAACTGGTTGAGAATGATCACTACGCCTCTGACGATGTGGAGGAGCATGAGAGATGCTGTAAGTCAAATATATAGTTTTCTTGGTACTGATATTTCCCTTGTTTGCTTTATATTAATCAGTAAGCTTTTGGATAGAAGTTTTACAACAAGATTTTTGTATGAAATGTACAGATAATCCTTTATTTCAACAATATTTTAACAGTTTTGTGATTGATGTTGACTACAAAAGCCCCGTACAAGTGGAAAGATTTGTTACCAGCCTTTTGTTCAAACAATATTTGTCTTATATTATCAATACCATACGTTTAATATGCCATGCCCCTTCATTACTGTTAATGTAATTTTCCCCTTCATTTCTTGATAGCTTTTGGATCGTCGCAATGCTCTTGAAGACAAAGCTACAGATCGCCGCAAGTTGCTTCAAGACTCTTACCAATACCAACAGTTTGACAGAGACGCTGATGAGGTTGAGGGCTGGATCCGTGAGAAACTGGCTAAAACACAGGATGAATCATACAAGGTAGGTATGGAGAGAAGATTGCATCAACAGGGTATTGGCCAAGGAGTTTTTAATAAATAAAAGATCTATACAAGAAAAGCATTGGTGTGTATACTTCGTTTTAACTTTGGGTTTGGTAGTGACGTAGCATGTATATTTATTGGTCGTGGGATTGAAACGTGCACAAGAACCTTATCCTACAGACCATATTATATATATACATGCAGAAGGGGGGGTTTTCGGCATGCTTGCAGTGCAGTGGCATAAAAGCAATAATGTCATAACCAAGGTGAAACGAAGTGTGTACAAGGATAAGTCTATTCAAAATTTTATTTAAAATGAATTTTATAACATCGGGTATTTCTGATTTCGTACGATGAATCAGATTTGGAAACAGGTCTTATTGAATAAATATTTTCTCTGTGTTATTGGGAATTTCAACATTGTGCATTAGACTAAGATCAAGGTGGTTTATTTTTGATGTTTGTCATTTGTACCTCTTTGGCACAAGTGATTAAAAATCTGAAGTTTTGTTGATACTCCTATTGCCTATGACAAGCCATTTAGACCTTTTATATTTTGTTTAATCTCAAAACACAAGGAAAGAGCAAGTATTATATATTATGTATGTCTGAATCCGAGTAGCCAAATCCAAGTAGCCATGTTGAAATTCTCATGATATGATAAATTGTAATATGTTGTCACATTTTCTATTGTGTTCTGTCATAGTTGAAACTGGTAATATAATTTGTGTTGATTTAAATTTACATAACTATTCATGCAATCATGAATTTTTTAATGATGACAATGATAATCCTATGTTCCCATGGTACCCATGAATTATTGATGATGATATCTTGCTACGGTTATCAATTTTACTCATCTTCTAGGAGGGCGTCAAGAAGGTAATTAAAAATCGATTGAATCCAGTTTGTTTTTTTATTATAATTTCAAAAAGCTTCAGCGCTAACATATAGTAGATATTGATTGAGGCAAGCTTATGCTTGATGGCAACTTACAAACAATGCACAAGAATTTTGCTATGTATTTTTCTTGACAAAGTTTTGTAAGTTGCGGAAGCATAAACTTGTCTTGATGGAATGCCGGCTTGTTCTAGTGTCTTTCATCAAAATCATGTGATCCGGGGATTCCCCAACTAATGCCATCACACACCATTAACATACAGTACTTAATAGGAGGGATTTATGCACCTGCACCAAACAGTTTGTTACCATATATGGTTGTGTGTTGCCATATATGGCTTTTTTGTTACCATATATGGTTGTGTGTTAAGCCAATAAGGCATTGTGGGATGTGTGAGGTATTTTTCTGTTAAGAGATGGGGAATTGCATGCAATACTAAATTCATTATAAACAGTCAAGACTTTCATCAGAACAAACACATATCTCCATTGTTAGGATTCCCATATTCCGAACCCTATACCTCTTATGGATATCAAAACTATCATGATAAGAAAGTTGATTTTCAACGTGTTAGGTGTTTGATCTCGTAAATTTAGCAAAGAAAAAAATTTGTTTTTCAAATCTTCATTGAACAAATTTGATCTCTTTTGGAAAAAAAACCGCATCTCAAGTTAGATAACAACAGAATTAGTTGTGGTTGAAATATGAAATCAGTTAACTTACATGTTTGGTCGGTTGGTTTTCTACATATATTGATGGGTCAGGTCAGGGGTCAAGGGTGATCCAGAGGTGATTCTATATAGTTACCTAGCTACTACTAGATTGGTTGAAAGTGGTGCTATATATCCAGCGCCAGGGACCAATTAGCTGCTATGCTTTCTAAACAGCCTTCTTACGTTTGCCTGAACAAAATATATACATATTATCAAATTCTAGGATATAACCACTTTTGTTTCAAATTTCTCAATGCCAAAAGCATCATTGTAGTTTTTATTTTGAGTTACTTTCACCCTTGTACTATAGTTCCCTACCCAATCCTGCATTTCCCTCTGTTACACCCATTATTATTACCAGTTTTACCACTAAAGTGTCTCTTTGTCATGTCTCGTTTGTGCCTAAATAATGTATAAAACTGTCACGTCTCATACTGTACAAACTCATGTATAACTGTATACTGTCAACTCTATATATGTTAATCTGTAGCCCGCTGCTCCAAAAAAACCCAGAACGGTGAGTTATTTCTTTATTTCCATGTAATTCTGTGCTTATGAAGTGGGCTGACATTAGTAATATCTTATAACCAGTAATGACATAGACATGAATTAATGTTAGGGCATGTTATAGCTGTTCGGACATGGTGTAAAAGTAGGTGTTCTAAAGTAGCAAAAAAGTGTCCCTTGTCATAATATTTGGGGAAACCCAGTAAATACAAAACTTTACAGAGAACTTTTAAATGTTTGGTTATATAAAGTGAAAACATGCAACCAGTTGCAAAACATTCTGACATAGTATCATCTAAATGTTGATGAAATATTTTGCACAAAGTGTTGTCGCAACGATTTTTTTTATTAAAAAGTTCAACAAATGTTTTCATGACCTTCATATAACCCAACATTTAAATATTATTAAGATATTTTGTACATAACCAACACAGAATTACAGCCGTATTTTATGGAAAAATGAACATTTGGAAACAAATTGATTTTGGTTGACATTTATTAAGTGAGTTGCTTCCATTATCCAGCTTCTACAATTTGAATTATCTATTAGGCTTTTTGTAATTGGTTTTTATTAACACTCAATAGCTTTGAGTGCATATTGTACTCTCCCAGAGTCGTCATAGGCCTACAATACTTTGAATGAAGGCTAGTTTCTTGTTAATTACGTTGAAATGTATTGGACTTTGTAGTAGCACTTGTGTAAAATTTCTTTTAAATTATCAATTAACCATGATAACAACAGTGATGGGGGGGCAATACAAATGAAGAACAACTGAAACAAGGAACAGAAATAATTAAATATTTCATAAAATATAAACCCTACTCCCTTACCTACCAAACCATTCATCCTTCCTCCCAAAATCACATTCCTTCCTTCCTTCCAAATCCTACTTTTACTCCTCAGATCTCAATCCAACCATTTCTTTAACCAATGATGTTCAAGTTAATCAGTGCATCTAAAACACTAAAAATAAAACATTTGAGCCATAATAAAAATTTGCATCAATTTTAAATGCAATGTACAGTGCATGGATTGCAGAATAGGAATGTATCATGTCATGAGAAATATGATTCTAGCATTCAAATCTAATTGAATTAAAATGTAGAATACTATGGTGTTTTTTATCCATTAACATAAGTAGGTTTTGTCTTGATAAGGAGGTGGCCAGACCAATGTTCAAGTTTCTGCTTTTTGGTAAAAACGATGGTAATTGCACGCAAACATAT
This sequence comes from Amphiura filiformis, assembly GCF_039555335.1. Classification (NCBI taxonomy): domain Eukaryota; kingdom Metazoa; phylum Echinodermata; class Ophiuroidea; order Amphilepidida; family Amphiuridae; genus Amphiura; species Amphiura filiformis. The sequence continues at coordinate 54,566,520 of NC_092644.1, read as the reverse complement.
ACATGAATTACTCTAAATTTACTCATTAAAGGTGGCAGGCCAAATTTTGTTTACTTGTGTGTTTTCTATTTCACATTTAGTCCTACCATTTTGGCAATAATGTTACCAAATTTTGAGTTATTACTCTAGCGGTATGGGTATTAGGAGCAAACCATGAGTAGCAAAGCCCATACAACAGGACGTATTCTGATGATGGTCAGGGGTGGAATTTCGGCGAGAGTCCGAGAGTCGACTCTCGCAGAGACTCCCGTAAAAGTCCTATTGCGAGAGTCCATGTGGACTCGCGCTGGAAATTATTGGCTCAGCGAACTTAAGTTTTTCCATGTTTACAACAAGAGCCGTTTCCGATTTTAATCAATACTAGTACCAATTAGTCAATAGCTGCAATGACATATTGGAAGTGAGAGTATGATGACACATATATTAAAAACTTAACTTTGTCAGTTTATTTGTTAGTTTGTTTGTTTGAATGCATTTTACGTAGGCCTACATGTAATAACTTGTGGACTCCTGCAAGATTGTACAACAAGAATCCATTTACGGGAATCCATGGACTCTCGCAAAACTCTCTTGCGAGAATCCACTTGGGACTCCTGTGGCACTTTACGAAATTCCACCCCTGATGGTCACCACATTTCATCACTTTTTTGTTCACACCATATAAATATTTGAGACCTAACATTTCATTGGGGTTATAACCAAAATGAGCTTTCACCAAAATTTGGATTTTAATGGGTATTGAGGGATGAGGCTCTCAATGTGATGAGTGAAACAACACCACAGGAAGACTTGGAATCGTGGACATTTTGGCAAACTCTAGAATCGCTACATATTTTAATTGTTATCAGATTTAGCTGGAAATAAATCTCTGACATGATACTGTAAATAGCTTGCTAGCAATAAGAAATGATTCAGGCATTGTGGCCCTGCATGTATTAAATATGCAATGCTCTGCAATTATTTACTGTACAAGTAGAATGTTTGTGACATTAATTTTCCCACTAGGTTTCTCATATGCTTCTTTGCTAATATAAACTTGAAATATTTAAGTGTGAAAATGTATGCTTGTAAAAATTACTGCTGTACAGTATATAGGTTGAGTTACTGGTTTGAGGTATTATGTAAGATGCAGATCTTAGTCATAAGCACAGAATTGCAGACTATTTTTCATCATTTCATTCTTTATTTTCCTTCATTGTGTCATGTTTTAACCAAATATGTCTTGCCATCTCTCTCGGAATGTAACGAAAGTAATGAAAGAATTAATTGCTTAATTAATTGGCTGCTGGTGTATATAACCAGTGCAGCAGTTACAGATTATAAACATGATAGTATTATTGACAGGTGCAACAGGTGCATTTCTAAATCTTCTGGTAAAATCTGATATGAGATAAACATTTTCATAATGGGAACACCACAACAATGTGGAGCTTATCAAAATTAATGTGATGCTATGCTATGATGTAAATGAATATGGTTGAACCAAGACACTATCAAATGATCAATTCATGGAATGCACCTTTAGTGAAGTCATTCATCAGATAATTGCAGTCAATCTGTTATCATACAGATATGATACATGAGAGAAATGTAACTACATTTGCACTAGTTTAGATCATTAGGCACCTCCAGGCTGTACTGACAGAGAGAACTCAATAGGCTTAGAGGAAGAATTTGAATTCTGTAAGAATAAATAATCAATTAATCCCATTTTGGAGCCATTTCACATTGACATAGTTTTCTGTAAGCAGAACATGAATTTATATGATAAGCAAAGACATAATGTACACCTTTAGACATATTCATAAAGTGTACTTTCAGTTTTAAAAAGTATACCATTACAACAGAATGTTTACTACAATTTCTGAATAGAAAGAGCTTGTATGCACATGAAATACATGGGATTTCATGCAAATCTTACGGATGCAACCATTTCAACCATTTCCACACTAGCATACATTGAAAGGCCGATTTGAATAGCCTTTTGAGTTAGAAGGTGAATGAGAGTGATTACTGCCCCTGGTTCTCCTTAAACTGATAGGGAGAACAAATCATAGCATACCTAAATTAATACACAAATCATCATGTTCAATTGAAATCACCCCTGGCAGCTCTCCTAAATGTCATCATCAGGAGAGGCACATTTTAAAAACATAGAACTAAGGTTTACGTACATTCATGTTGGTCCACAGTGATGTTGATCCCTTAACAAGACGCTATAATTACTTGACAATTTTGTATCAGGTACACATGTTTACGCAACAAGGTGGTTGGGGTTGTTGGTGCATTAGGCATAATAGTGTTTTGCACACCCTGTGTTCATGGCGTATCACATGTCACAATCACATGACTCCTAGAAATGAGAGTAATGTTCATGCACATTGTAGTGGACCCCTGTTTGTGGAAATTTGTTACCCATTCATAACAACACAAAAGTGATTAAAGAGTGGGTTCTCTGATGTTTTCTGATAAGTTTGATTGTAGGAATGTTATTTGATACTGTCAACGTATTGCTTTAAGCAAATGTAATCCACTGCATTGCTTCAAATAACCGTTTTATTGTGGTGGGAAATAATGACCATTATTCATTGAGAAATGTTATAGGAGAATTCATCGCACAATCCATCAAATAATTTAAAATTGAATTATTTTCAATTGTTTATTTTTAACCCATTTTCTAGACTTTTTGCCATTGTTTTTTTTTTTGGGTTTTTTTTTTTTTTGATATGCAAAAAAAAATAAATTTATTTGCATGATTACTAACATTCATACCCATATCGTTTTAAACCAAAATGGGAACTTTTTTCCCCAGAACTGAGCATTTTGTTATAACCCATAATTTTTGCCACACAAACCTTGCAAAACAATTGGAATCCTAATAACACATTTCATTGTAATGAGAAAATGGTCAAATTGCATATTTTGTTATGTTAGCAGCTTTGCTATGCTTGAAACCCCTATGTTACAAATAACAAAAGCTTGAAAAAAATTGTAGAAAATAAAACAATTTAACAAAACAAATTGCATGAATCCATTCAGATGGATATGAATTTGCACGGGATATGATTTAGACTAATAAGCTTGCAATGATCAATGCATGATGACACAAGTCATTTTACTAACAATGGTTTGTTTACGTTTTTAAGCTTGTTACAGAAAGTTGACTTGTTTATTGGAATGAACAGAAGACAATTTTTGATTGAATTGAGTTGAATGCTGTAAATGGAAATGTTATGTTTTGAGTTGCTATTTTTTGTTTGATTTGAGATTTGAATGATATTTTTGAAGTGCATTATTTGCATGCAGACTTAATGAATGCATTCAGGAATGAGTTATTTTGACATGTACGGCTCAAACTCAGCATTTTGAGTTTTCCCTTTTTGTTTTGCCAAATGATTAACAATTCAACAGTTTTCCCATTTTTTTGAATTATTTATTTGATTATGATTGATTTAAAAAACAATGCTTTCTTTTGTTGAATTGACTTTGAGAGCTTTTAAAATTGACAAGTTAATTTTGCTGCTAATTTTGGTTTTCTGATTGGAGAGCGTTGAGCCATTTTACGGATTTGTGTGTTGTAGTGTAGTTTGATTGACAAGTAAAAGAAATGTGCATGAATTATGGGATGGGATAAATGAGAAAGAAAGACATGATGGGGAACAAATTATGAAATTTATGAAACAAGTTTAAAAAAATTATTTTTAGGGGAAGGAACAGCTACTATCGCAAGCAAAAATTGGGAGAAAAAATTTTGTCATTAACTTCAAATCATTTATTTAGCTTGCTTTCAAACATTAAAATACCATTTTTCCCAATTTCATGAAAGACTTCATATAATATTACATTGTTTTTTCATGATCAAGTTCGTCGTTTTAACATTGTTTTCATCATAAACACATTTGTGCATGTGTCAGCTGACATGCCACATCAGTTGTCATGGTTACACAATCCAAATTGGTAAATGGACATTGCATTATTTGATAAATATCAACTTTTGTACCAATCTAGGTAGATGAGGATGAGAATAGTAGATGTTGTAAAATAGTTGAATAAAATTAATTTTTATGTAGAAATTGTATTATTTTTTATTCTGCTCAATAAGCAGACTTGAAATTGGTGTCCTCTCTGATGACAAATCGAATATAATGGTAGAAATGATGAAACTTAAGAATAATTTTGATAACCCTATCATCCAATTTGATATGACTGTTGAAACATCCCACAGACTAACATACACCAGTGTTCCTGCTGGTGCAACATGATGCGCGATTGTCACGAAGAAACAGAAAAACTAGAGGTTTTCAGTTTAATTTGACCATTTATTGAGATTTCATGAATGGTCAAATTGTCCAACAACAAAACCCATACAGGAACACTGACATATGTGCAGTTAGAAATGTAAGCAAATGGAAGATATTTTTAAAACAATGTTATCCTCATATTTCATCATACCTGCCATTAAACCAATCAGAGGGGACACATTTGTAACATAGATCATTTTGTAAGTATGCAAGTTTTTTGAGCATGCATAATTTTTTGTTGAGTATAGCAAGTTCTCAACTTTTTTCAAAGACATCAAGCTGAGTGTTAAAGCATGCTTGAAATATGGGCAGAGGTAGGAATGAATTCACACTGCTATTCCTATATTTAATTCTTGGACACAGCATCAAAGTATTGAGTACTTCCTAAAGGCGCATATTGTTGTAAACTATACAGTATGGACAACTCGAAATATTTTAACCAATCATACCATGCAAAGTTTTGACCTAAGCAGCAGGTCACAAAGCTTCTGGGAAGTACGCCGCATTGACACGATGTCAGGTACATACATAATTTGTATCCAAGGATTATATAGCAATGGTAGATTGAACTGTACAGGTGACAATTTGGGCATTGTTAATTTCCTACCATGAGAAAATCACTGACAATGGAAGTCCCTAAAATAGTGCATTGTGGAAAATGCCTATTCGTCTTTGTCTGTAGCTTTCAAAGTAACAGTTCTGTGATATTGATAATGATATAGCCTCTTATGCCCAAATATTTCAAACTATGTTTTGTCACTCCGAAAATTGCATGTGAAACTAATTTTGACCTTTGACCTTTTGTTGTATAGGAGCCTAGTAACATCAGCAGCAAACAGCAGAAACATCAAGCGTTTGAGGCAGAGTTGACTGCCAACCAGATCCGAATTGAGCATGTGCGGGATATCGGTGAGGAAATGATCGGTAATGACCATTATAACAAGGAAGAAGTGCAACGCCGTATTGATGAGCTGAACAAACTGTGGGCACAACTGCTCTCTGGCACAGAGACAAAAGGTAAGTCTGGGTAGTATAATATCTTCCGATGGGTAAGTGCAATAGATGGAATAACCCTAACACAGAGAATACGCTTTATCTAATGGCACATGTAATTGGTTGAGAGCTGGTCCCAAACAACATTAATTCCCGGTTGATCACAAGATAGAAAAAAGTTATTTAGTTATTATTTTTATGAAATACAATCACCGGATGTTTTTTATGTTTGAAGGAGGTTTATTGATATAATTGAGGACATAATTGTTGTTTATGCTTCAGGCAAAATAATACAAATTTAAAAAAATATTTTGAAGCCTGACTCCCAAGGTTGTAAACTTGTTAAATTCTCATCACATAATATCTCTTGGTACTAGGTGTGAGACTGCAGGAAGCCAGCCAGGCAATGGTGTTTGCACGCAACGTTGATGATATCACTGCATGGACTACAGAGATTGACAGCCTGCTGGCCTCTGAAGATTTTGGCAAGGTAAGACAGGACATCACAGTGACTTTCTAATTTAATTTGATTGCGTGAGTGAGGAATATGGTGTCTTGTGAGCAGAGGGCGCTATGTCCAAAAAAGAGGGTACTTTCAAAATATATATGCTACAACTGTAGAGTATAATCAATCGGATTCAGCATTGATACATTGAAGTAAAGTTATTGAAATCAATTATTGACTTTTTAGATATAAATGCTTAGCAACTACCAGTGTATTACATAATACCGGGGTGTTAAAGGTATTCCAGAATATGCCAAAATTACCATAATTATGTTAAAGAACAATAAATGTAAAGAACAATATGAAAATTTGAATTCTGTAGGTACTGCCTTATTACTTAATAATGTAGGAGTATGTGCATTTGTGCAAGTGCAAAATGGCAATGTATGGTGATACATGAGCCAGTTTTTTGGTCCAATTTCTTAATCATAATGCATTGTGGGATATGTCCAATTATACCTCAAGTGAAATATATACTTTAAGATTAATATTTTGCAGCTTCTACAAAGATAATCAAGAAACAAAAACTGTGCAAATTATATATTAATTTTGTTCTATTAACATCATTCCAGGATGAACTCAGCACAGCCAACTACCAGAAGCGCATTGCCATGCTTGAGCAGGACATGAAGGTCCATGAGGAGCGTGTGGTACAAGCTCAAACACAGAGCCAACAATTTGCCCAAGCTGGCCACTACAATAAGGACCAGATTGCTGAGCAAGAACAGATTGTGGTACAAAAGTTCCAGGCCCTGCAGGTGAGTGACCATAGGCAATAATCAGGGTTCAGATGTGACAGGCATATACCCATTGATAGTTGAGAGTTATAAAGATAACAGGCAAGTTGGAACACAGTCTTCTCTAATCCAAATAACAAATATGTAGTAGAAGATTGTTAACATAAAACTTTCATAGGATTGAATACAGGTGAAGGTGCAAAGATATGTTTTCATCGAATGTTCTATGGGAATGCCCCTGAGTTACTATGCCAACTACTTCCTGATTAGCTCCAGACTGACCCTCATCTTTGCCGCTCAGTTAGATCGCACAACCTTGCAGTTTAAATCCCAAGATCTAGCCTTGTTAGTCATGAGCGGTCCTTCATTCCATCTGCAGCCCGCACATGGAATGCACTCCCGCCTCACATTCCAGGAATTGTGAAACGGACCAGCTTCAAAAATAAGGTTAACAGCTATCTAGGCGCCAACCCGTCAGCTTGATCGTAATGATAACAGCCGTTAATGCCTTGATATGTCTTGACATTTAAAAAAATTACTGTACCATGTATCAGAGATGCAGCTTTTCCAGATCCAGCAGTTTGGATACTTGTAGGGCCATAAATTAAAAAATTTGGATATTTTAGCCAATAAATCAGGGGGGGGGTATGATACCCTGTAGTCTATTCCCGGACGAGCTCCCGATGTTCGATGCAGCGCCCAAGCTCTTTGCAATTTTCAGGATTTGAACAAGTACCTGTGTTATATTTCTGAACATTCAATACAATAACATGCCAGAAACCTGTATATAAGATGAATGCTAACAAATTTATCATTCTCTGCATCCAAGTAATACTAATCTATTTCCCCACTCAACTTCAGGCTCCACTCATAGCCCGTAAGAAGAAATTGGACCAACAATACCGTATGCATCAGCTGATGAGAGACATCGATGACGAAGAAGCTTGGATCCGCGAGAAGGAACCCATCGCCGCATCCACCAATAGAGGCCGTGATCTTATCGGTGTGCAGAACCTGATGAAGAAACACCAAGGATTGCAGACTGAAATCCAAGGACATGAGCCACGTATCAAGATGGTTACGGATATCGGTCAGGAGATGATTGATGAAGATCACTATGCTAAAGATGAGATTAAGACCAGATTGGATGGACTCAATGAGAAATGGAACAACTTGAAGGTAAACTTTGGAACTGAAAGTGTCAGACATGGCTCGAAAAAGTGGGGAATTTGGGAAGCTCATTCCCAGGAAATGTTGGTGTTTGGAGGGAAATTCTGGTATTTGGCCGGTATTTGGAGGGAAATGGTGTCTTTTTTGTATATAAAGCATGCTATAAATTGTGGGAAATTTAGCTTGCTTCCCAGGAAATTAAAAATTTTTCGAGCCCTGGTGTCAGACAAAAAAGAAAGTATCCCCATTTTATGATAGGTTCAAAGGTCAATCCTTGATTCGGTATAAATGATTACCAAGTGTCAATATTGAAACCCAATCATACCATGAACGTATAATGACGCACTATTGGTAACCCAGAACTCAATCAAACCATGGATATATGACAGAAAGCGCTATTGCTGATCCAGGCAAAGTGATCAAGAGTTGGAGAGCTCAAAACTTATTTGGAACATTTAATGTTAATAAACAAAATCAAAGTTTTCTTGTATTATGAAACTCAGAAAGTGTAACACACCTATAAAGAAGTACACACCCAAAGATGTTTTACTTTAGTAAAACCTAGATAAGCTGATGCCTATACTGATGCACGGCAGAGAACGTAACCGTTCGGCTGAAATCCAGAAATGCGTCATTTGTTCTGGTGCTGCCACTTCCGGGTAAGCGGAGAAGAACAAAAACAAAATGGCCGACTTCGTCCCGGCCCCTTTCCAGCTTAAAAAAATACAGCTTATTTAGCCAATGTGAACATGGGTCATCGCCAGAAATATTTTCCTATGCATATTGGACTAACACCTCAGCTATATGGTATTTCACGATATAACAGTAATTAAAAGAAAACTGTAAACCCTCGTTCGCCGGATGTTTGACGAAGTGACCAGCTCTAATGGCGTCATGATGTAAACAACGTCCGGTCGTTAGAGTAAATCCAAATATGGAAACCTCCAAACCTATGCAAATTTGGTGTTCGACGAATCAAAATACGATCAGCCCACCTCCAAACTTATGCAAATGAGTTCAGGCGGTTACGTGAACATGTAAACTAATGCGACTCTTGTGTATACCGACCTCTGTGTACACACCTGAACAAAGATATGTTTTTGTTAGCTTTTGTTGACCACCATTGTTTGTACACCTGTTTTTGTCCATGCAGGACAAGACTTCTAAGCGTCGTGAAGACCTTGAGGATTCATTGGAAGCCCAGCAATACTTTGCTGATGCCAATGAGGCTGAGGCATGGATGAAGATGAAAGAACCAATGGTAGCCAGCAATGATTATGGCAAGGATGAAGACAGCGCTGAGGTAAGATCAGTCACACATTTATATACTATAAAAGTGGAAATCCCTGCTTATTTAATCTTTCACACTTTGCCAATTATGAACTTTTTCTTTTGTTTTTAAATGTATGATTCAACACTTCTTTACTTGATCTATACACAACAGGAATATGTTTAGGTGTTGTTATTTGCACAGAAGCTGTTTGGAACTCAAAAAAATACAAAAATTTCCACTTTTACATGAAGTCACTTGTGACGAATGAATAGCGTGGCCATTACACACAAGTACACTTATTGATGTTTATATCTCAAAGCATAACTGTTTTATTTCTGAAGATAAAGCTTTACACATTTCGATGGCGTTTTAAAATCTTCTTCGAACCCCTCAGTGAGGTGTTCTCTGAGTCAAGTTGTAGATTAGACTGAAGATGGAGAGGAAGTCTCTCCATATACATACAAAAATGAAGGAATAATCAGATAATTAATCTTATCCAATAGGAAGCTTCTTTAACAGTGATTGGTACTAAACTTTCCTGACCAATCACAAACTTCCAAGTAGGTTTAGATATCAACTTTTAACCAATCATATGGCTGGTATGATTCAGATCACCAATAAAGTGGGTCCCTTGAGATGGTCTAAATCCTGGAAAGGAGGAGGCTTGGCCAAGAAGAGGAAGGTTTCCTTGGCCAAAACCACATTTATGATTATTTAGTCAGATTAGCCAGAATTCAGGATCGAAATGACCATTACTTTTGAACATACCATCTGTCGTGGCGGACATGGTCATTTTAGGAATGTATCTCCTCACTTTTATGTGTGAGAAGTTTCACTTTCTCACCCCCGAATTTTAACTCTGTACAAGGGTGAGCTTTTTAACTTTCTCTTTGAATCCTTTTATATTATATATTTATAATTGAAACAAAAATCTACTTTAAACATGAACACATTATAAAGAGTTAACAAAATATAAGTAACATATATAGTTATTTGCCTCAATTAGGGATCATACTATGTCACATGCCCCCTTCTCTAAGTATGGAACTGTGTTTCCATGAGCAGGTTTGTTCTGGGCAGATTATAATATTAACAAAAGTCAATGTTTGACATAGAGTTTTAGGCGATTGTCATAATTTTCCAGGCACAACATTATATAATCAGAACATGCAAATTGTGTTCATTTCAATGTAGAAAGTTCTGCTCTCTCTCTGAATGCAGGCAGTTGCATCTTCGGTGTCCATAAGAACCATAGTAAAAGTAAATTGCAATACAGTTTGTTGACATTTTTGAAGGTGATCCCTGAAACAAACTCTATGGTCTTTGGATTCCTCAAAAGTCAGTGCCCGATCCCTAATTCCTGTCAGGGTCTTGTCAACTTGTTGCAAGTTTTTCAATTGGGCAGGATCAAGGTTATGACCTAGTAGGTTATTTTGTTTAGTAGTCTCAGTTGGTTTTACCTCACTAGATTTGGTCCTAGTTTTGGGTGTTGTGTCCTCATCACAAGGTTCAACAAAGGGTAGCTCTAGTGATAAGGTGTTATCATAGTGAGAATCAGTAGTTTTCTCCTTGTCGTCAACATTTGTACCTGTCCCCACAGTACCTGTCCCCACGTCACTGCTATTGGTGGCTGGGAGTATATCAACTTTGTTTGGTACAACCCCACTTTTAGCTACATTCTGATCAACTTTAAGTTTCTGTTGGTTTGCAAGGTTGGCCTGTTGGCGTGTCACAGCCAATGTTGCTGAGAATTGCTCAGATTTGTCATTATGGGACTTGCCAAACAACATATCGAGGGAACCATCACTATGTTTAGAAAGTTTTTCCATCTCATTACCAAAAAGCATGTCTGTCGGGATGGTGTCGGCGACACCAACACTCATCTCACCTGTGTAGATGGGACAGCAGACTTGAACTTTTGCCATTGGTAGGGTGGCTTTGGCGATAGCCCCCTAATAGTAATTGTCTTATTGAATATAGTTTTCTGGCTTCACAAAGTTTGTGTGTACAACACTGTGTGCACAACACTCGTCTCGTACAATGTATGCCAGATCCCCATTGATGGTACCCTTGTATGTGTTTTTCCACAGAGACTCATCCAGATTTGTCTGAGACAAGTCCGTCTGGTCAAATTTGTCTGCTGCTGTCTGACCGCAGAAAAAGACTGGCTTAGGTTTGGAAGGAGGCCCATGGTTATTTTCTGTCAATTGAGGGCAATTCATTTGAATGTGTCCTACCCTGTTACAATGGTAACAGGTGGGGGGACCGGTGTGTTTTGGTCGTTGTGCCTGATATGGCTTTGTACCCTCATATTTTTTGTACTCAGTCCTACCTCCGGTGGCAGGGTAAGAGTTTGTCCTGAACGGTTTAGGATTACTAGTTGTACAGAACTCTTTCTGTAAAAGGCCAAAAAAAGCTTGCGCGCGTATTTGTAAAAAAAAGATTTTTTGGGTCAAAATACCATAAAAATACCAAGTCGGGAATAATAATAATAAAATTAAAAAATCGCATTACGCATTTGTTTTCAAACCACTCGTGAGCTTTGGGACAAATCTTTTTTTTTTTGGCCTAATAGTCCCACAATACAATGAACTATCCCAGTTGAAATCCATACACCCCCTATGGAAGACATGACCTTAATCGTCCACACAGGGAGTGTGTATTTCAAACGGGTTTACCTGAATGAGTGACTCTCATTTGAAATCTACACTCCCTGTGGGGAAGAGTATGGTCATATCATCCATAGGGGGTGTATGGATTTCAACTGGAACAGCCCAATGGGAGTCTGAAGAAAATGTCATTGTTGAGTGCCCATCTGAGAAATGTATAAAAAATCAAAGAACTCCAGTTTTAACAAATTTTAATCAAAATAAATATATAGAGTTGGTTTGTTAGAAAAGTACAAGTATCTTGAATAGGTTGCTTGGAGGAACTTAAATATTCCAATACTTAGAATTCTGTAGATTTGATAGTATCCAACACTTGTAAACATTTTACACATCATATTTGTTACCACAGGGTCTGATGAAGAAGAACGACACTCTGATCACTGACTTGGAAGCATACCGCAGTACCATTGGTTCCTTGGCTAGGCAAGCTGAAGAATGCAGAGTAAGTTTTTCTGTGTGTGCATTGTTTGTAATGAAAGTAATATAATTTTTTAGTGTAAATGTAAATATGATTTAATCTGATAGCAGCTGAGCAGTGTTTGCTAGTATGTTGTAGGGATTATCAGCAGTATCCTTACATAGGTTATTTATCAAAATGGTGTCAGAGTAAAATAGTCCAGGCAATCTAGCAATTTATTTCTCCCAACTTGGAACTAATTGTAGTATAATTCTTTTTATGAGGTTCCATACTTAAAACACCATACTTAAAAGTCCTGGAAATCCCTGCAGTGGAAAGGCTCAAATTGCATAAAATGAAAATGTCCGCTTATGCAGGGGTTCAATATCAAAATAGGCAAATGTGGTTAAAGTTCCGCTCATACGGATTCAGAAAGAGTATAATTTTTTACTGATAGGCAAAAATGTTAAATGGAAAATTTTGCTCTGGGTCAAAATTGAAAAATGCTCTGATTTTAATCAAAATGGTCAAGTTTGCTTGGACTAAAAGACCTTTTTGAAAACATTGTTGTGCTTCATGTACAAAGTAATTTGTACTTGTTTAGTGACCTATTTGAGGATATTGCATAATTCTGAAGTAGAATTGTGGCCGGTTTTAGGTAGTTCAGCAAGTAGTATTAATGTTGCTTGTGGTATAGTTAGCCAGCCAAAAACTATTAGTATTGAAGACTTCAAAATTGTTTCATGTGATTTTTGTTTGATGCTATTTGCGTAAACTGTTCTGTGTGAAAAGTATATTCCCTGTTTGTATGCGACAAAACTATGTAAGCTACACTGTCGCTGTGTCTGTAGAATTTTTGGCTCTACAAAATGTTTTCATTCCAAGCAATCTTTATCTACCATGGTTAAGTTTTCTTAGGCTAGATGGTATGGATTGATATCCACAGATGTAGGTCAATCAGTGTTGTTTGTTTTATAATTCTAAAATATTTTGCACACAAGGGAAAACATAGCATAGTTTGAACCGGGCTCTAATGATGTGAAAAAGTAGAGTCCAGTTGAGGAGGTTTTGAATGAACCAGAAGCTATTTGTAAACAACCAGCCAACAATTAAAACACAATGAACATGTTTTCTGGCCATGCAAAGATGAGATAATGAGACTTTTTACCAGGAGAGAGTTTTAGGTTAAAAGAACCTCCTGGTCATGTTATACAAGAGGTAAACCATGAGCAATATTAACCAGTGAGCAAATAGAGCCTGGGTGCCTGCTTAGTTTTTCCTTCTCTGTGTCTAATTTTGCTGCAAGTATGCAGTATATTCTGTTCCTTAGTGTCTTTGCAACAAATAAGTAAAATAAAAATGGTTATAATAATCAAACAAATTTTTATAGAGCACAATATATGCAAGCTCTTAAAACGCTAAAGTGTAGTAGTGTAAAAAAGATAAAATATGGTTTATAAGTTAGTTTCATGCAAGTACAACTTGTTCTTTCTTCTAACTCTAATCATAACTTTTGCCCTAACCCTAACCCTAACCCAAATCTTTATTTCAAATGTAACATGTATTTCAAACCATAACCCTACAGTAATCATTACTGCAATCCTAACCCTAATATGTACATTAAGGTTAACCCTAAATTTCAAGCAAAACCACAACCATAATGCTAATTTACGCCCCAACCCGACTAATCCTAGCCCTAAATAGACATGTTCTTAAAACTATTGAGTGACTTTCCAGCCAACTTGGTTGAGTTGGGTTCTAGTCATTCTACTATTTGAAATGGTTGACTTTATGAGAAGTGTAGCTAAGATTCATCTGGTACATTACATAAAAAAGAGTAACAGTGTTTGGTGATGGGAAATGTATATAGAGTAAGTCAGAAAAAGTGCTTTGATGCCTGCATAGTGTTGTATCATCATCTTCATCTTGATGTGCAGTAAGTAGATCCATCAGTAGCAAGTCTCTCCTGAATCTTTGTACTATTGTAGCAGATTCTTCTACATTGTGGTGAATGAGCAAGTTCACTGAACTATTACAAGACATGTGTACTATTACTATTTGTAAAATTCCGAGTTGAATTGTTGGCTTCTTTCTTCTGGTACTATTACTAGTAGCTTAACTTTCTTTGAAACCTTTTTAACATGATATAGTGGTTTATCATTTTGTATTTCGTTGAAGAACAAGTTGTCACCTGCAGTTTGTTCATGTTATATATGATAAACCATTATGTGTGTGGAAGAGAACTTAATAAATACTTTGCTTTATCAAGTGACTGATATCAAACCAGTCTGACAAATAATGAGCCATTGAAAGAAATCTAAAGTAAAGATCCATGTTCTATTGGAAGAGCAGCCGTCATGCAAGTGAGGACCTTGGGAATCTACCTTAATTTTTAAGCCATTGTTATTCTTACAATGGCTCTTATATTTTGTAGTCACCCAATGCCTACTCCTGCGCTATCATTTAGCTACACTGTCCTTAATTCTGACTTTGAACAGTTGGTAGGTATATATGTATTTATGACAATTTTTTATGAAACTGAAGATAGCAATACAATATTGTTTCTGACCACATCCAACCTTTGGTTCTGTTCCATATCTCCTCTTCCTCTGTTATCTCAACTATGCGTGTTGTGTACATGTCTACAGAGCGTGAGTAGAACCATGGGTATCTCTGTGTTAGCATATATCAACTATACAAACATTTATATATTTTACTCTTCACTGATACAGCTATGCTCAGTGTCATTGGTCAAATTTTAACCTTTTGACCTTTGCCATACATTATTGTACCAGTACACATTTGTACTGTTTGTAAAATGTTTGTTTAAAAATTTTTGTGATCAAAAGCAAAAGTTGATCTCAAAGTCCTACATTTTCAAAATAGATCAGTTTTGTTCAGATGATTTGCATAATTATTCAATTTTGTAACTGTAACTGGTGTACAGTTCGTCAATATCTTGTAAAATGAACTGAGTCACTTTCATCAGGAGTTTTTCAAAAGTCAAAGGGTGAAAATTTGACATGACATGTGAGCACAAGCAAACCTAGAGGTGTTTTTCCCTCTACATCTGTCCTTTGCCCTCCTCCTTCCTTCCCTCCCTCCACTCCCTCCACTCCATCATATATCTTATATGTATTTCTCCCCTCTCCCTTCTCCTGTACTACCATCCCTCGTTGTGACTTGTTATCCCCCTTTTATTCTAGTACCACCCTCCTATGCCACTGCTTAAACGCTCTATGAGCTCTTCTCAAGTAAGTTCTACAAACTACAACTGTATTGGGAGGTGCAGATGAGGCATTTTTGCATTTCTTTGACAGAGTGGGGTGGTGGATCATCGGCTCTTTCAATGGATGCATGTAGTAATATACTGTATAGTGGCAAATTTGTAATCATGAGGTTTTGCATTTTTGGCAGTTAATTTCAGAACCGTGAATTTAAAAGCCTGCGAACATATTTTGATCTACAGGCTTTTTATGTGTACCTGTTTGAAACTGAATACAAGAAACTACCAAATTGTTAAGGCTAGTTAAAGTTGTGAAAATTAATACCGCAAAAATATCCCACTGTACAGTAAATTGGTCTCTGACGCAGACTGAATGCAACCTATTTCAGAGCAGATATGCTTGTAGGTTGACCTCTTGCATGTAAGTTGTTGAAGAGATTGATGAACCTCAACTCTGCATCTGTTGGAGAAATGGAGTATTATCAGTTGTTGCTTGACATTATTTACATCTCATTGAATATTACAACTTCATAAAAGTATATAGAGGTGTTATGGAGGAATCAAGGTCAAAGAAAATGTGGCTGAAGGTGGATTTAAACTGTATAAAATTTGGCAAACATTTTAATATCACTTAAACCGCCTTTTTTGGCAGCGAAAAAGAGAAGTGCCCAAAAATAAATGAATGAGAGATAAATATAATGTCAAGCTGAGTCAATGAACCAATCAGGGTACCTACCTCATATTGTAATCACTCATTTATTGATTGGTTGGTTCATTGATTTAATCAATTGATTAGGGATCAGTGGGTTGCCTGACCCAGCACCTAAAATTATCGCATGCACAAATAAAACAGCAACAATTCTGCACAAATTTACAGTTTCATTCAAAAAATGTTACATTTTGAAATTTACCTCTCATGCATCAAATTCTTAGCTACAAATCTATTCCTCTTTTTGATTGGCTATGATGGCATGGAATGAATGCACACATCTTCTTTTGAAAGTGTTACTTTTAAAAATGAAATTAAATATAAATTTACTCTTTAATATTGAATGTGAAATTAACTTTAGAGTGAGAGTGATTTCAAACAAATATTTCAAATTTCAAGTTTTACACTCACTATGTAGATAACATTCTATAAATTTAGATGTTATGATTAAATTGTTTACTTTTTGTTATGATCAAGTTGATATTTTAAGGTTTAAATTTAGATTTTGAATAAGAAATATGTTTCTCCATTGTGATTTGTTCTCCATGGAAATAATCATCACAACTGCAGCAAAGTCGCTCCTTGGACAAACATTTTGTTTACGCAAAATAGTGTCAAATACAAGTTGATATTAGATAGAGTACATCATGTAATGTACAAAATGTCAAATCCAACAAAATCTAATTCTAACATGGTACTTTTTTTACATCTTTGTTGAATTTAAGATGACTTCTGGAAGTTGTGATCGATAATACCCGATTGATAAGTAGAAAACACCTCTTCATTTGAAAAATGTCTCAATTTTAGAAAATTAGAAGGTAAAACTTGTATTTGACATGAGTTGTGTAAATGAGTGTTTGTTACAGAACATAATTTAATATTCATCAACCTTATGATATTTAAATATAACAAGCCATTAGTCGTCCCTCAAGTATAACATCACAGACTTTGTATAATCATTATATCATATATTAAGTGTTACCATGATAAGTTGAATGTTACTGGATTTAGTGATTGTCAAGTCAGGTTATATGTATGCAATGGATTTGAGATGATTTGTCACGGGTGCTGTGGTCAAATAAGATAAGCAAATTTATGTTTTGGGAGTTGCCGGGTTATTTATCTTGGGATTTTTGAGGCTAGATGGAGCTATTCAGGTGGATATTAAGGTTATACTAAACTTTGTAATGATCGATCCAGAATGAGACTGCATGTAGCCCCCTTTAAAATTATCTATTTCTGGAAATAAATATCGAGAGAGAAAGCATAAACTACGTCTAAAAGCTGAAAGTGTACTGGTTATTATTATGCTTGAATTTTCCACTTGGCTCAAAAAGAAATGTACTTTTCAAACATTTCAATTTTTTTTTCAATATCCGAGCATCAAGATTTTTTGGGAACACGGCCATAATTTCTCAGTGGAAGTGGCGATTTTGTTGGGAAACACGACGCACATTACAAACAAGTCAATAAAAGAATGTGCATATTCATTCTTGATATTGCTTATCTCGATTTGTTTTAGTAAGCTTACATGTTTGCCGAATTTGAAGTAAAATGGCCTCCACTTGTATGTCGTTTTGTAACCAGTAATAACAATTCCGTGTACGATTTCATAGACAAAATTCTGACCTACATTATTTCTATAAACCCTCTTCTATATGCAGGTGCTATTTAAATTTTTATTTCGATAGCAGAAAATTGAGATATTTGCTATTTTTCCGACTCGCTGCTGTCAAATTGTCTAGTTTCGCGATAAAAAGATACAGCGAAATCAATTTTTTTAGAACCATTTCACCTCGTTTGCTCGTGCTTTGAAGTACAAACTTCAAAATTGGTATAGTGATTCTATATTTCAAGCTGCGTCATACTGTGTTTTTCTTACCTCTGATTGTCGCTGCTCAAGGCCAAAATTCGAAATTTTTTGGACAAAAGTGACACTCTCATTTTTTTTTAAACACGCTGTTTACGTATCCGACGGGCTCTATTTGCCCGATAAAGTGGTGTTGCCGAGTTTGGATTTTAAAATATTTAGGTATTTTCTAGCTTAAAATCTAGCGCCAATGAACCTGGTGCATGGGAGGGGAAAATGTGGGGGGGGTAGTTAGGCGAAAAAAATGTGCACATTTTCATGCTTGCTGCGCTTGCAACAGGTTTAAGGTATGGGTATGGAAATTGGGGATCCCAAAAATTGGCATATAGGCCTAGGCCTATGCAAAGGGGTGGGGCACAGTTTTGGCAGGCCAAGGGAGGGGCCACAAAATTTGGCAGTCCAGGGGGTGCGGACAAGCGATTTTTGGCTGGCCGAGACGGGAGGCAAGCGATTTTTAGCGAGTCGCTTGGAAATTTTGGCTTATAATTAGTAGGCTAATACCGGTAGGCCTACTGATTGCACAGCCTTTCGAGAAAGCAATTTTTTGGCAAGCCGGGGCGGGGGGAGGGAATAAATTTTGGCATGTCGAAAGGGAGGAAGAATGACTTTACCTAGGACACATTAAAGGGGCATTTCGTGATCCACAACCTCATACAACCCCATAGGCCTACGTCCTTTCTCACAAGTTAAGATTTTTATACCACTCATCCCGCTCAGGCTGGCCACATGTTTAGGCATTTTCACGCAGATCAATTAGTTAAGCAATGGAAAATATTGCCAAATTTGAATTTCGTTTTAAAAGCCTACTCCCCATTAAAAAAAACCCACTAATTTTGGGGGATTAAAAAAAAGTTCTGTAAAATGAAACAAAAGGCTGCCTCAATCCTAATTAGGCCCTATTCATTTAAGGCCAGGCCTTCATTTCTGAAAATAGCGGGAGCTCAGTTAGTCACTGTACTCAGGAGCTTGACAAGGAGCTCAATTATATAATATCAATATTAAACCATAGGAGCAGCTCAATAAATGCCATTGGTAAAATTATTAGGCCTACGATATTTTATTTGACTGTGATCCTATACACTGTATATACCTTTAAAATTTCTAAAATTGATGGAATTGAACAAGCTCTAAATTTCTCATACGTCCAGCATAACCAAGGGCAACTGGGGGTGGGTGGGAAAGCCCCCTAGCTATGGCCATACCCGTAGTGGCGGAACCAGAATTTTTTTCGGGGGGCATGGGGGGGGGAAGTGAATTTGAGACGGGGCACTTGGAAATCATCATTTTGCACTAAAAAAAAAAAAAAAGTGGAAAATTACATAATTGTGGGGATTTTGCCTAAAAACTGGGTGGGAAAGAAAAAATATTGGTGGAAATACTGCCCCCCTCTAGCGGCGCCACTGCATATCCATCCATGATGCTAGAATGACGGAAGTTCTGGCGCTGCGGAAATTCAATTTCAATATCACGAGTTTTTATCAGGGATTTTACCAAGGGAAGGCGATAGGTGTAGGATTTTGCTGATATACCAGGCAACCCGAGAAAGGAACTGAGGTGTGGCTAAATAAGGGAGTGTTCATTATAAATATTTTCCATTATCATACTTTCGACGCCGAGAGCATAATTATTTGAAGCGTACATTCACATTGAAAGAGAAACGCACATGTCTCTGATTAGCTCGGGGATTAGCTACTGCGCGCTGCGTGCTGGCCTGTTGTTGTCCCGGGTTGTTGTCGAGTGGAAATGGGAAATTTATGAATGAACTTCCGCAACTTTGCAACATCATCACATGGCAGCGGCGTAGCTGGGATTTTTGAGGGGCCCAAATCCACCAAATTTCCCACTGGGGCGGGGGCCCAAATAGACAATTTTGCCAGGCTTATTGATAATAATCGTATATGGTAGGCCTATTGAGCTGTAGGCCTATTGCATATCGTTTGGATTCCCCATCTCTCTGCCCCTCCTCTCACCCTCTCTTTCCCCCCCCCCCCCCCTCTTTCCCTCTTTTTTCCTTGCCCTAGGGGGCGGGGGCCCAAATAGGCAATTTTTGCAATTCCCCCCCCCCCCCCGGCAGCTACGCTACTGTCATCACGGTAGACATACTGTGTAGCCTACAACTACAAGAAAGGTTTACAGACAAATATAGGCCTAGGTCTAGTAGGCCTATCAAAATGTTATATTTTTATATTTTCTGGTGGACTCATGGAGAATATCATGTCATGGAGGTCCCGGCGCTGGGTTGGGGGGGTCTCAAGGCATTTTGGTATGCCTACCCATGCTTGATTCCGGGAGGTTTTTAGCAGGCCCGACCATTTTTTTTATAACACCTCGGGCGGGTCTCTTCAAAACATTTGTACCATGGGGACTGCAGTCACCCACATTTGGCCTAATTTGACGCTTTTTAAGGGCACTTTTGCCAAAATGCGCCCAAAAGTTGGTCTTCGCTGTAAACCCACCCATCATAGTCGTTGAAAAGGTAGGCCTACTCCAAAACTGTGGCACATCCACGAACCCGAGGGAGAGACCTCCATGGGTAAAAACACACCTCTAAGCGGGACCAGATTTATAATTTAAAATAGGCCTACATTTTGGAAGCCAGTCATCACGACAAAGCGGGCCAGGGTAGTGTTAATGGTATTAACACTTTGATTTTAGGCTTAAATGATGAGTGTAGGCCTATAAATTGCAAATTTGCACACACACCCGGGGAACCTTCTCAAGTTGGTTTGGGTAAGGATGTGAGGCTGTGACTCCGAAAAACTACGGTGCGATTTTAAACCAAATTTGAATAAAACAGACCCAAAATTGTATCAACTTTTGGACTGAAAGTTTTCGCAAATTTTTACTTTTTCGAGAAAATCATTGAAAAATACCATTCTTAAACCTAACTTTCAAGACACTGAGGGTCAATAAAATCATGGCTAAAAATGCAACAGAGTCTAAACTAAATGGCTGAAAATGCACCCCAAATCTGCCGCACATCCCCACGACACCGTATTTCACCTTATAGATTTGGAAAATTGTCGCAATAAAATAGGCCCGAACTTATCCCAAATTATCCCCGAAAAAATTTTTTTTGCAGGTGAGGTTGGAGTCTTATTATTTTTATTCTCAGAGAGGATAGGGGTTGATATTTTTAGCAGGGTACAGTTTGTCTTGTTTTTGTTTTGTTTTTTGACGTTGAAGTTCCAGATTCTTTTTTTTCATATATTATTATTCATTTATTATTTATACCCTGTACGTGGGGAAAAAGACACACGACAGCTACAGAGAAGCCACGAAAAAACTCCTGTGTAGTGCATGAAAATGCCCCGAAAATGTGCCAACCGAAACACCCGAACAGGAAGATAAAATAAAAAAACAAAACCAAAAACCCAGGAAATTTCCGAAATAAGTTTCAAATTCTTTGTCCCCACTAAAATATATTATGAACACTCCCTTATGAAGTCTGCCCTCTTCCGCTATTCTGGTAGTAGGCGTTGACAATTACTTTCATATTTTTGAAGCATGTTTGAACCCGATTTGTTCTCTATTCACATTTTTAACGTTGCAAGTAACATTTCAAGACCTATATTTGTGACAGGTATTTAATTATCTTGCTAGAGATGTGCCTAAAGTTGAAATTCAATATTTCGGATCGCAAAGATCGAGAGATATAAAGTTGTTGAATATCAGTTTAACACCATGGATCATATGGGCGTCTTATATGAACGATTATGATAGCTAAGCAAAATGGCTGGGATACAGGTTGTATAAATACTACATGAATATTCATGAACTATACAGATTCCATTCTTCTCTAATAATAAAGATGTCAATCACTCTCCTAGAGCGACAGTTGCTTGGCGCTTGTAAACAAATCGAATAATAGTGCTTGACAAGAGCTAAAAAATAGGCTAAAAACACATTTTCACACATTTTTTCCGGATTTTTTATTTCACATGATAAGTAGACATATTTTCTTACGTATAAGGTAATAATATATTTTTTCTGGAGGTAAAGCCCTTCAACACTTTGTTTAACCTTAATACTATCCAGTAAAATTACAAATAACATAACATAACACGCCTTAACCATACTTGACAAAGTAATAGAAAGCTTTATAGCATCCATGAAGAAAATAATTAATGGGGGATGTTGCAAACTGGGCTAATGTTACAATTCAAAACATACTCAAAGCTACAGGTCATACTGGAAGATGGAAGTTTTTTGAAGGTTCCAAAAATTACTAATAATTGATCTACTGATAATTAAATTAATATTCCAAGAATTACCAATAATTGGCCATTTGATAATTAAATTAATATTCCAGAAGTTATCAATAATTGGTCATTTGATAATTAAATTAATGTCTCAGATTTATGTCAATTGTTTTATTTGTATGTGTTGCTACTATATGTGCTTGATTTGTTTTTCATGAGTTTCTTTGGTCTGTTGCTTGCATTTGTTTTCTTGCTAACTGTCATTTATTTTCCCATATATCTTTGTCATTATAATTCATGTCTCTTAATCATGTCTGCTTGTTGATTTGCATTTGTTTCATGATGTTGTCTTTTGTTTTTCAGCATCTCTGTTTGTTTTCCCACTCTGTAAAATGACGTACTGTAACATTTTACAAGATAAAATGTTTGCTACAGTTATGTTTACTTTGTCAGTTTCCAATACTGGCATGTGTTCCTAGGAAATGTGTTGTTTTAGTTGATCAAATTGTTTTCATTTCTGTACTCGTTTATCCTTTCTTCCTTACCATTTTTGTCTTTTAGTTGATGTAACAACTACTTGTTCTGTGTTTATTTCCGTCTATGTTCAAGCATTTGTCATTACTTTACACCAAGACATATTTTTGTTGCATAGTTTCATTTAATGCATAGTTTATAGTTTTGATTTTTATTCATATTTTCAAATTGTTCAAAACAATTAGATATGTTGTAACTCAAGGCTACCAATAATATATTTATATGAAGCATAAAGCATTCATAACACTAATACCAACCTTGTTAATAAATGGGTATTGCAGTCCATCCCAATACTGTTACAAAAATGTAAACAAATTCAATGTAAAAAAGGATAATTTTGTGATGCTACTTTTTGATGTCTGTAAACATAGTGGATTATACAGAGCACAGTTCATTTCATAATTTATTTGATAATTTGACACAATCCTCAAAGTTTCAAAAAACTTTCATGCACTCTAGTCATTCTGTTTCAATGGCAAATCAAGTTAAATTTAATTCACACTTCATCAATATTTTGGCATATATTGCAATTTTATATACTGCAGATGTGATCAATATGTTGTACTGTTTGTGATACATTGTGATCAGTGCATTTTGATTTCAAGCATTGCAAATTTTTCATATTGGATTATTCCATTTGAAGCACATGCACTCTATGGAAAACATTACTTTAATCTTTCACACAGGGAGTGTAGACTTCAAATGTAGTCACTTAATAACTCAATTTGAAATTCATACTCCCTGTGTGAAAGATAAACAGCAAATCTTCTGTAGGGGTGTATGGGTTTCAAATAGAATAGCCCATTGGTTGCACTTATTTTAATTCAGTCATTTGGTCAAGATCAATATTTTATATATTTTTTCGTACATATTGTTTGCTTGCTTTATGTTATGATGGTTGCTGTTTATTTGCCTATTTTGCTTGTCTTTGTCTTTGATCTAAACATATATTGAATAATATCAGATTTATATATGAATTGAACTTTGGTTGTAAAGTGTTAAGCACAGTTTATTTATATTTATTTTATATGGATTTAAAGATTTTGGTATGAATATTCTTATGGAATGTGTAGATATGGCACAGTATTCAGAAAAATAGACATTAAATTTGCAATAAATCTCAATATTCTAAATTTATCTGTCAGGGCTTGTGATTTCTATCATGATTTAAAGGAATTAAAATGATTTTGGTACCTTCTAAATGACAATATCGGCTACTAATTTAAAGATTCAAATTAACAGGCTGCTTAGTATTAGTCTAATAATTGGGAAAATGCACATACGGTAATCAGCTGGATATTTGGAAATACTAGTTACTAATATCATATTTATTCCATTTTATAGCATTATGATCCATAATTATTCTAACTATGTACTAACAAGTTTAATTTAATCATGTACAGGTAATAAGTATTATAATCAATCAATCAATCAATCAGTCTTTATTTCATTCAAAATACAACAATACAATAACAGCTAAACAACACATTTGAATGAGGAGATGCTCAGAAGGCCAAAAAGGCCTGAACAAGCACCCCCTTAACCTTAACCTACGTTTCTTAATTTGTCTAATAAAATACAATTACATACATACAAACACACCCCCCCACCCTCTTTCATACATTCATGTAGAACGAACTAAGCAGGAAAAAAATGATGAATTTTGTGAATATAGTATAGAAGCTAAGAGATCGGTTAATTTTAATCGATTTTTTGTTTTAAAAGGGAGAAAAATAAAACTAAGTAAATCAAAACTAAGAGGTATTAAGTGTACATTCCCATAAGGTTTGTTTTAATTTGGGATCTAAAGAGTTTTACTGATGTAGCCGTTTTGGCGCATCTGTCGATCAAATGCCATTTTCTTGGCCCGGCGGTTCTTATTGTTTTGTTAGCAAACTCTGTTTTTGTAAGACAGATCTTGTAATCTTCAGCGTTTCTTGTGTGATACCTGAGGTGATTCCTCTGCTCAACGAAATAACTATTGAAGGCCTTTGGTAACAGATTGGTATTATACTTGTACATGAAAGTGCTTAGTTCGAGATCATAACTATCATAAACATTAAGCAAATTGTAATTCTTGAAAATAGGAGCTGAGTGACTTAAAAAGTGACTATTCGATATCATTCTAAGGGCTTTTTTTTTGAAGTTTGAAAATCTTTTCCAAATATTTTTGACAAGTATTTCCCCATGCTAAGATACCGTAGTTTATGTAAGGAAGTATTAAAGTACAATATAGTGAATACATTATTCGTTCGGGAACAAAATGTTTCAGTTGGTTTATTACACCAACACCTCTAGATATATTCTTTGAGATGTTGGTAATATGAAATTTCCAAGTTAGATTCTCATCAATTGTCACTCCAAGAAATTTGGTCTTATTCAACCTTTCCAGGATTACATTATCTAATATAATATTATTAGTAACATTGTACAATACGCGTGATGTTTTGTGATTTGTACCAAGCACCATATAATTAGTCTTGCTTGCATTCACTGATAGCTTATTAGCCTTAAACCAATTATTAACTTCTTTTAATTCATTGTTGATAAGATCGTATTTGGACACAATGTCCTTATGTGAATAAGTTATAGTAGTATCATCGGCAAACAAGACAAATTTTAGAATGGTGGAAGTATTTATGATATCATTAACATACAAAATGAACAATAATGGGCCTAGGATGGAGCCTTGAGGTACTCCACATATTATATCTTTATATTCAGATTTACAAGAATTGTAATACACATACTGTTTTCTATTATGTAAATAATCTTTAAACCATTTTAAAACGTTTCCTCTAAAACCATAATGTTCCAGTTTATGTAATAAAATACTATGGTCGATAGTGTCAAAGGCTTTCGACAAATCTAAGAAAATCCCAACAGTTGTCTCATTGTTTTCGACAGCATTACTAATTTTGTCAATAAATTCCAAGATAGCCATATAGGTAGAATGTTTAGATCTAAAGCCAAATTGCTTATCATTTAGAATTTCATATTTATCAATGTAATGTATGCATCTGTTGAATACAAGCCTTTCAAGTATTTTTGAAAAGCATGGCAGGACAGAAACTGGACGATAGTTGGAGAAAACTTCTGGATTTTCTTTCTTATAAATGGGAATTACCTTTGCGATCTTTAACTCATTTGGTACTACACCAGCAGTAATAGACAGGTTGAATATGATAGTTAACGGAGTCGATATTTCCTTTGCAATCCTTTTTACCACGTAATTACCAATAGTATCGTGACCAGCACTCTTGTTTTGATTAAATTTATGTATTATTTTTATAACGTCTTCATTAACAATAATATAAATGCATTGTGAATATCAACAAGTACTGGTTTCTCTAGCAGACAATAAATGTGTGATATTTGAATTTTTATAGGATCACTTGAAAAATCATTAAAAAAAGATACAGAAAAATATACACCAGGCACAAAAAGAAACTTGTCAGTTATATTCATCCTTGCTGTTCAATAACTTAATAATTTTGGATTATTCTGAAATATACATTTTGTTCATTGGACTTTTCTTTCTCATTTGACACCCTGTTCGTGAACATTGAGCAGGAATTGACCAAGATATGCGCCTCCAAACTCTCAAACCCCAAAATGAAAAGTTGCGATTTTAACGATTCAATTATGCCTGTTACACTGTGTGCTTTATTGATTGGCCGGTGGTGCTTGTGTGCAATACAACGACGCGTTCCCATTGAAAATCGTTGAAAATGCAACTTTTGATTTTGGGGTTTGAGGCTTTGGAGGCGCATATTGGTCAATTCTTGTTCGTTTTTCACGAACAGGGCGTCAAATGAGAAAGCAAAGTCCAATTAACAAAATGTATATTTCAGAATAATCCAAGATTATTAGCAAGGATGAATATAACTGACGAGTTTCTTTTTGTGCCTGGTGTATACATATAATTGACACATTTCAGTGCCATGTTTACTTCTAAACCATTAACCATATTGATTATTTTACACCCTGTATGTGATTATTAATTTATGTTAATTTATTGTCATTTCCATAGCAACAAGAGGTTCCTGTAGCAGAAGAAGTAGGCAAGGAATGTGTGATGGCGCTGTATGATTACACTGAGAAGAGCCCTCGTGAGGTGTCCATGAAGAAGGGAGATATCCTGGTGTTGCTCAATAGCTCAAATAAGGTCAGTATTACCCACATAAACATATGGCTGATATGTACACATACGTACATACAAACTTATTTCAAACATACACACACAAACTTATGTTTCATGTGTGTAGAATTTCTGTAATATCACTGTTACAAGTAACATAGTGCATGTTAAGTGCATGTTATTCTTTTAGAAAAATAAAAAATATTTCTTCCACAAAAAACAAATCCATTTGATCCAAAATATTTTGATGCAGTTAAAATATTACTGAAATACAACTCAGCAAATCTGTATATGACAGAGCAAAATGACGCAACTATACTCTGTATACCTTCCTCGAGTCAGTAATTTAGATATTTGTTTTTTTAATTGTATCTCTATATTTAATGGTGAGAAATATGTAAAAGTATATATTTTCAGAAAGGAAATGATGCAAGGAATCCATCTAGCATAATAGATTCCTGCAAAAATTCTCAAGATTTGATTTTACTTTACTGACTAGGGGAAGGTATACGGACTATAGCATATATCTTTATTGAGCTTATTCATCTTATATCACACTTCACAATATGTTATATCTCATGCCTCTATTACCATGACTACTGGGTCACATTTCTTTACCCTAAACTATGATTAAAACAATTACAATTTACAACAAATCAGATAGCATAGTAGTGTAATCCCATTGTGAGTCTAATCCAATTACCATCCTAATGTTAAAGTTTCAAACTGTTTTACCTTCCACAGGATTGGTGGAAAGTTGAGGTCAACGATCGTCAAGGTTTCGTACCTGCAGCCTATGTCAAGAAGATCGACCCCTCACAATCAGCTTCTCAAGCTAGTCTTGCTGAAGAGGCCGGTAGCATCAAGAGGCGTCAAGAATCTGTGGAACAACAGTACGATGACCTGCTCAACAGATCCAAGGAGCGCAAAGAGAAACTGGAGGATTCATGCAAGCGCCACATGCTGATGAGAGAGGCTAATGCCCTCATGCAATGGATCAAAGATAAGGTAATTGCTTTGGGGGTGGGGTTCTGTCTGAAAGAAAAAAACCCACATAAAACCAGTATGATAAAAGTAGTACAAGGTTTATATACTGATGATGAGAGAACCTAATTACTCTCATGCAATGAATCAAAGATAAGGCAAAAAAAAAATTGCCCTTCCAAGACAAAAATTTGGAGGGTCGGTAGGTCAATTTTTTTTTTCATGGGCTCTTCCTCGATTTTTCCTCCATTTTGAAAAGGCTAGTATTGACAAATGCTTGATCATTTTATGGTAAAAAAATTGTGTATTTTTGGACTGGATTCAAGTGAAAATACTTCTTGTTTTTAATCAAATAAACATTTAATAAATAAAATGAGAGAATAACAAATGTAAAATGTCCTTGATACTGTCCAAATTTAAAGTTTCTTCTAAAAAAGTTATTGGGAAAAAAAACCTGACCCAAGAGGGCAACCAAACATAATTTTTTTGGCCTAAGGTAACTACTTTGTGGGTTCTGTCTGAAAGAAAGAAAAACACACAAAAGCAGTATGGTAAAATTGGTACAAGTTTATATACTGATGAGAGAACCCGATTGCTCTCATGCAATGGATCAAGGATAAGGTAACTACTTTGTGTTTTGTCTGAAAGGAAACAAAAAGCACTTACAGGAATGGTGGTCTGACATGCTATTTCCACTTTGGTTGAATGAACTTGACTCTCTACTCACTACCTATGGAGTTTTATCCCAGGTATTTGACATGAGAGCCAGCGATATACATTTGAAGGTCTCATAGAATACTTTGTGAATAATAAGTGAGTTATCCACATTTTAACCCACATTTTGGCTTAAGAAGTCCATACAAAATATCTTCAACCCGTATAATATTTCACATGGTCAACAATAATTTATACTCTAAATGTTTTGTCTTTGATGTTGTATTCCAGGAGCCCATTGCATCATCCAGTGAAGTTGGTGAGGAACTGGAACAAGTGGAAGCTTTGCAAAAGAGATTTGACAACTTTAAGAAGGATTTGAATGCCAATGAAGGACGTCTGGATGAGATCAATGAGATCGCCAAGGCTCTGGATGTAGAGAACAATCCAGATGCTGCTGCTGTCAAACAACGTGTACAGGTGAGCTTGTGGTTGATTGGATAGATGGATGGAGACCTCTGAAGCTGTCAGGATGCAGTGTTGTAAAAATACAGAAATTAGGTTTAGAAACACTTTGGTTCTTGTCGTCTGATTGGGCTATTCCAGTTGAAATACACTCTCTATGGAAGACATACCTTAATTTTCAACACAGGGAGCATGAATTTCAATTTGGGTTACCTGAATGGCTGATTCCATTACAGTCAAATGACAAAGAATCTATTACTCTTGTCTTCTGTGATATTTAAACAAATTGGCAAAAAGCCCAGGCAATATTATTTTGATACATGAAATGTGAAAAAATTATGGAATGACTAATAGTATCAAAGGTATATTTTAAAACTGGTCAACAACTCTCACTTTTTGAACCAAATATATCAGAGAAACCATTCTCCGTCATCAGAGGTGTAATGCTGTTGGTAGACTGACTGATTTATCCAGCACTGGTTCATTTTCAGTTTGTCATTTTGATACAGGATCATTGTAACATTGAAATTTATTCAGGGAATGGATTTGGTAACTTAAAATTGAAACAAATTTGCTTGCATCATTTACAGGAACTGAACGAGCGATGGAATGCCCTCAACAACTTGTCTCAAGACCGTCAACAGCTCTTGGACACCTCTCACGAAGTACAGCGATTCTTTCGTGATGCAGACGAGACCAAGGACTGGATTGACGACAAGAACAAAGCACTGAACACCGACAACTATGGCCATGACTTGCACAGTGTCCAGGCTCTGCAGCGTAAGCACCAGGGATTGGAGAGAGATCTGAATGCTTTGGGCAAACAGGTCCAACACCTGGATGAGACTGCTGAGCGTCTCACAGAGACTCATCCTGATCAGGCAGAACCTATTGCTGCCAAACGAGCAGAAATTGATGAAGCATGGAACAGTCTGCAGGGCAGGGTAAATACTCTCTCACTCTCCATATTTATATGTCTCTGTCTCATTGTTTCTCTTGTCTATCTCTCTCTCTCTTGGTCTTTCTATCTGTGTATCTATTCTCTTGTGTCTCGTTTGCTTTGTCTTTCCCTTTATTGCTTCCATCTCCATCTCACCACTTTTGTTTTTTGTCTATATTTCTCTCTCTTCTTCTCTCCTTCTGCATCATTTCTTGCCCCACCCTTCTCTTGATACAACCTTGGGCTTTACTTGTCACCTGTTTCCTTTGTATAGCTTGGCTTTGTTTCTTAGTCTCTATGTCACCATTTCAAATCTCTGAAGAGCTGTGTAACTGGTATTTTACAATTTTCTTCCGCAGGCCAATGACCGCAAAAACAAACTGATGGACTCCTACGATCTGCAGCGCTTCCTGAGCGATTTCCGTGATCTGATGGCCTGGATCAACGGCATGAAGACTTTGGTGTGCAGTGATGAATTGGCTAAAGATGTAACTGGAGCTGAAGCATTGCTTGAACGTCACCAGGTATGATGTTATAGCTTGTTATGTTAATATGGCGCAGGTGGGGTAGTCCATGAACTTTGAAAGTGGATGGGAAAGGTTCAAGAGGAAAACCAAAAAAAATTGGAATATCCTTGCCCAGGTTGTCGATATTCACAAATTTAGTTTTATATAGTTGAATTGCTCAAATTGATAAAAAGGAGCTGACAATGTGTACTTGAAAATGAAGCAAAATTTTGATCGCACCTTTATGAGGATGTGGATTAATCACTTCAAATGAGCCTATATTTAATTTATGAACTCTATAATTATTCTGAAGTTTTCTTGTTGCGAGCTATAATAATGATGCACATGCCACAAGCATAATCTGACATTGTTACTGACCCCATTCCATCCCTCCCACCCTCCAACAGGAACTGAAGGCTGAGATTGAGAACCGTGCTGGCAGCTTCCAGGCATTTGAAGCTTTTGGCAAGCAGCTGTTGCAGAGTGACCACTACGCTAGCCCTGATATCCAAGATAAGCTGGATGAACTTGCACGAGAGAGGGAAGGTCTTGACAAGTAAGTCTCTTTGATTTGGTTCCTCCCTGAATGTTTATTTTTAGAGAACCAACACCAATGATTGTTATTTGTGACACAATCTGATCCAACAAAGGTTTTCACTATGAACCTAAATGGTATCATTGCCAAAGACATAGTTCATTAGCCTCTAGTCAAAGGTCAAACATAGTGGGGTTAAAGAACTGTGTCCTGACAGATAAGCAGTGTTGAGATCCTAGTGTTAGGAAAACAAAATCTTTTGATATGTCAATAATTACAGGGTGACCCATGTGTTTTATTATAGGAAAATAAGTTCATTTGTGTTCATCATAGAACTTTCTCACCATGTACACAGCGTAGGATGCAGACACGAATGTGTGTTATTGCACAAACATGATTGGTCAGTTCTGAAAATGTTGTAGCTGCGCCCTACACCCTTGTGTTGCTACCTGCAAAGTGTCTGGTGTAACGAGAGTTCCATGATGAACACAAATTTAGCAATTTTCATATGGTATTCATATTTTGTTGTTCATATTTCTGGGAGAGAAACTTTCATCATTTTGCATTCATTTCATGAGTACTGGTATTGGGCCAATTTGAAACAAGGATGATTCACTCTACCATTATTTTACAGGGACTGGAATGATCGTCGCATCAAACTGGATCAGTGCTTGGAACTGCAACTGTTCCTTCGTGACTGCGAGCAAGCCGAAGCCTGGATGGCATCCCGTGAAGCCTTCCTTGCTAGTGAGGACATCACCGGCTCTCTGGATGGTGTGGAGGCTCTCATCAAGAAACATGAAGACTTTGACAAAGCTATCGCAGCCCAAGAGCAGAAGATCAATGCTCTCAATTCTTTTGCTGAGCAACTTATAAACGCTGACCATTATGATGGTCCAGCCATTGGAGACAAGAGAGACCAAGTTCTTGAACGGTAAGATATCATAGCTCATCTTTGTGACAGAGATGCATTTCTGTAACATATACGATGAATTGCAAGTTATTTATCATATCCTGAGTTCAAACACATTGTAACTGTAATATCTAAATCGTCTAAAAGACTTATGATTTGTTTGGGATAGATGTGTTTAGTCCTTGTGATGCGTCATAAGCGTTAATGAAATGCACCCCAGTTGGATTGTTATTAATAATTCATTATTTTGCAGTTTGTATAACACATTTCCAATAGTGAAGATATTAACTTCAAAACCAATTCTACTAAGACTTGCGATGCATAATAAAGACATTATGACACAGGCAAATAAAAGTCACAATATGGTATAATTTCATGATTGATGCACATAAAACAATACCATTGAGAGCTACAAGGTGGGCCAAGGTGTGATCTTTTGATACCTACCAATGATGGTGGTATAATATAATATAATATTGCATTTATTACATGTGCTTCATTGTATTGCCACTCTGCAGATGGGAACAACTCAAGCATGCACTCATTGAGAAGCGCTCTAAGCTTGGTGAGTCCCACACCTTACAGCAGTTCAGTCGTGATGCCGATGAGGTTGAAGCCTGGATCACAGAGAAGCTGCAGGTAGCAACAGATGAGTCTTACCTGGATCCCAGCAACATCCAGAGCAAACATCAGAAGCACCAGGCCTTTGAGGCTGAGATTGCTGCCAATGCTGAGAGAATCCAGGCTGTTATGGCTGTAGGACAGAGTAAGTGTGGTTGGGGTCTCATTTTCTCATAGACTTAGCAGGCATTTGAGCACTATTTAAAACTGAAATTCAGGGCTAATGAATTTCTTCATTATTTAATCCAACGACAACATCAACATCAGACTATGATGTAACGGACAAAAGCAAGTCTTCCACACACTTATGCTCTTATGCTTTAACCTAAGCACTTTGAGTAGGGTTGGTCAGAGGTAACCTGTGTGAAGTGAAGGCACCCAGCCTGTGATAATTTGTGGGGTTAAGGTTAATGGTATATTTACAAGGAACATAACAGAAAACAATTCTTAAGAACATAAATGGAAGGTGTAACAAGATCATGACATATGAAAAGATAGAGATTTAATAAATAAAATATTATTACTAGTAGTAGATAAAGACTGGAGTGTTAAAGCAGTTGTTCAAGCCATTGTATGAAAAGTTGCATGCTACCAATCCCAATTCATTATTAACCTTGCAAAATTGTTCTTCCTCGTTGCCCATACAGGATTGATTGATAACCACCAGTGTGTAGGCAGTGAGGAGCCTGTACAAAGCCGTATTGTTGGCATTGGAGAGCAATGGGAGAACTTGGTAACAGCATCAACCGAGAAATCACTTAAACTCAGAGAGGCCAACAAAAAAGCCTCTTTCCACATCTATGTCAAGGATATCGAATTCTGGCTCAGTGAGGTAAGCTTTTTGATTTATGAATGAAATACATTGTAATTTTCGTAATTTCTTTAAATAGAAAGAACCTTAAACTACTCCATTCCCCTTAATCTTCAAAATGGAAATGACATTATTTAAGAGAACAGAAACAAATTACATGCTTTGTTGAAGGAAGAAGTGACAATTTTGTTATCCTTCATACATGTAAGAGAGATTTTATGTAATTTTTAAACTGGTTTTAAAAGACATAAAGGATAAACTTATAAACTTCATTCTGTTAACTTTGAAATCCAGTCGTGTATTCAATATTGTAACATATATCTTGTCACAGAGTAATATAATTATGAGCAAATATTAACAGTGATTTTGTTTGCCTCACCAGATTGAGACTGCTTTATCTTCAGAGGATGTTGGTCGTGATCTGACCTCCGTTCAGAACTTGCTGAAGAAACAACAACTGATTGAGGATGATATTAATGCCCATGAGGTAAGAAACACAAACAAACAAACAACAAAACTGGCACTGAATTGACCATTTTGCTATATTCAAAAGTCTTTGCAAAATGAAACCTAAACTATGCAGGGTTTGCAGATGAAAAAAAAACATGGTTTAACCGTGGTTTTTACTGCTTGGCAAAAACAGTTTTTGCCGGCAAAAATGGCAAAAAACTAAATAAGTGATAAATAGTTCACTTTTTTCATCTCAAAACAAGTTATTAAGTTACAAAAATAATTTCCTGTGTACATGTGTATCAGAGTTTGTAATTAAAGTAACATATTAAGAAATTAAAGGCATGGGTATTCATTGCTCTCTAATGTATTTAACTGAAATGTGGCATATAAAATTCAAAACTTTTTCATTTTAAGGACTGATTGAGACAAATAACATGTTGAATAAGTCATTTAAAGTTGTGTGTTACTGTTTATGAGCTTTCTGTGTTACATTTTAATATTTGGCTGACTATATCATATATGTGCCTTTTGCCAGTCTGCCATTTTTGCCGGTTTAAACCAGGCAAAAACAGGTTTATGTCAGTTTTTGCCACTTTGCCGGCAAAAACCGAACCCTTAAACTACATCATCGTCGATGTGCACATCGTTACTGCGTATGCTCGTCCAATTCAACATACGCAGTTATGATACGATGACGTAGTCTCAGTTTCTTTGCAAAAGATTCTGTGATATTCTACTTAATAGGATCGTAATTTTTTTGCTATCACTTCATGCTATCTTTGGAAGCTTATGATTTTCATTTCATTCCTTTTGTTGTCTCTTAAAGGATCGTATCAAGGATTTGAATGAACAAGCAGATGCCATCATGGCTGATGAGAAGTTTGTGTCAGAGACTGTTGGTGAGAAGAAGACTGTTATCAATGAGCGATACCTGCAGTAAGTATTGAAAACCATGCAATGATAAGACCAACACCCTCAGTCAGTCAATGGTCAGGTTGACGACTAAGAAACTTCTATTCTATGTTTGAACTTTCCCTAACAATCTGGGGAACTGATTCTTAGCAGTTGTGTCCAACTTACAGTTTGATTGTGTTTATTTTTGTATGAGATATTTTTTGAACATTCAGCATGTGCTTTTGTCACAACAGTATGGTAGATCACGGGTGCATCGAAATTTGATCTATGGTGTGCAAACAAAGTTGCCGCAAATATTTTCATGAGTCCAGCATATTTGATGATCTATTTTAGAATGGTGGTTGAAACACCGCCCTGTCAATAAAGGGTAGTTACTTGTTGGTATAATAATTGATTATGTGATTATTTGCTTCCAGTGTGGTTGAATTGTCAAGGACTCGTCGTGTCAAGTTGGATGAGTCCCACCGTGTGCACAAGTTCTTCCGTGATATTGACGATGAGGAATCATGGATCAAGTAAGTACCACTACCTGAACTAACTTATGAGAGCAAAGTGGGGATTTGAAAGAGCATGTACTTTAGCTTTCATTCATGCCACATGGAATTTCCTTGTTGTTTGAGAAAGGTCAGGAGTTTGAATTAATGCGATTCTGATGATTCCTAAAATGAAACCCAAGTTTATTATTCAAGAATGTTCAAAATAATGCACCGTTTGATGAAATAGTATCATAAAATGATCTATGTGTATCAAACCTTCACCATGAAAGGTAAACATGATTCAGGATGGTTCCCACACCTATTTGAGAACAGGTGGATCATATAGCATGTCCATTTGTGTGGGAAAGAAATGTCTCAAAGCAAGTACTTGTATTCTTTGTAGGGAGAAGACCTTATTGACCAGTTCTGATGATTACGGCCGTGAGTTGACCGGTGTACAAAACCTGCGCAAGAAGCATAAGAGATTGGAAGCTGAGATTACTAGCCATGAGCCAGCCATAACTGTAAGTATCTTTACAATAGCTGAGGTGAATTCACACTGTCATATATAACCTAACCCTTCATACAGGGATGTAAATCTTCAGGAAATTTCCTGATTTCAGGAAATTATGCTTAGATCTTCCCTGTACAAAGTATAGGGAGATGTTGAAGCAGTTTCAGGAAATTATGTCAGTACTTGTTTTCATCCTTGTTAATAAATCTAATTATATTGCCTTTTTAGTGACAACGGTATAAGTCAAGTTCATATCTTGAGCAAAACCTAATGGAATCATAATTTTCTATTTTGTAATAAACAAAATTGTTATAAACTTCTTCTCACCTGTAGGCTGTACAAGCAGAGGGTGAACAAGTCATGGCTGAATGCGAACCAAATCGTGAAGAAGTACAACAGCGCCTGGAGCAACTGGATGTCAACTGGACTGCGCTAAAACGCCTTGCTGAAGAGCGTGGCCACAAGTTGGAGGAATCTCTGTCCTACCATGAGTTCTTGTTCAGTGTGGAAGAGGAAGAGGCTTGGTTTAATGAGAAGATTACATTGTTGAGTAGTGAGGACTATGGAGATACCTTGGCAGCTGTGCAGGTACGTTATATTGGCTTTCATTGAAGGCAAGGCTCAAACTACATGAGGCTAAGAGCGATTTGCCACAAATTTCACAAAATAGCCACTGTGAAAAATATTTGTCAATGGCAAACAATGCATAAGAGAGTTACTTTTCATAGATTTTGGTCGAAATGGCCCTCGTAATCACAAAAGTATTTTCAGACTTCTCTTTCCATTGTGTATTTAGAATTGGATTTAAATGAACCATGAGAGAACCCTATACTTCGTTAAACAGCCGGTCCTGTGTACAGGGAGCCATACTTGTATGTATGTCGCAGTCAGTTTCAGAAACAGTGAAATGATCTTCGTCATGGACCCCAATGGAAATAAGCCTTCTTTTGATAATGATAATGATGATCATTTGTAATGCCTTAGTTTATTCATGGTTGCTGTTAAGGGCTGGGGTATGAGCGTTTGGACAGTATTTATTTTGGGACATCAGAGCACATCAGACATATCAATTGCATTCTGAATACGAAGAATGTCATTCTGATATCAAATAATTTTGATTTTTGAAATTCGCAATTTAATACACATTTTATGGCAAATCATTAAAATTGATATTTTTGATATTTAACAGTACTTGAAGTAAACTTTAGAAATCTGATGATTTATACTTAAAGTGTATGTAGGTGGGATGAAAAGCCGACGATCAATTGAAAATTTTGACCTTTTGTATTGAAGATATGGATTTTTTTCCCAAAACACCAAAAAAAAAATTAGGTCATTTTGGGAAAAAAATCCATATCTTCAATATGAAAGATCAAAATTTTCAATTGACCGTCTGCTTTTCCTCCCTGCTACATACACTTTAAGAATATAACATTAGATTTATATAATTTACCGAGGACTGTTATATATCAAAAATTTGAAAAATATCAAATTTTTATAATTTGTCATAAAATTTGTATTATATTGTGATTTTCAAAAATGAAAATTATTTGATATCAGAAAGACATGCTTCAGATTCAGAATGCAATTGATAGGTCTGAGGTGCTCTCATGTCCCACAAAAAATACTGTCGAAAGGCAATAAACGCTCATTTTAGATCCCTTAACCAATCCAAATAAACAAACAGGTAAATGGTAATGATAATGATATACCATATTTCCAACTTTTCTTGTGTCAACAGGGTCTGCAGAAGAAGCACAAGGCATTTGAGATGGACTTCACTGTGCATCGTGAGAGAGTGTCAGACATCCAGAAGAGTGGTGAGAAGCTCATTGATGAAGGCAACCACAATGGAGATGCCATTGCACAGCGTATTGAGACCTTAAACAAGAAGATCCACGATCTGGAGACGACTGCCGTGAGACGCAAGGTCAAGCTGGATGATAACTCTGCATTCCTTCAGTTCATCTGGAAGACCGACGTTGTGGAATCATGGATTGGTAAGATTTATTCAGTCTAACTTATGATACTTTATAAATAAAAACTGTGCTTCAAACTATTTTGTAACACAGGTATGAACTTTTTTTCAAAATAATTAATAATATTCCAACATTGTTATGTTTCTCTCTTTTAGGTGAAAAGGAGAGCTTGGCTCGTTCCGACGACTACGGTCGTGATTTGTCCACTGTCCAGACTCTGCTGACCAAACAAGAGACATTCGATGCCAGCCTCCAAGCCTTTGAGAAGGAGGGTATCCAGCAGATTACTGCACTCAAAGATAAGCTGATTGACTCTGAGCATGATCAGACAGATGCTATCCAACAGCGTCATGCTAACCTCATGAAGAGGTGAGTCAGTGACTGGATAAACTTGAAATACATACCACCTGAGATGTGCGTGCATCATCAATGCTCGCCAACTCACGAGGGCTCATACATATTGATGCTCTGTCAGGAGTTTACAAAACATCCAATTAGTACCCTTGCTTGATTCCTCACTGCATGCTTTAAGTATGACTATCTGCTTAAAGGAATTTTGATAATGATGCAATGCTTAATGTGGTTTTTAATGCAAGTAAACTTATGGAAGTGAACTATTATTTTATTTGGGAAGTTATTTGTAAAGGCTATATAACATCCATCATCAAATTTTGAATGTGGCAACTTTTAATACAGTTAAATGACTGACGCCACACCAAAAACAACATACAAAAACATAAATCACTTACGCTAGACACCAGCTTTGAAATATTTAGTAGCAATATTGGCATTCAAACTCTCTTTGGTTTTTCTTCACTACCTCTTCCTCTTGCATAGGTGGGAGAAGCTGTTGTCGGATTCCAACAACCGTCGTCAACGTCTGCTGCGTGCCCAGGAACAATACCGCGAGGTTGAAGATCTGTTCTTGTTGTTTGCCAAGAAGGCATCAGCCTTCAACAGCTGGTTTGAGAATGCCGAGGAGGATCTTACCGACCCAGTGCGCTGTAACTCTGTTGAAGAGATCAGGGTGAGTATTGAAACCAGTGGGTAGCATGAGAATAAGAAATACCACCATTTATAATATCACATAATACACAAATTATGATGAGCATGATAGATGTATGATTGTTGTGTGAAGTGAATGTTCAATAACAGGTTTCTCAACCAAACTGTGAGAATTGTTGTGAGTTATACAACTTATCAAAATGATAATAAGAGTCATTCGACCATGTGCTGAATTGAAGTAGATAATGGGTTTACACATCCTGCACAAGAATAAATAAGCACAATGGAGAACAATTGCTCGCTACAAGAGGTAACTGAATATATTTTGCAGGAAACCATGAATAGTTAACTAACCCAAAATGTTACAATTAAACTAGACAACATATAAACAAAATCCTGGCCTGTGCACAACCCAACTGAAAAAGTAAGGAAATGCACCGTCATAGGATTCAAACCCATAAATATCCATTTACTATTAGGCCACCAGCTTCCACTAATAAATTGTGGTCAAAACTGGGTACTAATGTACTGGGTACTCAACAGTTTAACAGACAAAATTATTAAGAAAATTTTAAGTTTATAAGGAAGTTCACAAAGTTAAGTAACCTGCATGGTATAGAAAATTTGATTTTGAATTGTACTCTGTTTGTTTCTTTATAGGCATTGAAGGAAGCCCATGATGCCTTCACTGCTTCCCTGAGCAGTGCACAGAATGATCTGAAACAACTGGCTGCATTGGACAAACAAATCAAGAGCTACAATGTCACATCCAATCCGTAAGTATCTTGATTAGACATCATAGATTGGTATTTTATGCTCTGCGTGCTAGCCATAGGCTTCAACATAAAACGTTATGAGATATTTTCTCAAAATATCAAGAGCTATCTCAAGAGCCACTGAACCAATACTAGGCTTGTTTGTACTGAATTTAATGCGTTTACTCTTCAGATATAGAGGGAATGTAGCATACAACACAGTCATACAATCACAGCTTACATATACTCAAACTTAATCCTCCTCAGTGACTGTTCAACATTACAAATGATTTTTAGAACCATCATTGGACGTGATCGAAGTGAAACTGAAAGAATAGTTTCTTAATATGTAATAGGTCTTGTTTGAAATGTGCATTAATATAATTTAATAATGCAATGTGTATTTCTTTTCTCATCCCAGGTACACCTGGTTCACCATGGAAGCCCTGGAGGAGACCTGGCGTAACCTGCAACGTATCATCAAGGAACGTGAGGTTGAACTCAACAAAGAGACAGAAAGACAAGATGAAAATGACAAGCTTAGGAAGCAGTTTGCCCAGCTGGCTAATAGCTTCCACCAATGGCTCACCGAAACAAGGTATGTATGGACGGACAGATCAGATAGGGCATTTTTCATTGGAGAAAATATGTTAAATTAAGATTTAATATGAGTTCATAGTTGGATTTTGATCAAATGCTATTGAATGGGCAGTGAGGATTGGTCGATTACTGCAAGCATTTCAAAATATTCCTGTTGTTTTATGGTTAAACACTCACTTTAATAATGATTGACTTCAACAGGTTGTACCAAACATCATGATTGCAAAGCATTATCATGGTTATTAATGCTCTTCTTCACAGATTGATCTCATTCAATTCAATAATATCTTGTAAAAATATGTGGAATACCTCAAACACTCTATCCCTTCATAACCGTAGATAGTCTTGCGCCAAATCTAACAATCAATGCAAATTCTAACACCCACAGGTACATCTTGTGCCAAATCTAATCATAAGGATCTTAAGCATAGCCTAAGAGTGTTTGGGGAAGTCCTTGAATTATCATATTGTAAATTGAAATTGGTGTGAAAACTTAAGTGTTGGATGTTGTTAATATGGTATTTTTTCGTCAACAGGTATTGTACTGTATTCACTTGATCAAACTACAAAATTAAAAGTAGAAATTTAGTTTGTTGCTACTTTGTCATTTTGGAAGAGTAAAGCATTGAACACAGTGTTTATAAAAGCAATATAAGGCCAAAAAAATATCTGCTTGTCCGCAAAACTTCTCCAGGAGATTGGGTTGATTGACTAGATCATTTTTTGATGCATGATTAGCTTAATAAAAAAGCACAACTAGGCGTGAATGGAATATTTTTCATTACTGTATCGCTTCGTATGTTAACAGTTTAGAAATGTCAAGGAACTGTTAAAACATGTTTTGTGTTATAATTTAGGGTGTCAAAATTTGGGGGGAAAATCTGGACTTTCCAAAATTAGGCCAAATAGTAAACACTTTTGTCCTGATTTTCAAAGTAAGGGTCGGCCAGTGGAGGACAAGCAAACTTCTATTTTGGCTGGAGGTATGTGACATGATCAAGAGGAATGAGTCGGATGTCACTAATATTGTTTTTGAGATATTGGCAAAAACAGTGTTCAAATTCTTTTTGTTTTTCATTGTTTTCAGCCATTGATAAATTGCTCATAACTCGGTAACCAGATGTCCGATTTTGATGGGGTTTGCATCAAAATGGAGCATTCATAAACTGCCAGAAAATGATGTAAAAAACTTCTAATTGAAAATTGCCGACATGTGACTCATTCCCTTGATCATGTCACATATTACATATTTTTTACCTAAATATTGTATTATATCACAGTGTTTGTTTTCCAGGAATATTTTTGCTTAAATCAGGCTGCTACATGAAATGAATCCACTTTATTGTGATGATATAATCTATTGGATTTCTTACTATTCTTCTATCTGTATATTCCCTGATGGCTGTTTGTGTGTGTGTTGCTCGGCACATTACGTACAAAACGTTGTTGCGCCCTCGTATCAAATGCTCGCATCCTACTTGACATGTTGTGGCTGCTAGACCTATACTGTTCTACGGGACCTACATAATCGGGTTATTAGCTCTTTTCTATATGGTTTGGTTGATTTTGTGGCCTGCTGTGTGTGTTTTGAAATGCATGTCAAAAGAAATTTCTTACACAGACACCATCGATTGGCAAATAAAATATACGATGGTATTGAGCTGATAAGTTAAATATGATGGAAAGTTGGTAGACTGTGTAAGAGACAGCATGTGATCAATTTATGTGTACACTACAGCATGTGATTTTTTGATGAATTTATGAAAGAATGTCAAAAATGTGTGACTTACATAAGTGTTGATATGAAACGATAACCGATTGATTGAATAACTAATTTTGTGTTTAAAAATTGCACCGTACTGCTGATAGGTGTATTAGAATACAAGCTCATGTGATTATTGTATCAGTTGAATAACTTTTTATCCATAGACAAAATCTATTAAACATTGTAATTGATTATTGTATTATATGATATATTGTAATAATAAATTAAAAAGTACTGTAATAGTTGGATGAAAAAGAATGGTAAAACAACACATTCGACTTTATAAAAAAAGCAATGCCAAACTGGAAGGCATTTAAAATTGATAAATATTTTAACCCGTTATATTTGCACCTACTTTGCATGTACTCGCATCACACCCAGTTTTAATTGTATATTGTAACCCTGCCTGCCTGCTTGCTTGCCATGCTTATTGTTTATATTTTGCTTGCCTTTTCCTTTCCTTTTTTGTGTTTTTCTGCAATTTGTGTATATATTTGGACATATAAATACAATAGGATTGGTGGTTCTATATTTGGTGATCCAAACTTAGAGAAGTAAGTTACCATCTGAGTCGGCCATTTTCCATGGGACAATGCCTATTTTGCTTGCAATTCTGTTTCATGTTTGATCTTTCATGAAAAACAAGTGGATTTGACTCTATTGCTTTCAAATTAATTAGTTTTATACTCCATACATATTTCCACGCATTTCATTTACCATTGCTATTATATAAGATATCAAAACTACCACTTGAATTTGGATAAATGTAAATAAACAGATTGTTACTTTCTGTTTACTGAAATTGCTTTCTGGTAAATTTAGTACACCGCCGAAGCAATGGATTGGTTCTTTGGATGGCCCAACTCAGAAGGCTAACACAT
Organism: Amphiura filiformis; assembly: GCF_039555335.1. Classification (NCBI taxonomy): domain Eukaryota; kingdom Metazoa; phylum Echinodermata; class Ophiuroidea; order Amphilepidida; family Amphiuridae; genus Amphiura; species Amphiura filiformis. Next base: position 54,524,021 of record NC_092644.1, on the reverse strand, counting down.
GAAACCTGTTCACCACATACTTCTAATCATCAGACATTTTTCCATTAGGGTATAGGCATTCAAGTCATAATATTACAGTAGAAAATACTTCATTCTTAGACGGTATTTAGTGAGTGACTGAGTATGCAAAATTAATTGTCATGGCTCTTAGCATGATCCTATGGGATGCAGTTAATACATGACTACAATCAATCTTGACCAAGTAATCATTACAGATGCATACATTGTGTGCATCTCACAGGCCATTTACTTGGGTACTAGCTGAGTTCAACAGGTCTGCACAGCTCATCTTTTGCTAGCGCAGTCTTGTCTAAGAATGAAATGTTTCCTTTTTAGCAATCATTTATATCTTGTATAGCAAACTGAGTGTTCAATTTAGAATACCATGGGAACTGTACTTCTCATCTTTCAATAATCGATCATTTGGAATTCAAAAGGTATATGGGCAATTCCAAGCGTTGCGGAATGATGCAAACTGCCTTTGTACGAATTTCTTTTTGATGCAGCAGCCAAATATGTATTAACAGCACAAGGTGAATAGCATAATGTTAAAGTATTTTTGGTTAGTGAATGATTAAGGTAGGAGAAACTTTTCCAAACCACCCTAATTTCCTAATTTGCATATGCAAAGTTCAAGGCGTTCTTGGAATGATGCGCACGGGACCAGTATTTTTTGCACTAAAACATTTTTGACAAACTCTGTGAGTTTAGTAATCTGAGATATTAAATTTGCCACTTAATCTAAAGCATAGGATGTAAACTGACAATTGTCAGTATCGATTTAAAAAAAATTTGGGCATCGTCTCTTTATGCCAAATTTTCCGACGCTAGGTCATGTTGCGGAATGATGCAAGGAGCGTTGCGGAATGATGATGTGTGTAAAATCCCATAGAAAATGAAAAGCAGTCCATGTTTGAAAATAAAAATAAATAGAGCAATAAATTTGAGTAAATTGTGTATTATATACTTGGCTACTTATGTTAGCTGACAAATATCAATATTTATCCAAAAATATTTATCACCGATTTTTTAAAATCAGATAACTTGTGTTGCATGGTCACATTTTGAAACAAAAATTATGTCAACATTTTGCTAGTCTAAAATTCTTGGAAGTGAAATTTAGCACTGGGTGTTAGCCATAGGATGTAACATAACAACTATCACCATCTATCAAGAAATAATCATCACTGTTTTTATTTTATTGTAAATTTAAAGAAAAAATCCTTGCAATCCATGAATCCTTATGGCGTTGCGGAATGATGCAGGGGTTTTTGTGGAGTTATGTCACTTACAATGGTTCAGGCAATGCTGAAACATCAATTACTGTAAAGATAATTCTGTGCAATGCATTTCAGAAAGTTCTAACCCAAAATTGTGAATTTTTTTTTTCATATGGGCACATTATGAATTATGCATCATTCCATAGCGTTATGAATGATGCAACTTTAATTGGTCGTTACCGCCATAAATTAGACTTTTTGAAAATTATTTTTGGGTCATTGGATAGGGATGAATAAATTTGCTTTGCATTCTAGTTTCAATGAAAATCAACCTTATTTTAAAATTGCAGTGGTAATAAATGATACTTTTTGCTTGGAATGATGCTTTTAATCGTAAAATTGGTACTCAAACAATGCTGACGAAGCTACACGTTATAAAATTTGAAAATTTCTGGTGTTTATATTTTGAGCTACTTATAAACTTTATATTCACATGCATAATTTGTTTCCAAAATTTTACAGTACAGAGCAGTTGCTGTGTTTTTAGTTTTGCTGCTTTTACCAGTCAAGAATATGCAAATTTATGCAAATTAGGATGTTTTTCTAACAATGGACACCATTTCCTCCTAAAAAACTATGTTTTCAGAAAATATAGCTTTTTAGCTACAATATGAGACCAAAATCACATACTTGACTTGATTTTTAAATTTTGACAATTTGGGCGAGGTTGCTTGGAATTGACCATATCATCATCTGTATCATATAGATAGTACATTTGTAGAAGTGAGGGATTTCATTTATACATACTAGTGTTCTGCTACATGATCACTCTTGTACAAATAAGTTGTGGGGAAAATCTGATAATATAAGTATTGGATCTATGTTGTACATGTGGAGTTGCTAATTGAGTGAGTGAATATTTGAGTGAGCACAAGAGTGAGTCATGGGTGTGTGAGTGAGTAGTAGAGGACTAACATAATGTTGTGTCATGTGTGTGTGCATATGAAGAGCTTTGTTTCAAAACCCCTTACATCCACTTGCCCATTTTTGAGAACACATCAAAAAATCATCAAAAAAATCACTGATATATGGGGGTTTGCAACAAAAGCAGTTTTTGGCGTGATGCTTGGGTAGGGTGAGCATCCCACCAAAAATTGCTTTTACTGAAAAACACCTTATATCAGTGATTATTTTGATGATTTTTTGATGTGTTCTCAAAATTTGACAAGTGGATGTAAGGAGTTTTGAAACAAAGCTCTTCATATGTGCAATTGCAAAGTCGGATTGTAGGTATGTGCTTAGTAAATGCATATGAGTTAATATTATTGCATGGTGTAGGTGACAATATTGAAGTAAAGCCTAACCATATTGTTGTGAATAGAATCAATGGTTCATTTGATTACTTAAGAACTAAATAAAGACTACCATTAAGTCATTAATCTATAGACATAATCATTCAATGTAGAAATAAATCAGCATGTTTCACTCTCTTGTAGTATGCTTGCATTCAGCACTGTTTCATAATGTACATTTCCAGCCCCTCTGGAGTGTTGAACTGCATGGGATGTGCCCTGTTACTGTACACAAGACTCAACATTTTTATTGAATCAGAAAGGGTCATACTTGCATTGCATACCCTTGCATAGATACTAACTCTTAACATTTTTCTTTCATTAGGTTAACGGTTTACATACTAACATTCCTTGATTTGTTTTTACAGTCATACTACTATAATATTACCAGGTAATATTTGCTAATATTATTCTTTGACTTTCCTTTCCAGGGCTGCCATGGTTGAGGAGTCTGGAACCCTGGAAACTCAACTGGAGGCTCTCAAGGTAAATCACCAAGATTACTGAAATTAATAAACTCTGGGTTGATAAGATGAACAAATTTTAATCTTTACCCAGAGCAGCATTTATATGAGCTGCCTACTCTAGGTAAAGATTTAAATTTTTTCAAACAAGATTCTTGTAACCAGAAAGGAAGAGGGAGCAGAGTACCCCTGTGAAACTTAATATTTTCTATAAAAATTAGGACATAAAAGTGAAAAATTATTGAACATAGGAACCTATGATAGGCTAAATGTTTCATTGAAAGTGACTTACATCCACCTCCGACTAGGCAGCAATGTACTTGAATAAGCAAAAGTAATCCAGGCTCCACACAAGGGACAACCACTTTAAATGAAAAAAGTCCAGGGAAAAGTCAGGACTTCAAAAACAAATTAAATGTTTGTGGGAACTCTGTTAATTTAGTCAAGCAAATTGGATAGGATGCTAGTAAAATCTGATTGCATGAGATGGCCTAAACAAAAGTTGCTTTATTATCACAGTTATCAAAGTACAATTTTCATATGTGACACGATCTGGTCCATGGGGGCCAAAGGAGGCATTTTTAAAATGTAATTATTACATTATACATACAATAGGCTATCATTTACTGAAAACACCAACGGTCTAGCATACTTGGTTCTAAAGTTGATGTCTATTTTCTTATGTATTTTATTGTTTATTACTCCATATTTTTACCTTTTCAGTTTCAAATTTGCCACCTTCAGCCCCCATGGACCAGATTGTGTCACATATCATTATCAGCATATTATAATCAGAGTGAAATTTAGAGATCCCGGTGCCAGGATATTGAAAACCCATCAAATAAAGCTTGTACCTTTTTTTTTACCCACAGCAAAAGATATTGGAAGTACGAGCCAACAAGAGTCAATTGAAGAAGATAGAAGATCTTGGTGCCAAGATGGAGGAGAAGCTGATCTTGGACAACCGGTAAGTCTTCCTCATCACCTTCATATGTGCAGTAAATCAATTACATGAATTGTGTTTTCGTTTTGACTTACTATTCTATCACTTGTAGGCAATTTTGAATGATCTTCACTAATAATGATGGTGAATTTATATGATGCATCCTATTAAATAAATTCTATTTGCTGATTTTTCTATTTAAATAAACATTGTAATTCCATTCTTTTTCTGCAGATACACAGAACATTCAACTGTAGGCTTAGCCCAGCAATGGGATCAGCTGGATCAACTTGGTATGCGTATGCAGCATAACCTGGAACAACAAATCCAAGCCCGGTAAGTCAGCTAGTGAAATAGAATCCGTTAACGCATGTGTTGAAATCAGTGGACAGCTTAAAAATACATTGTCAAATTTTCTTTGGGGATTTGATCATGACTAATAAAGATTCATCAGCTGCAGTTTATGTAGTGCAATTGGATGAGCTCTAGACTTGGAATGCGCAGGTTTGATCCCTGTGTGGCTCTGATTTTGACAATTCAAAGTTATTATATGTCAGCCTACCCAGGCTTTCCTTCAGTTTCTTTTCTTTTTACGACCATATTTGAAGTGTGCATGACTACAAACGGGTAGTATTGACTCCCAGTGTTTCTAGAAACAAATCTGGACATTTTGGGGAACATTGAAATGATTTAAAGATAATCATTGTGCCTGTATGAATACTGACTTAATATTTCATTTATCTTGTTTAATTTCAGCAACACTACTGGTGTCAGCGAAGAATCACTCAAGGAATTCAGTATGATGTTCAAGTAAGTCTAACTTGCCTGTTTAAAATATAAGTTGAATACTCAAAAAGTTCCCTTTTCTATTTCTCAGTTAGTGTTGGTATGATCTGATAGATGATGTGTGCCAAGACTCATTTTATTGAATGAATTAGTTTTGAAGATATCAAGCCAAATAAAAAGGAGAACTTACTTTTTTTTTGAAGTATTAGGTTTGTTTTTGCAGTTTATGCTTATCTAAATTGAATATTTATCAAGAATGCAAAAACACACAAAAGAAATGTATTTTCATGTAATTTAGAACTTGAATTGTATTCTGACAACACTGTATTTAATTTAATTTCAGGCATTTCGACAAGGACAAGAGCGGCAAGCTGGATCACATCGAGTTCAAATCTTGTCTGCGTTCCCTTGGTTACGATCTACCGATGGTAGAAGAGGGAGAACCTGACCATGAATTCCAAGCCATCTTAGATGAAGTAGATCCCAATGGGTAAGTCTTGTACTGAATGGAGTAGGTGTAAGGTGTTGAGAGGGGGAGGGGTTAGTTTGACTCTTTTAAATTGGCATTCCAGCATTCAATATGAACTATGCATAACAAGTAACTAGGCTTCATGAAGGTTCTGATGAAGTTTTAGTCACACCTGACAACAGCTCAACAACCATGTTCAATCTGATAGTGCACCTGTTTATACCTTGTTGCTTGATATGAATTCTTGTAGTGAAAACCTCTACTGTAAAATATTCACTGAATATGGATCCCAGCATACATGATTGGACATGTAGGTTGAATTTGATGTGTCATATTGTTGTGATTTTGCGTAATTCCGAATAACATTTTACTCTAAACCATCCCTATATAAGCTGTGAAGTGCCTTACATGATTTGCTAAGCGTAGGTAGCAACCATGGCAACATTGACTTTGCACTGTAAAATAGAATTTAGTAATGTTGCCCTCATAGTCATAATACAAAGGAGAGCTGTTGTGGACAGTTTATAATTGGATGCTATTCGTCATGCAGAAATTATATATATGATGTGTCTACCATAATTTTCAAATTATTTTCTAAGCTTTGTAACCTTTCTGTCTTTCAGGGATGGTCATGTGTCGTTACAAGAGTACATGTCGTTCATGATTAGTAGGGAGACTGAGAATGTCAACTCAAGAGACGAAATCGAGAACGCTTTCCGGGCGCTCAGTGCGAGGGCAAACCGTATGTCAACAAACAAGAGCTGTATGCGGTAAGTTAGCGCTTAGTGTGGGGAATGTTACTGGAAAGTGTTGAAGATTTCTTTGTTTTAAAGTGCCATATACCTGGATATTTACTGAGTAACAACAAAGCAAAGACACAAGAGATGGTCATATGAAGATACAGAAATTGATCTAAACCTGCTATCATAATGTTATTTAAACACAGTAAGGCCAACAGGCAAAGTGCAAGAATAGAAAAGAAAAGCTCTGATTGGCCAATTGGATCAGGGTATAGATATTAGCATCACACATCTGTATTGCTAGTCTCCTCTAAAGCTTTAACAGGAGCCTGTGGGAGTGGCCATCACGTGGCGCTTGCATGACGCAGAGGGGGACGTGCCCCATCATGTAGGAAAATAAAGCCCAATTGAAGCCATAACAGGCACCATTTTTACACTATATTGCTTGAAACGAAAGGTTTACGGTAGCACGTCCAAAGCAGAAGCCAAAACGTTTTGTAACGACAGCGGATGTTTTTACAAAATAATTGATAATCAATTAACAATACTTTCTCGTTTGTTTTCTTTTTGCCTTCAACAGAACCTACCAATCCATTTGGCGGAGTACTGCATCCTACGAATGCAACCGTATCGCGACGCCAAAGGTCGAGAAGTACCACACGCCCTCGACTATGTCAACTTCACCGACAGAATGTTCCAGAACTAGCACCCAGCCACATGCATGTCAGCACCACGGCTATTTATATTTTCTCTCATATAACGCTCAAAAGTATTCACTGGCAAGCAGGCTATATGGCCATTGCCATGGAAACTTAGTGGTTAGTGTCACCAGACTACTTACTATATGTTATAGCTACGTGCATTATGGCTTATTAAGTCAATATATGATAGTACTGCAAAATAATCCCACAAATTTGACACAAATGGTATCAATTCCAATGGGCAATGTTATATCGGTGTATTCATGCTTAATGTAGTAGAATAGGTTCACCTTTCCCGAACATATCACAAATGTTACCAATTTCATGTCTAGGATGAGTATTGTTGAAGAATCAAATCAAATTTAGCACAATATAAAATATATCAAGATTTTATCTAAAATATATAATTTAGTGTTACTCCCTTTAATAAACTATAAATATTGGTAGGCTATAATAAATTTGGGTTTATAGTCGTACATAAGGTGTATTTATGTAGTCTCTCCAATTTTGCTATAAACAATATTGAAATTTGTAATAATATAAAATTGTATACGGTAGAAACGAGTTTATTTTGATCATTTATTATGTTTCATATCCTTACTACTTTGCGCTATAAGTTACCAAGATTGCAGCTATTGGTATTAGTGGTCCATAATGGTTTTGGTATTAGTGGTCCATAATGGTTTTTTGGTGAAAATAGTGCTGCTTTAGAAGCGATTGAATTCCTCTATCTTGCATGTCCAATAAATGTAATAATGAGTGTATTTGTTTTGATGGGTCGATGTAACCAAAGTATCTAAGAGTGGTGAGCATGTTAGTACTTTGGCGATCCATGACGCTTTGTAGATACTAGACATCAAGGGTGCAATTCACAAAGGTTTACCATCAATTGTAAGTGCTTCAAGAAGCATGTGCCCACCTTAAATTGGGTTGAATTTGGGTGTCAATGATACTCTAATGAAGCTAATGTCAAAGGTGGCTCTATCGTTGTCTCAACTGAAGTAAGGATAAACACTAGTCTGAGCACTTCCAATACGTGACGAAGCCTTTGTGAATGCACCCAGGGACTGGAATGTTTTCAATTTTTGTTCTGGATTTGATTTGATTTTATTTTCCATTTTTTGCTCCTCGTTAGTTCAACAATAATGTAAAAGTTATTGACTCACCTCCAAATGTGTATCAGCAATAGTAGAGGATTATCTAGTGTGTAAACCAATGTATTCACTGTTAGTCGTCGTTATTCATCGTTAGTCAGTCTGTGCTATGTAGAACCATAAAAGTAGTGCTCGTAAGTTGAATCACTAAACCTGGTATATCTAGAAGACTATTCATCATATGTAGTTCAAACTTGGTATTCAATCAGGTAGTTATAGACTATCTCCATAGATCATTGGTATTTTAGGTATGTAACTAGGTGTGATGCACATTTCGTTAATAAGTAATGTGTATTCACACTGTTAGTCTATTAAGACACTCTTTATCAATCAAGTAATAAATTGCATTCCATTACAGTGCTTTATTATACTAAAAACAAGTTTTGAGTAAGTGAAGCATTTATTTTGATAAAATTCTTGTTATTATTAGCTGTTTGTAATCAAAAACAAAAATGTATTCATAAAATACATTTAAATTAACTGGCTAAAGCTGCCATAAATAAATTGATAAGAAAGTTTGTGTACTTTAAATCAATTTCATTTTTAAATATTTTACACTGCCCTGTATTCTGAATGATTAATTCTGCATGATTTGTATTCTGTTTAATTATCACTAAACACACAAAATAGTTTCATTATAAAATGTATTTATCTTGCATTGAAAACAGCTTGGAAATGTCAACGAAAAAGTCTTAATAGAATTTTACGACAACATGAACATATAATAGAGTATTTAAGATAATTGTGTTATGACAAAATAAACTGAAATTGAATAGTAATTCCACTCATTTATAATTCCCATTCAAGAAAATGATATATCTTCTGAAATTAAGACTGTGTTTCTAGGTCATATAGCAGTGTTTCTACTTCACTACAAAATGTTATTAAGTAAGGGAAATTTACCCAGACTGTTTTCAGTGCTAATTCTAATGCATTCCGCTGTATTCATACTACCATGGTAGCGATGCTGTGCACGCTATCATGGTATAATACTGGTTCTATATCCTGGGAAAGGTGAATAAATAGTAACTGCTTGAAAACCTTCTTGTAATGTGTCTTTATTTATGAATCTTAAGGGGTAATGTAGAATACTCTGTTATGCAATATGCATGCATGTACTTGACACCAACGGGATGCTTTCATATGGTACAACAGTTTCACATAATAACGCCCCAAATGAAATGGTTCACAGATAAACCAAGTTAGACTAGATATCAACAAATATTATACAAAGTGATTTTGTAATGTATAACACCATTGGTCTGTCTAAATTATGGAAATGATCAAAATAAGTACCTACTTCTTGATATCAAAATTTTGGAAGTTGCAACACTGATGAAATTTTCAAAACTGGGAGATATAGTGTGATAAAAATTCTTAGTAACAATTGTCAGAAGTTTGAAAAGGTTTGACTTTCAGGTGAGTGGGATAACTGGAGCCATTGACTGCATAGGAAGTGAGTGGGGGGAGCAATCTCATTTATATTTCCGTATGTCTTACGGTTCTTGAGTTAGGCCAATGTTATACAAAAAAGTTTTTGGGTAATTCCCCCTCCAAGAAACATGTTTATGACTTGAAATTACACCCCTTGGGATCTCCTGTATCGAACCCACCCCAGGCGGCGGATGACATGATCGAGCCGGCAACTCGTGAAACCGCCCGGCCATATGGCATTTTCCATATACTCAGTTAGTTTTGTGGGGTTCATTATCGAACCCCAACGGTTTTAGCTTGTATTTATATTATTTATCAACATAGGCCTATTTGTTTGTGATATTTCAAGCGTTTTAAAATTTCAAAATAATCCCATTCAATTACACGGTTGACGATGAAAATTTACTGAATTTAGGGAATGCATGTCATACACCACCTGACCCACCCCTTCCTCTTGTGTGTCAGCTCTATTTGTTTCAATATTTGAGTGCAAACACTGCTGTGCCATGCTTCTCTCCAACATGCCTTAACATTTAACAAAATTGTTGACTCGACAAGATTTTTTAATCGTCGACTGGCCAATCGTGAAGTTCCAAATTTGCGAGAACGCACAAATTTTGACAATGCCTATTGCTTGACATAGCACTATAAATCATGGTGTTCATTGGGAGTTCATGTACTATGTGAGTTCAAAAAAAGTGCATTATTTTCACACAGTTTTAACATGACCTTTGTATAACCCGACATTTAATTTATTAAATTGTTTATTTTCAAACATTTTGGCCATAGCCATAATTGTGTTTGCGGAGAATTTTGCAACTTAAATAGTCTTCGTCGGTATAAAATGTTCCTGATTGGCAGGTTTTACGAATTCATCCCCTCACATATCCACTCACTAAAATATACACTTTTCATCTGAGACCATAATACCATTTAGGTATTATATGGTCTCAGCTTTCCATCGGCTTGTATAGGCCCTAATCCTCCACGGTCCGGTCCGCCCCGTCAGAAAACAAATCACTGAAAATTACACCATTGGGGCAAAATTTACGTTTTCATTGCAAACTTACCCCACTGACCTGCTACCAAAACGACTTCTATTATGATTTTTAGGGGTGGTGTGATAGTAGACCTCTGTGTGTGGGGGTGGTCCCAGACAAACGAGTATGTCTATGGGGGTGGTGACGTCCCCTCCAGATATTCCGTCTAGAAGGACTACATAAACCCAGTGCAGGCACCAGAAAATTTTGTCGGGGCATGGAGAATTTCATGGTCAACAAATTTTGCCCGAAAAAGCGGACATTTTCGTAATTTTTGGGTTTTTGGGGAAGGGTTCTGACAGGGTGCAGACACTGCAAACCCCCACTCATCAAGCTTCATCACTTCTCATCCGCTTTGTGTGGCATCATTATTACAGATTTATATAGGCCTGTATAAATATTGGGAATATATTGTCATAGACTGTTTCCATGTGGAGAACAAGTGACATATCCCAGCAAACACAAAACGTTTTACAGAAAACCTGGTTGTCAGGTTATAAAACGTTTTTAAAACAACACTGACCAAAAACATTTAAAACTTGATGCAAAACATTCTGACACTGACCATGGAAGAAAGCTTTCTTCCATGCACTGACATACTGTTGTTTAAAGCCCATTCAGAGATTTGCTCATCCGGAGGATCGTAAAAATCATCAAAATTCATATTTTGGCACCTTTGTTCATCATACATGTTGCATACCCTGCTGAAGGTTTAGCCGAAAGCCGCGTAGACAAAATGAGATCCATTTTACACGAATCTGTAATTTCTATACTTAGGCCTATATTTAACTACATGTATTTGAATGGGGCTTCAACTTTGTCAATACCGTTGTCGTTTTTTCCCCACATTTTTTGGAGTAAAAATACATAATGGCAATTTTAATGACGAATTTTTCATTTTTTTCTTACACCTTCCATTGCCTTCGCTGACAAAATATTTTGCAAGCATTTGTCACAAATATTTTACAGTAACATTTTGTATTTTATCATAGGACGTTTAAAAACGTTTCATGACCTTTATAACCCGACATTTAAAATTTATTAAAACGTTTAGAATAAACTGACCAATAAAAACTGTTTTAACATTTTCGTGTTTGCCTCCCGGGTTTGCCTCGAGATATTCTGTAAATATCGGAAACATTGAGGTCGTTCTTTCAAAACGAGTTCTTCAGCATGTGGGGGTGTTTAGTGAAAATAGACCCGCAATCAGCCCGGTTATCTGGAGGGCCAGGGAGGTCATCTGGAAGGAGGTAGTTGAGAATTGCTCGGAGGGTCCGAAACGAACCAATGTAACATTAATTTATTATTCCCGTCCCGATTTCTTTCCGAATCCGTGGATAGGCCTACTGGAGTACTGAATCTCCCCCTTCTATTCCTGTTTCGCCCCGCATGAGCGAAACTTGGTGAAAGAAGTAAAAGAACTGTTCATCAGAAAAATGAGATCATTCAATAAGCCTAATGGTTTTGTTGTTTGTTTGTTTGGTTGGGTTTTTTTTTTTTGGGGGGCAACAAAATGATAACATGTTATGCAGACTCTAGAAAGTTAGAATTTGTTAGAATAAAATATAGGCCTATTATATCCTATAACTTTTTAACGATTTTAACAATCATGATCTCACGGTGCATTGAAAAGCTGTTAAAGAAAAGCAAACTCTTGCAAGGCAAGATGCATGAGTTTTTTTTTCAAATTATCATAGGCCTACTAGGCCCTATGTCTTTGTTGTGCGATTTGTGCCTTATGGTTTCCTCATTAATTCACTACTGTTTTATGAACGTTAATTGATAGCCTAGAGAATCAAAATATATTTACACAAAATCGACATTTGGTTTGCAAAATTTTTTATTTATAGGCATGATAAATAAGCCTATGACAAAATGGACGGACATCTTTGTCATGATTATTGTGTCACTGATCATACAGTTGAACTTGTAGTTTTACACAAAACCTGTTATTTTAAACACGGTTAGATATGGGTTGGCCTACTTAGAATATGGTATTTGTGGCTCTATTGGCCAGCCATACTACCGTGTCGCAATGATTCGTACGGCGCATGTTCAAACAGGAGCGTAGCAGGGCGCGTAGCAACGCAGCAACGCGCAGCGCCTAGCAAACCAAACGCTAATTTCATACGCATCCAGCTGCGGCAAGCTGGACAGGACAAGGTCTATCTGCTTTTGTAATAACATTGATTAAAGTTGAAGCTCTTCAAGTTTTAGAGAGCAAAATATATAATTTCAAATTCACAAGGGACGTTATTCGTAAGTTTTGGCGGCAGTTACGCTTAAGATGCCGAGAAAGAATGGAGGGAAGAGTGTCCTGATGACACCCGACCCTTACCACACACCGGGGTAAGTAGGCCTGTAAATTTCTGCTTAATGTTAAAACTTCCAATGATATATATCCGTCTGAAATAATTCATCTTTCTCATAATATAGGGCCTAGGACTATAAAATAATAGGACCTAGTCCATGGCATGCCATGTTGCTGATTTGCGAGTTTGAAGTCTTACAAAGTGTCACCAAATGTGGACCAGTTTAACGTGAAGTTGACGAGGCGAGGGTCCGTAGATTTCAATCCCACCACAAGACAAGCCGAATGGCCCTTTGCGATTTTTGCTTATTTCGAGCACTTTTATTTTTTTGGAAGTCAAACATGAGTTACGAACGTTCAGGATTTTTTTTGGGGGGGGGGTGATTTTTTATTTATTTATTTATTTTTTATTTTGAAAAAGTGGACGTTTTTCCAAAATTTGGACCTTTTTTGACCAAAAAGGCATAAAAAAAACAACAAATTTTTCCGCTTGCTACGCTCGCAAATAGGACTTTTGGATTTAAAAAAAAGGGGGGGACTTTTGGGGCATTTTGGGATTTGCCCCCCCTGGTTACGGGCCTACGAACGTTCATTAGGCTACCATGCAGGCGATTTTATGCCAGTATAGGCATAGATAGGCCTACTACAGTTTAAAAGACCGTAAGGATTCAAAGAAAATGCCAACAATAGGCTTTAATCAAAATCCGTGGCGTAAACAGCGAGGGCAGGAGCCCTCCCCCCGATTGAAACGTTTCATGGTTTGTACATGATTCAATTTAGAGGATCGGAATTTTGACCCCATTTGGCCCGATCCTGGGGAAGATTCCCCCCCCCCCCCACCATCGGTTGCGAAAATCGTTCAAAGTTGTAAACCCAGTTGTGAAAATTGGATGAGCTGATTAATATAACACCCTAACCTCTGCTTTTAGACCTCAATATAAAATGTTTATTTCTTTATATAAGTTTAAAAGCGGAGGTAACAATACATTTTCAATTGATAGCCGCCATTTTGTTGAAATGTTGTTTCTTCCCCCAGATATTGTGGATTCTGTCCCCAATTCAAATTTCAAATTGGAGAAACGTTTGGACGCACCACCTCTCGTTTGCTGACCAACCCCAAAGTTGCCAGCTCTGGGCGCATCGTTCTTGCCGATGTCCAACCAGCTCCTGGTCCAGAATGTCCTGGCAAACATTACATGGCAATGAGAGCTGCACGGACAAAACTGCTACAGAAGAGAACAGCGAGCTTTGGTGATCAGAAACTTGAAGAGAAAATGGTACCTGGATATACAGGTATGTTAGTGTTGGCAATGAGTATTACCGGCATTTAAAGGCCAATCAGTGATTTGCTCATCCGAATAATCGTAGAAATCATCAAAATTCAGAGTACCTTTGGCATTGTCATACATGTGCTGACAGAGTATGTTAGTGGTTCAGCCGAATGGAAATCTATAATTTATATACTGACAGTATATCAATTAGCTATATATTTGAATGGCGCCTCAATTTTTAGAATGCTGTTTTCCTCATTTTTTTCATTTCAAAAATACCAAAGGGCCTTTCAAGCTTCTGCGGGCTATGAAGTTAGATGCTTTATTTTTTATTGTGGGTTGCAAGATTGCAATTACTATCTACTGAAGATAGCAAATTACTATCTACCGAAGATAGCAATTCCTGTTGTCTATCTATTGAATATTAAATTGACTACAGTATGTACTAACAATTTACTATCTACTGAAGATAGCAATTTACCATGACTGAAGACAGCAATTGACTATCTGCAAAAGATAGAAGTTTACTTTCTACTGACGATAGCAATTTGCTATCTACTGAAGACAGCAATTAACTATCTCAAAAATCTCCTGACGATTGAATTTACTATCTACTGAAGATAGCAATTTACTATCTACTAAAGATAGCAATTTACTATCTACTGAAGATAGCAATTTACTATCTACTGAAGATAGCAATTTACTATCTACTGAAGACAGCAATTTACTATCTACTGAAGATAACAATTTACTATCTACTGAAGATAGCAATTTACTATCTACTGAAGACAGCAATTGACTATCTACTGAATATAGCAATTAACTATCTGCAATAGATAGCAATTTACTCTACTGAAGATGGCATTTACTATCTACTGGATAACCATTAACTATATCTACTGAAGATAGCAATTTACTATCTTCTATAGAAAATAGTAAATTGCTATCTACGGAAGATAGCAATTTACTATCTACTGATGATAGCAATTTTGGCGTACTATATGCTGAAGATAGCAATTTACTATCTGCTGGAGATAGCAATTTATTATCTACTGAAGACATTTATTTACTATAATTTGATCAGCTCGTAATCGACGGGCCTTGTAACATCGCAGATTAAGGGTACACGACATATTGTTGGTCGAAGCAGCCAATATATTTTATTTCGAGAATTGTCTCGTGACATCTCGCCAGAAGCATCACGAATCATATCCATTCAAGTCCTATACGTTGTCTGTTTTTTTAACACGCACATTGAAGACCAGATAGGCCAACTATCAGTCTTAACATGCGTCTACTTTTCTGCGTAGTGGTAAAAGCCCAACAATCCCCGCCGATTACGACCTGATCAAACTTTATCCAATGAAAATAGCAATTCACTTCTACTGAAGATAGCAATTTACTATCTGAAGGTAAGCAATTTACTCTCTACTGAAGATTGAAGTTGGCTATCTACTGAACATGAAATTTACTAGGCTACTATCTACTGAAGATAACAATTTTGTAGAT
This sequence comes from Amphiura filiformis, assembly GCF_039555335.1. Taxonomy (NCBI): domain Eukaryota; kingdom Metazoa; phylum Echinodermata; class Ophiuroidea; order Amphilepidida; family Amphiuridae; genus Amphiura; species Amphiura filiformis. The sequence goes on along the minus strand of NC_092644.1, from coordinate 54,508,627 downwards.
AGATATGGTGAAGGTAGCAGTTTGATATTCACTGAAGGTGATATTTACTATGTACTGAAGATAGCAACATACTATTACTAAAAGCAAATGAAGGTAGCAAATGCTATCTACTGAAGAGCATAATTATCACTTTCCTTATGTTATTTTTCAATTTATATAGGCTACATCCCAAAAGGTCAGCATTATTACGGCGATAGGTACGCGGAGATTGCTCTCAATGCTATCTCTGACTTTGAAAAGGATCAAATTGACCACAGTGCCAAGATATCCTCTATGCGAAGAATTCGGTACATTCAAGAAGGAAAAGTTAAACCGACTGAAGAAGAAAAGAAGGTAGGTAGAAGGGAAAGAACAAGAGAGGATCACATACAGAAAGAGATTAAGACAGAATAGACAGATGAGTGACACAGACTGTGTAAGCGATGCAATGACAAATAGAATCGGAATGGTAGGAGACGTAAATTGTAGGAACAGCATAAGAGTTTGAATAAGAAAAGAGGTGAATGAGTAGGGAGGAGGAACGAAAGAAAAGGAGACTCGGAGATAAAGGAACGAGGAAAACGACAGGCAGAAAGGTAATAGTGTATCAAGCGGAGGAAGGTGGAAGAATATCCCACTGACGACTTTTAACGGGCGGGCAGGTCAGCTCGATATGATGGACAGAACATTTCCCAGGGCTTCTTCTTTTTGGCTCACAATGGCAAATAAATCCACAAGATTACCTTTTATGTTTTTTCTTTCATCTATGCACACAGCGTCAATGGGCTCCGATGAAAACCGTACCACTAAAACCAATCTCTAATGCCTGGACTATCTACCGGTCACCTTATGAGAAGCAATACTCCACATCTCCGTACTTCATGCGTGATGATAACCCAAGGAAATGCTTCATGTCTGGTGAGACTTTTTATTTCCCTTTATTTAAGTACTGACTTTACTTGAATTATGTCATTTTTCTTTTGTATATAATTCAACCTATCTGTAACTTTAAAATGTGTTCGAAACCAAGTTAGAAAATTATTAGCCAAGGAAGGTAAATGAAGGAATAGTAGTGGACCAAGAATGAAACCTTGGGGCACCCCATCAGTGACACAATTGAGGCTAGGTAATGATTATTGGTTAGTTATACTTCCGCTGACAAATTCAAATTAATACAATGCAGCATTGTTAAGTTTCTTCACAAGGATTTAGCGATTTATCGCTATACTAACTATATAGTCAGTATATACCGACTATTTCTGACTATATACTGACTATATACTGACTATATACTGACTATTTCTGTTTTCTCACAGGGTTCACCGGATTTGTGCCCAACACTCAAGGTCGTCTTGGCATCGGTTATCCTGTTGTTACTAACCGAGCTCTTGTCGAGTTCACGAGTGAACCTACGCATAGTTTAGATCGATTTAAGGATCTTGATATGATTTGTGAAGGTGAACATCAGGAATGGGAAAGATTACAGCAGTATGAGTTAAAGCCACACAAACCAAGAAAACCTCACACAGTGTATCACAGAACATCAGGTCTTGTACCGCTTTATACTGGCCATATTCCTGGTAAGTCATTCTACATTGTCTTTCAAGTTTTGTGGGGAAAAATAAATAAAAGTTGTATGCATTAGAGATTAAGGCGAGTTGGAGCAGTGCCTGAGCTAGCAGTGTTTGTGCTCAGAGAAAAATAATGTTCACACTCACAGGAAAAGGTATCATAATGGATTCAATACGTAAGATTGTAATGGGTTTTTATTTTCTCCCGTGTGCATTATTTTCATTGGAAAGGGAAACAGCCAAAATGTGTGTCTTTGGACTATTATTTGTTATAACTCCAATATAAATGGAAATATAGAATTATTTTATATTTCCATTTGTATTGTGGTTTCCTAGACTAATTTTCTGTAAGATCAACGTATTACCATGCAGAAATAAACTGGATTATTTAAGCAAAATTACAAAAAGATGGCCTAGAGGCTCTGATTCGCCTTAATATGAAACTGGGGTAACTCAAGGTGATACATCACCTGAAATGTAACACTTTGTATGGACCTACTACCAACAAATAAGGCCGAGCTGGCAATATAAATCTTTGTTGCCAAGCACTGGTGTTTTCCATATTATATTTCGTTTCTTTTGTCACTTTGGGAGGTAAAGCTTGATTCAGCAGAAGTGGAATTATATTGCACTAGGTTGGAAATAAATGTTTACGTTTGGAAAATCAAAACTACAAAGTTTTTGAAGATAAACCCTGACATATAAAGATATGGTACAAAGATATGATTTTCTCTTGGATTTCAAGTGTAGAGATTTCTACAAAACACTCATTTTAGATTTTTACATGTACAATGGAGAATATATTTTGGTAAACTTCACCTATTTTTTCTCTATCAATTTACAGGTCAAAAGTTCGATATGGCACAACATTTGGGACGCACACACGGAATGCAAAGAGACTGCCTGTGGAGATTCCAATTAAAGCAAAATAAAAACAAACCTTTATCAAATCTACCAATTATTGTATTCCTACTGTAACAGCTATTACTAAATTGGAAATTAAAGAAATGCTCTATGTACCACTTTATTCTTACAAAGTTTGATGGTCAATCGTTTTTATGAGAGCTCTTTTTAGAGTAAAATGTGAAATTTCTAGTTATGAGGATAAGACAAAACAATAAAACTTCATCTACTTTGTAGGAAGAGTATGTGCATGTATATGTGGCTTTTGATTTTGCTTAACTCAGCTCCCTAAATCTACTTTGCAAAGTTTGATAAGTAATATTGAATAAAATAATACAAATGACACTAGACATTGAGTTTGCTTTGAAAACTGCATTTTATTGTGCAGTAAAACAAATTGAGTAGCTATAAATATGAAGGCAAGTTTCTATATAACATGATTATCTTCCACCACTCACATCAAACATAGTGGGTTATTCCAATTGAAATCCATACCCTATGGAAGGCATGACCTTAAGGGGGTACGAAAGGCAAAATCAAGTTGCTCTGATTGAGATTGAAATAGACTTGTTGCAGAGAGATATGCAAAATAATCTTAATTCTAAAATTTGAGCCAAATCGGACAAACGGTTTTTGAGATATTGCTGTTGAAAGATTCTTTGTATTCTATTGTTTTTGCCAATATATTGATGAAGTTAATGAGTAAAATTGGCAAAATGTGCTCATTAATATTAATTTTTGCCAATATTTTGCCAATATTTTATGAATAAATCTTCATACTACTTTTACCTTTAAGAATTTTGACCTGAAACTTTGCCAATGTGTCTCTATGACCTAAACCTTTAACATGTGATTTTCCCGCTCATCTAATTTGCATATTTGCATAATTAATAAACCTTTTGTATAATGCTAATTAATATGCAAATATGCAAATTAGATGGGCAGGAAAATCACATTTTAATCTTTTAGGCCATAGAAACACATTGGGAAAGTTTCATGTCAAAATCATATGAAATAAAATTAGTATGAAGGTTTATTCATAAGATATTGGTATAATATTGGCACACATGAATATTCATGAGCACATTTTGCTTATTTTTTTCATTAACTTCATCAATATATTGGCAAAAACAATAGAATACAAAGAAACTAAAAACATGTATATCTTGACAACCGTATGTTCGATTTCCTTCAAACAAAAACTATTTTGCTCAGTGTACTTAGCTTAACTTATTCAATCTATTCAAATGGTTCTAAATTCAGTTTCTGTTTTCCAGAAACATCGTTTCGAACCACCTTAATAATAATATTAATAATAATAATATTAATAATAATAGGGGGTGTAGATTGCAAATGGAGCCACTTATTTAAGTAACCCATTTGAAATTCACACTCCCTGTGTGAAAGATTAAGATAGTGTCTTCCATAGGGGGTGTATGGATTTCAAATGGAATGGTCCAAATAAGACAAAAGCAAGAAGTGACAAGAAGTTTAGTACACACCATTAATACTTCAAACCCTTAAAAATCTGCTCACTTATTTAATGTCATGATGTGATAATGTTAGGCAAAAAAACCCTAGAATGTCTCAAAGCTTGTGAAAATTTAAAATCTAATGCGGAATGCATTTTTCTTCCTTCCCCCATAATTGTAAGATGCTCAGAACTTACATAACATCACCCTCATCAAAGGAGATATATTCCACAAGTTCATGAAGAATGCCGCTGGAAATTTGATTAAATACGGTATCATTACTCAGAAAATCAAAATTGCAAATGAGAAACATGTAATAATGACTTAGGCCCGTTGGTTATGAGGGTGACGATAATGAAATATTTTCACTGATATAATAATATCTTGTTAATATCTTGTTAATGACACAATTCTTCCAAAAAATACTTTCAAATATTATTATCAGCAATATTAATTTTTGTTAAAAAAACAAACACACGTCACAACATAAATGTGCATGGCAGCTTTGAGACATTTTTTTCCTTACAATGTACACTAACACTATTCAAGGATCAACATTTGACAATCATGATTTGCATTCTTCAAAACTTGAAAATTGGAACAAATCTTATGTGCATCAATTCACTTTTTAAATTCTGTAAAAGCTACAGTTTTTGTCCAATTAATTTTTGCACTGCCACATTTCATTTGTTTGTTCTTTTAAATTTCAGGTTTTTCATCATGTGCTTAAATGCTATGTCACTGATTTCATGCTTTCATAATTTCACCAAAACTTTTTCAGATGAGTTCATCAGTGCAAAAATTAATGTGGGACCAAAATTACCTGTTTACAGGTATTACATAGAAACATCTACATTTAGTGTTAGACATCAAAAGTATTTGCTCATTTATAGGTAATACAATGGCTCCTACTTGTGTTCACCATTCCAATGTGTTGATCTGCAGGTGCATGTGTCAAGCGTCTCTAAGTGAGGGTTCCTTGACCCATAGGTTTTGTGTGTGAAATTACGACAATATATATAAAGACAATATTTTTAGCAATTTTAATTTCTGGGGATGCGTCATCAAATTTGAAAATTAGAACTGAATGCACTAATATGTTTTAGCCATTTTATTTTAAGTCATGAAAGACACATTTAACAATAATTTTAATTTCTGGGGTGTCATCAAAATTTTCAAATTAGAACTGAATGCACACATATGTTTTACCACTTTTAAGTCACATCCCAGAATTTCTGTTACGAAATTTTGAAGTTGATAAAATTTCACACCCAAACCAATGGGTGATGTCACACTTGTGGGGATATTTGGCAAAGAAAAATTAGGAAATTCAAAAAGAAGACCTCATATGCAACACCCCACACCCTGTGATGAGCAAATACAATTGGTGGCTAGCTTTATTATAAAAAACAAAACAATATACATTTTATAATAATATATCAAATATTTAAAATAGATGATAGCGAGTACAAAATACAACACACTTTTCCTTTATTCTTTGGTATAGGACGGAGCTGATATATTCATAGGACGGAGCTGATATATTTACAAAGTATGGCACTAGAAAAAACACAAGACTTGATTACAATAAACATTTGACACAACTCAACATAACACCTAACAGTGCAAAGTACTAGCATACCTAAGGGCACTTCCTAATGTGGGTTATTTTCAACAATGCTGACAAATAACCATAAAAAATGCTGAATTCTATAACTGAACAGTTAAAACATCACAAATCAATTTTAAAATGTAAGTTCAACCCTTTAGAAAATGTTGAGGGCCCATAGTCTTTTGGCAATTTCTAACACTGTCACTGACACCTAACAAAAAGGCAGTTCTCACAAGTTTGACTGGCTGTACTATGTGTTTTTACTTTGGTTGGTTGGTTCACGAAGCACGTAGAAAGAGCCTCATTACTGAATGACAATCAAATTCCTACCATTTCTATTACCTTTTACAGCTTTTTTTTTCAAGATTTACAATGAACATGATACCCTTTCTGAGATCATTATGATAACTAATTTTACAGCACATCTTTACTTTGAAGCTGAATTTTACATCACACCAACATCGTAATCCTGAAGCTAATTGTTCATAAGTGGCTTTGAGCTAGAGCACATGAAAAACTAGATTGGATTAATATTTCCACATCCCGCCTGTCCAAGTAAAAACTTTGTTTGAGTCCAAGCAGATGAGTGCAAGGAAAACTACACCTGGGTTAGAATCCTCCAGCTCTGCCCTTGATCACAGAAACTGGGTCAGCATATAGCCACTTGCTGAAGTCTACAGTTTGTGGCAGAGACAAACGGCAGTTGTTTACATTTTGAGAGCGTGCACAGCGTAAACACAGAAGTGGGGTTCTGACATTCATAACAACAGACTGATAATCTGATTGGCTGATTACGTTGGACGGTGCAGATCGGTCCGCTTGAAGGGAACACAAAGGTCCGCGTATGTCGTTCATTAACAGGACACTTGCATCAATCCGATCAAGGGACTGCCATTCTTCTCTGAAATCAAGTGTATGTGAGATCCATTTCAGACAGTTTACTATGTGACTAACTGTGCTTTCATATGTTGAATATAGTCAGTTGTTAATAGGTCTGATCCTTTGAGGCACTGCTCTATGCTATAGTGACATGACAATGGCTTGCTGGTATCTGGAAATCAAAACAGAACAAATCAAAGCTTATGAGTTAAGCACTAGAATTAAGGTAACTTTATTTTGCTCACTGAACAAATTTTCACAAATTTGTTTTCACCCTGGTGTGGCAGTGATGTCAACGCATTCAGGCAGCTGTTTCATGTGCGCATCTTCAAGCATGTGCATGTATTGTATATGCTAGCGCTTTGAGCGAACGCACACCGATGTCACTACCACATCAGGGTGAAAAATGGTACAGAGAAACAGTTGCACATGTTTGAAGCTTAGAAAGCACAAAAATGTTCACCTATAGAGTATAAGAAACAAAATACTACTGAAAGGTGGGTGGCAACACATGTATGGTGTTTTCTACACTTCGAGCATAAAATGTGTCTTAAACAACTGTATTGGACTTGTTGACCTTTTGCATGAACAACAGGATTTCTTACGAATCCTGTTATCCATGTTATGCATGTACACTGGGTGATCACAACGCATACGGAAACTCTGTAAAACTTTGATATGAAGTACAATTGGCCGAATCCTTGATTTGATTTTCTGTGGTTTAGCAATATACTGCATATATGGGTATAACTGTGTCTATATTGGCAAGTGTGAAACCCTGTCTAGAGTTTTGTGCCATTCAAGATTTGTGTTCAAAAGCAAGCAGCTCACCTGTATGTGTCCATTTATCCAATGCTACATAAGTAAGAGCCGCTACACAATACTGAGCTACTCCAAATTGTTCTGGCTGATAACAATTAGACATCCACACAGGAAACATGGCATGAATGTAATACTAAAATGAAAGAAAAATATTTTAAAAAACAACAACAATTAGATTATGATTTTATATGTCGTTACATTAAATGCGATATAAAGTTTGTAAATTCACATTGGAAAATCCCAAAGAAACAAATCAAAAACTCCCCTACAAAATGAAGTGAAATTGAATGAATTGTTTACAAACAAAACATCAAAACTCTTTGTATATAACAAAATGAATAATCTCTTAGATCTGAGGTAAGAAGATGAGATTATGGCTTCAAACAATAAGCAAAGGATGAAGATTGAAAGGGTTAAAAAGATGATATAAACAAAATGTCATGAGTACTAATTTTGGCAGCTCACTTGTACTTTTTCTGCAATATTGGTAATCTCTTCTTTTATTTGTAATTGATTATACATACTGATTTACTAATGCAAAAACAGTTAACAGTGGCAATTAGCAATAACTGGCTAATCTTGTGGTCAGGTGGGCTATGTCTACCCATGTAGGTGGTAATCAGACCTTGATAATGTAAACTGTATACATTGTACAAGTAATAAGTAAACATCCATACAACCATATGAAAATGGATAATCAATTAATAATAATTATTACTCTATCTGCACTCCATGGGGTCTGTTAAGGTCTCCCGTGAACTCTCCCCCAAAAGGAGACTATAATCTTTTATGAATGGGATGTATTAGCACACAACTGAAAAACACAGCAAAACATCTGCATCCTGTTATTTTTTTTGTTCTGAAATTTGTTCAGATGATTTTTGAATTTCAATCCTCAAAATATTGATTTCGCTCACATATGCTGTACTGGAAAGTTTACATTGTAATGCAAGATTAACTGGAGCACGCATGTAGTAAGCAGCACAAAATCAGGTGGTGGCTAATTGCTGAACTTATATCATCTTAAAAACTTTTAACAGTGAATTAACTTACCTGTGGGGATCCCATAAACATATCCAGTGTTTTGAGCTGCGCTGGTGTGATGACATAGACACAGCCTTCTACTGAACTCTCAGGGTCAAATTCTATATTAGGAAACCCACCAGCTTCCAAATCGGAACCTGATGATGATGATAGAAACAACAATGTAGAAAAGTTATGCCCTAACTTTGACAAGGTAATGTTCAATCCCTCCTTTAAAAACATTTCATGTGATATTTTATTCTACCAAGTCCCAAAATATCTCACCTAAATACTGTTGCAGCAAAATAAAGGAATCGGTAAATAGGCTTTAAGGTGATCACCTTGGAAAATTTAAGAAAACCTTTTTTTTTAACAAAAGAAAACTTAATTGGGTTTAAAATCTTTTTCTTTCTTACCCGAAAGATAACCTTAAGTAGGGCTCACATTTTTTCACAATTAAATTTGGCCAATATCATAACATAATTGAGCTAATTCTTATAAAATCTACATACCCACTGAGCTAGAAGGCAGCTTTGGAGTTCCAACCAAACTCAAGTATAAATAATAACCATTTTCATTCACAATAAGTGGAAAAGTTGTGGAAGATTTTGGAATGTCAAACAAAATTCCTAATTGTGTAAAATTGAACTGGATTTGAAAAATTTCAACAATTGTTTTTACAACTAGCAAAGATTTCAAGCTACATTGAATATCACATGCAACTGGAATTGAGAATGAAATCTTTCACAGGTGTGTGGATTTTAAACAGAACAGCCCATTGTGACTCTTTGTGCTAAAGGGTGTTTTTTTCTTTCAATGAATTTAGCATCATGTATGGTTAAATGGGCTATTCCATTTAAAGTCCACAATACCCATGTGAAAGATTTAGCTAAAGTCTTCCATAGAGGGAGTAAAAGTTTTGAATAGAATAGACAATTAGGTAACTTAATCCATTTGAAATACTCACTCTAGTTGTGGAAGATTGGTTGAGGGAGTATTGGTTTCAAAATGATTAACCCTGACCAATTACATTTGAAAAACATACTCTCCAAAATCTTCCACAGGGGTAGTGTGGATTTTAAATGGAATAGCCCATTGTATTTGTTGAAACAATAACATTCACCAGAAACAAAATACTACACAAAGGTCTAGCTTTGGGAAAGATGATATATGTTTAGTCTCAATTGATTCAAACCAGACAAATATTCACACTAACAACCAACGTTTATTGATATCAATTACACATACTGAATGTCATCTCATAATACTTGCCTCTTTTGTTAAACTTGAGCTTGAAACCAAACAATACTCCCCAACGCCTCTCTACGGTGCTACCAAGATAGGTGGCCATTCTACACAGAGTTCAAGGAAAGATATTCATTAAATATTTAAGTGGTTCATTTAGAGAACTATGACTTTTTCTGTTACATGTGTTTTTACATCTATGAATTGGTGATTTGACAACAAACTCCATTTCATAATAATCATAGCTGATACATAAAAGAATAACTGCAAAATGCTTAATTCTTATCATGGTGCTTTTCTTAAAGATTCATGGCATAGAACTAACATTTTCAAATCATGATTCAAACATCTATGTGGTTTTAGACCTAACATCCAAAGTAATTTTAATTACAGCTTGAAGTTAAGCCAAAAATCATGACAATATTACAATTGCAACTCGCATGTATGTGTAGAAGAATAATTAAGTTTACTAAATTACTAGCATCTTTCCAATATGATGTACAAGATTTCACACCACCAAATATAATTATATGGTTGTGCGCCCTTAATTTCACTTCTCAGAAAAAACCATGCATTCTCAATTTAAGCATTAAAATGAGCAGAAATTTGCATAATTTTAGCCAAATTTGGATTGGTCATGATTAGTAATATTAATTCCTGCAAGTGTACACAGATGGGAGAGATCGAATAACTTTTAATGATTTTAAGCAGCCTTTTCTTTACAGAAACACTGGCATGGTTTTGCCTGTAAAATAGGCAATTCCCGGACATCGTAGACTTCGAAGGCCAGTCGTAAAAAATAATGACGGTCAACCTATATTTTTTCCTAGCCAGAGGGATCAGGCAAGGGCTGATTTCAACCATCATAGCTGTCGCTTAAAACTGAGTCACTCCTGTGAAGAAAAAATGATGTTTTCTGAAGGCAAATTTAGCACATATCTCTATGGGACTCTGATTTGGTGGTGTGAGATCTGTACAACGTTTAAAATTGTCAAAATAAAAGAGCAGAAAGCTATCTGTCAATTGTGGGTTAAAAGTTTGGCTCCGGGTGATAGCTTCTGGTACTATAAGTGAGTGACACAACATCAGATCTCTCTCTCTCTATTCCCTGTGTGCACACTTCTACATACCTTTTTGTTTTCATGTCTACCCCATATGCAAAGTAGAAGAGTTTTCCTGCTGGTGGTCTGACATTGATTCTAAAGCAGACTGGTGGGCACGGTGCTGGCATTGATGCTGGTTTGTTCTTAGCAGATCTGAAATAAATATGGATCAAAGTAACATGTAAAACAATGATGTTTTATATGCAAAGCTGCTGAACACAAAATACAGCAATGTGACTTTTGGTATCTATGGATGGAATCTCTAGGAGTGGGAGAGATGATCACAGATTGAGTAGAAATGAAGGGTAGTCTGGGAGAGGTTGGTTAGGAGGGATGGAGGGAGAAAGATGCAAGGAAGCCTAGGTGAGATACATAGGACAGGTAGGGCATAATAAAGATGCATATAAAGGGCATCAGTGGTGCAGCCAAACAGGCAGTGGGCGGGCATGGGGCACAGGGCATAAACTATAAAGGAGAGGCTGCTCATGAATTGAACAGTGTCGTGGCTGTTACTAGAGAGACGGAGGGAGAGGAACAAAGATCAAGAAAACAAAGACAAAGAGAGAGACAGACAGTATTAAACACATAGATGGTAAGAAGAGAAACTGATTGAGAGAGAGTGAGAGAGGTTGTGGGATGAGACATAAAGAGAGGAAGTAGAGATGGAGGATGTATACAAATGGGAGAAAGAGAAAGGAGAGAGAGCGATGAGAAAAGGATAAAATGGACCTTACCTTGGTCTTGACAGAGTCTTTGGTTTAGCTACAACTTCTAGTGTGCTTGGATCAGCTCTGTAATGAACACGAATGGATATTCAACTGATTATGCCCTTGAAAGTTGATTGTCTGAGTTTCTCGTCACAAATGTTTTAGCAAGTCAGGAGGCGACTCTTTCATTATTATTTATACATATCAGGCTTTTTAATGGTAACCAACAAAACATTGAAAGGCACGAAATGACAGGTCTGCAGCTTATTTAGTATATTGAACTTTGTGTACTGTTTGCAGGAGGTATTTGTTTACACAAGAGACAATCAAAAGTAGAAAAAAGGCTAACATAATCGATAAAATGGCAAAATAATTATTTCTGCAAAATTACTTTCTGACGCAGCATAAAAATGGTGATGCTGACACTACATCCTTACCATTATTCTTACCACAAACATATTTCTAAACTAACCCTAACCCTATTAAAGGTACTAGGCAGTCCTCATTCTAACTCTAAGAGGCTTGATTGAATTTGATGTATTGGCAATTTGCCAATTGGAATATATAGCTAGTCATAGAAAATGAAAGAATTGATTGACATGCTCATATAGATTTTACTGAAAACAGTGAATTAAAAACAATCATACCAAATGAATGCAACAAAAATAAAACTAGCAGCAACAATGATCAAAATAAAGCCAAAAATAACACAAACCGCATCAGCAGTAATACCACAGAGACAAAATACTAACCTAGGATGTCTTTGCCACATTGTTCCTGTATTTTGCCCTGATTATTATACATGTACCAAAATGCTCCATCTATATAATAATACGCTATTCTCTGTCTGTAGATCTGTTTGTCTGTCTGTCTGTGACTGCTAATGTGAGGCCACCGTAGGTCATACGGGGCTCAAACTTGGTGGGTGGGTGCAGCTTGGTATGAGACAGAACGAGTTTATATTTTTTAAGGTCAAAGGTCAAGGACGGGTCAAGTTCAATTGAAGTCAAATTTCAAATACTTTAAATGGCAAATCTAGCCATGCCATTGTGTTGACCTTGGACTGTCAAACAAAAGTTTCCACGGTGACCTTTTCGTCAGACCAACGGTTAAGAGGTCAAAGGTCAAGAAAGGTAAACATTTCAAACTGCCCCTATGAAGCTCAAACTTGGTGGGTGGATGGAACTTGGAATAACAAATAAAAGTTTCCACGATGACCTTTTTGTCAGACTTACGATTAAGAGGTCATAGGTCAACAAAGGTAAAAATTTCAAACTGCCCCTATGGAGCTCAAACTTGGTGGGTGGGTGGACCTTGGACTAACAAACAAAAGTTTCCACGGTGACCTTTTCAGTCATACCTACGGTTAAGAGGTCATAGGTCAAGAAAGGTAACAATTTCAAATTGCTCCTATGGCGCTCAATCTTGGTGGGTGGGTGGACCTTGGACTAACAAACAAGTTTCCACGGTGACCTTTCGTCAGACGTACGGTTAAGAGGTCATAGGTCAAGAAAGGTAACAATTTCAAATTGCTCCTATGGCGCTCAAACTTGGTGGGTGGGTTGACCTTGGACTAACAAACAAAAGTTTCCACGGTGATATTTTCTTCAGACCTATGTTTAAGAGGTCAAAGGTCAAGAAAGGTAAAAATTTCAAATTGCTCCTATGGCGCTCAAACTTGGTGGGTGGGTTGACCTTGGACTAACAAACAAAAGTTTCCACGGTGATATTTTCTTCAGACCTATGGTTAAGAGGTCAAAGGTCAAAAAGGTAAAAATTTCAAATTGCCTTTGGAGCTCATACTTGGTGGGTAGGTGGAAATTGGACTAACAAACAAAAGTTCCATTGTGACCTTTTTGTCAGACATACGGTTGAGAGGTCATAGGTCAAAAAACAAAGATTTCAAATTGCTCATGGAGCTCAAACTTGGTCGGTGGGTAAAACTGTCGTATGGGCATGAAACTTGGTGGGTACAGACAACATTAAGAGCCAAAATTTTGGAAGGTCATTTTGGGGTCATCCGAGGTCACCCACGGGTCATTTGAGGTCAAATTAGTACAAACTGTCGTATGGGCATGCAACTTGGTGGGTATAGACAACATTTAGAGCCAAAATTTTGGAAGGTCATTTTGAGGTCATTCGAGGTCATTCACGGGTCATCTGAGGTCAAATTAGTAAAAACTGTTGTATGGGCATGAAACTTGGTGGGTACAATCAACATTTAAAGCCAAATTTTTGGAAGGTCATTTTGGGGTCACCAGGGGTCGTCTGAGGTCAAATAAGTAAAAACTGTCATATGGGCATCAAACATGATGGGTAGAGTTACCATCAGCCAGGTAATCGTGCCCAGCCGAGAACCGCCAAATATGGGTAACCGCCTAGTATACATATATTCCATATGTATTGACGGTGTTCTCTGCCCCAGGACACACTGTTAAATGCCTAAAGCAATTTATGCACTCTAAACATACATCCATTCCTTAGTTTCTATAGTTACACATAGTCTTTATTGCAGATTTATATATTTACTCAAAACTATCCTATCTTGATAAGAGACTACACAAACATATATTCCTTAACACATCTTTTTTATGTTGATCACCATGGTGGGCAGTAAGGCATTTGTAGACTTTGAACTCTCATTAACTTGTTCATCATTGAAAAAAATATGATGCAAATGTGCAATATGTATATTATATGTTAACATTTATCAATGTATTAGCCGGGGGCACTCCCAATTTAGAGGTGGCACATATGTAGGGCTGTTTTCAGCATCGTCGTCACCCAAAGACCCCATATTTGTTTACGAACACATGCTCTGTCACACGAAGACCCCTTATTTTTCTTTTTGATCTGTCACCCAAAGACCTTTATTTTGCAATTTGAATAGCAATTTATCACTGATTCTGTTATTTATTTTAAAAAAAGAGAAACTTAAAGCCATTTAGAACTATTTGTTCTGTGGCACTGTTTCGGCTCTCATCACCCAAAGGTTCCATTTAAAAAAGGTCATGTTCTCACCCAATGACCCCATATTTTGTACATTTTGCTCTTACCAAATGCCAAAAATCATGCTCTCACCCAATGACCCCATATTTTTAACATTTTGCTCTCACCGAATGCCCCTTACTGCGAAAGTACCAGCCCTACACCTATATCAATTTCATATTGAAGTGCCCCCTGGGGTATTAACTACATATGTAGCAAATAACACCTAATTCTGTCTTGTGTTTGTCATTTGTAGATAATGAGATATAGAGTATGGACAAAACAACCTTTATCTTGTATATGACGGGATAATCCTGTGTTGAAAAGTCCAACGGACATCAATCTCTCATTCTGCAAATAATTTCTTTAGATTGCAAAAGTATTCTTTACAGGTGTAAGTAAATATACTCAGGTGCATCTTGTAAACAAAAGTTTTATTTTGAGACTACCGTCACCCAAAGAGCCTATGATGCTTCATTTACATTGTTGCATTTGTTCACCCAATGAACCCCAACTTCAGAGTGAATTATCACTCAGTCGGCCATGCACAACTGTAATTTTCATTAACTTGGGTTGCTCCATAATGGTCACTATTGAAACAAATTATTGTTTGATATATATATATATATTTAATTATGGTGCCCTTAATTTTGTCAAAATAAAAAAAGCATTTGTGATATTAAGCTTTAACCATCCCCTACATTTTGGAAAGCACAGCACCTTCCTGTAGACTACAAAAGGCCAAACATGAAAACCTTAAAAAAAAAAAAAAAAAACATACAAATATTAACAACTCACATAAAAATCCTAAAATAGGTGCAGAAAATACTTTTCTTTGCTATGATTTAAAGTTTTAATTGAATAATATACATAATTAATTTGACATAGTAGCTATTTTTCTGAAAGCATCTAAAAGATGTTTATTCTGGGAATTCTTTTCACACTCATTGGATACAATAAAAAATAACATGCTCAATTAAGTACATGAAACCAAGCAAACAGACAAACAACAACAATCCCAACTGATAACAAGTGAGGGAGAAACATATATAATAGGGTACAGAAAATATGCAGTAGACTCTGCAGGCCTGCGACTCCAAATTTATACATTTGATATGATTAAACTACCATATATCTAAGGCCCAAAAAGGTTTGTCTCAAAGCTTATGCACGCATTTGTGAAATCGCGATTTGGAAAAAAAAAAAAAAATCGTAAATTTGTTTTATTTCCAAAAAAAATTTTTTTATAGTTTTTTCCAGAAATTTTTTTCTCAAAATACCATAAAAATACTAAGTCGGGAATAACAATAATAATAATTAAAAAAATGCATTTCGCATTTCTTTTCAAACCAACAATGAGCTTTGACACAAACCTTTTTTTTGGCCCAATTGATAAATACAATCATGATCATGATACAAACACACAACTTGATGTCACAAAGATAGATTCAACATCATTGAGAGCAGATAATATAATATTAACTTACCCGTTCAAATCTCCCTGTGACACACCTTCATCACCATGTACAGGATCATCATCCATCTGCTCACTCTCACATCCACTGTCAACAATTGTGTCTTCTTCTTTTCTATTATTACCACATCTATCATCCTCATGTCCTGCCTCCCCTGACACCACTGGGAGACCACGTAATAAGAAATGCACATTGGACTGCTTTACTGATCCTCCATTTCTTGGGGTCAGCTCGAACTAAAACACCCGATCCTGCTTCTTGTCCTAACAAGGATTTGTATTCCAAAATAATCTTATTTTCAGTTGATGACAAATCAAACTCATCGGGGGTTGATATCTGATTGCCTTGCATGGCCCCTGGAGCTGAAAACAACCTGTTTGCTGAAGATACAGTAGATATTGCTTCGTTGGTACCCATTTTCTTGTGAGTAGGGAAGGCACTTTGAGTTCTGTTTGGAGCAAGTGAACTATGAGGACAAACACAAGTATCCTCATCCAGACCACAGATACCACAGAACAGGACGGAATCTTCTATTTCAGGGACATCATCCTCAAGATCACCATACCAACATTTTGCTACTTTCTTTTCCTTAGGTTTGGATGGACGGTTAAAAGATAATCATTTGATGAAAAATTATGTTTCACTATTCGCTCATCTTGAGGTTGCGTAAAATTGTTTTCATTGTTCTCATTTTTAACATCACTTTCTTCATTTCCATGAGAACTGTTTCCATGGTTACCATCACCTTGTCCACATTCATCTTGACCACCTTTGTCATGGTCGTCTTCCCTGGCATTAGAACCACCATCATTATTGCCGCTATGTCCATTTTCACCTGCTCCTCCACCACTACCAGAGGAACCACCATCCCCATCATCGTCTTTCTTGTCAACATCTTCATCACTTTTCTTATTGCAACTTTCCCCTTGTTTAGATTCTTCCTCCTCCTCCTCTTTTTGTTTCAATTCACCTTCCATCCCTGTTATCTCAGCATTTTTATCAGCATTAGATTGATCCTCTTTGTTTTCTGTTTGGTTGGGATCACTGCTTGCACTAGTCCTAGATGGGTTAGCATTTGTCTCATCATCATCGTCCAATTTTGTTGCATCTGAGACCGCTTCATCAATTACATCTGACCCTGGATCTGCATCTACCATCTCCTCTGGCAACACAGATACTTTTGGTTCATCCTGTTCAGAGTGTGTCACTTTGGATTCAGCTGCATCAGGTTCAGAATCCACATTTATTGCACTTGTTATATTTTGTTCATTGCTTGCATTCTCTGCACTTTGTTTTTGTTCTAGTTGGCCTGATACAGAGTTTTGATTTTGTTCATGTTGTTTATCACTCAAATTGTCATCATTATGTGTTTCGGATACCACAATTGCATGTTGTTGCTCTTCTTGAATGGTAGGTTCTCCGATGATCTTTACCCCTGCTTCCTCATCAACCAGTGCATCTTGTTCAACCTTGCTAATACTTTCAACTGGAACCATATCCTGATCAGTGCTTAAATATTGGTCATTTTTATGTTCTTGTTCATGTTGCACAACATCACTCCTGTCATTATTACTAGCCAATTCATTTGTACCAAGTTTCGTGTGATCTGTTTCTTCTTTTATGTTATTATCATCAACTGAATCTTTAAACATACTTATTCCTATTCTGGTAGCTTCAGGAGATGATTTTACTTCATAATCCTCACTTGTTTTCACATCATCTACATTTTGGCCCAATGTTATATCTTCAGTCTCCTGAGAAACTTGAACGTTGGTTAGCTCTTTTTCACCTTCGATCTGGTCAGGTTCAACTTGCTGCAATGTGTCTGATTGACTGTCATTAAGAAGGACTTCTCTGTCATTATCAACACTGTCCTGATTCTGCTCTTCTATGTTATTTGTACTTGGTTGGCTTTGATCTACAGCATCTTCATGTCCAGGTTCATCCTGTGTAGGTGTTTCATTTCTGACACTGTCAACATCAACATCCTGTGTTGGTGTTCCTCTTGAACTTTGGTCCAAGACATCACTACCAGGGCCAACACCTCCCCTACCAGAATCTACACTTGGGTCATTATCAATAAAACTATCATTATCAGAAAACCTGACGCTTCTCTGAGATGCGGATTCAAGTAACCCATCATCAGACACCATACTCCTGTTGGCAGGTGTTTCAGACCGACTCAATGGTGGTTCCGAGTTCACAAGCATCGACTGATGGAATGCGCCTTCTACAGCTTCTGCGACTTCTTCACTGACTCTCTGTGTACTGTGTTTGACCCTGTCCACCATGTCACTCAAGATGCTTGCAGCTCCGCCTTCGTTTAGATAGTAACTCATTGTGGCTTCAGGAGGTGCATACTTTAAGTCATTATTGTCACCTGCTTCCTCATTGTCATAACTAGATTTGATATATTCATTGTTATTGTGTGTTGGTATGTCTACCAGCATTGTATTTGATGGAACAGGAGACATGCCATCTGAAACACTCTCAAAACTGGCAAGGCTGTTTGGTGGCATGCGAGTAAATGCCGACATTTGTGGCATTGCAGCATTGGCCGGAAGCTCTCCTATGGTATCTTGCATCCTTCTGAAAAAATAGAAGAAAAGTTGATGAGTTTGTAAGTGTTACAAGCATGTTGCTTTGTGTTACCTAGTTTTACCCAATAATGCCAAGATTGATCTAATTGGAAAAGTGAACTTGAAATATAGTGAAAGGAATCAATTTCTCAGTCAGACAGCCTTATATTCACATAATACACACAAAAGCTTCTTCTTCTTCTTATATACGTGCTGTACCTCAATTTTGAGTATTATCAAACATACTTTACATGCACAGTGGAACCTAGGATCAGACATATGGTTACCAAGTTATGAGCAATTTATCAAAACAATTTCAAACGAAAGTATTTGAACCCTGTTTTTGCAAATATCTCAAAAACAATGTTAGCGACATCTGACTGTATGCATACAGGCAACTCACCCCCTCTTGTAAATGCCGCCAAGTGTGGAGGTGTGTGTATATTCCAACTGGGGAGATTCACACACCCACATTCAAACTGGGGAGATTTTTTTTTACACAAATCTCACAGCAACCGCCATACTGTGGAGGTTGCTCTAATCAGAAAATGACAGGTGGTATACCCCTCTATGGCCCAAAAACCCCATTTTGAGCTTATCTTCAACTGTGGAGCTCCACGGTTGTTAGCAGACTCCACAGTGTGAATGTGACAAGACACACACACCTCCACAGTTGGAGGCATTTACAAACGCACCCCTACACACACATACGCCTCCTGCAGAAAAATGCACATTAGACACACTCATGTAGGCATGCACCACCACACACACATATTGACTTACATTGGACTCTGTAGCTCATTAGTTCTGTCATCAGATAAGTTAGATGCAATAGAGGTATGGTGAAAAGATTCATGGGTCATAGGTCGTTGGTGTAATGGATCTGGTGGGAGCATGCTCAGTAGCTCTAGTTTTCTCTGCAACATCCTAGCTTGACTAGGCGTAAAAGAAGGCCTTTCCTCTGTAAAATTAACATAATCATTAAGGGTTAATGCTAAAATATTATTCACTGCAGGAATTAGGACTGATATTTTAATCATGCAATATGAAATACTTGTATAAAGGAGATGAAAAGAAACTAAACTCTTCATGACTACTTGTGAAGCTAACAAAGATGCCTATGATGTAGTCTTTGAAAAGATTCCCAAGCAAGTTTAAGTTTTTAACACTCTGGTGTATAGAGAATCACAGTGTGCATTGAAAGAGGTACTGTGGCATGGTTGCACAACTTCTTTAAGTCCAAGTGACACTCCTATAATAGCTTATTATCACACTTTGTTTGACTCGTCATGGGCGATTCCAGTTGAAATCCATAATGGAAGACATGACCTTAATCTTTTCAAGAAAGAGAGTGTGAATTTCAAATGTGTTTACCTGAATGGGTTGCTCCATTTGAAATCTACACCCCATGTGTGGAAGTTCAAATCTGGTCTTTATGAGGGAGGGACTACCTGATAACAAAGCTTACCTGCTTGAATGCCCTTGCACTCATCAATACTTGGTCCTTGAAGCTTGAATGTGTGAAGAGGCTTTAATCTAGGAGAAAAGAACAAATGGAAACAAAACAGTAGAAATGAATAATGTTCTGGAACTGGTCCCACTCGGAAATATCTTTGTTCATTAAACAATGCAAGGCGCCCTCATAGCTTTTGCTAGTTCTTCATTTGGGACCATCCATTACAAATGATCAATTTTGTTTTATTTCATATTTAAAACATATCTTTAGAACAAAACATATATGTCATAGGCTTTAAAAAATTATATCATTTGACTTCATACGACATCCAGAAGCAGAGAACTTTATGGTTACTTGGCCTTTGTACTTTCATGCACAATAAAACACAACTTTCATGCACATTTTACACTGTCAGTACTCAAAATCAACTAAATTTAATACAGGTCTGCGCCTGCGGTGATATTGATTTGAAGAATTTGGTAGTTTCATAATCCTCATAACCTTTTAAAGCAACTGCAAATAAACACTAGAATTCTTCGAAGTTCAAACAAATAATGATTGATATGCAATGTCTTAATCCAAACCCCAGGCTTACACTTTTATTTCCCCTCATTTATCACTCCTTATTGTAATTGCTAATATTGTTAAGAACTTTTTACATCGGATGAGTTGATAATAACATTTACTTCTCATTCAGTGCAGCCAGCCATTTTTGTCTCACTCTCTTTCTCATTGTGTGGCTTATTCTTCAAATATTGCTGTATGAAGCCGTCCTGATCTTCACCGCCTCCAAATATAATATACAAACTGCGGTATTTATTCCAGAAATTACGGTACAAAGCATTACTTACTTTCCTTTGAGAAGTCTTCCACTTCTTGTTGGTGTCGTTGGCGGTGAATTCCTCTTATACAAGTCTTTAGCTACATCCCTCACTGCTTGTAAGGTATTTTCTTTTAGTTCTAGACTTGGTGAAACAGATCTCTCCTAATAAAAGAAAATTATATTGAGTGCTTAACAAAATGAAATTGTATGTTTGCAATGCAAAAAGTAAATGATACATTTCAATCAAATTGTCTTGTTATTTAGACTAGTCTTTGCAAAAACACAATCACAGGATTATTTTTAAGTTACAGTGCCTATGACATTGTCCTACAGTTAATTATCACCATCCACCAGACCTTTCCCATAAAAAATTTCATCATACAGTTTTTTTAAAATTTAGTGCCCTTTGAAATGACTTACTTAAGCCCATATCATATGGCACTCACAGCGTGTGGCACAATAATTAGTAGCAATCAAACACTGGCAGCGTTTGCACAATTGCTATCAGCGTTCAGTTGTGGCTATTAATGTAAAAACAAAGGTGCCTTCAAGTCAACTGGCAGTGATTGACGATAGGGCATGCTAGCTACTTATTGATCAGATATCCCCAATTTCAATAAGCAATGAAGAAGGAGGCGGCCTATATATGCTTCACCCTAGCAGGGCGTAAGACAATGCGAGACACAAATTAATATATGCGAGGATCGGAAATAAAGGATGCATGCTCGAGAAATTATTATTTAAATGACGTGTTTGGGGCTCGAGCAAACTAACATATGAAAATATTGAGAGAGAAAAAATCAGGACTCGCTGGATTACCGGTTCAGAGTTTTACCACTGTACTACCCGAGTTCACAGTGGGTACTCGGGCAACCACAACTTAAGTCCCTGTGATAACTCTCTCATTGTGTCTCAGCGGCCAATTATATATTAAATAATGAAGAGGAGGCGGCCTATATGCTTCACCCTTACATGCTTTTCATCTGTCAGTTTGCTCGAGCCCCAAACACGTCAATTCCAATAAGCGACAGAAGTTACGTCAAAACACAAACACTATGATTCTTGAGATTGCATGGTATGAAATGGGCGTTAAGCACCCAGGTCACATAGGTGTTACATTGCCTCACGCATATAATATCACTTACTGTGAGAAGTGGTGCATCCACATCATGCTTGAATGGTTGAGTGACAAGTTGGTTTGGTTTAGTACTATTCCTTCAACTACCATTACAGGAGGGAATGCTGCACCTTTTCTACCAGTTGGGGACTATTCTGATGTGGCCAGTACTTGTTCCCAACAGACCATAATGAGGGTGGGCCAGATAAGAAAGCTGCATTCCTGTAGCAATAAAAACAAAAACAATCTCTTCATTAGTATATTTTCTCCTCTGTGTAGGGCTGCCTCTGAGAATGATGCATGACTTGCCAAACAAAAATGCCTGTCAATTAATTAACCTATGCATCTAGCGCTAGTATAGAACCTCTGCACCATCCACAAGCAATCTACTGTCTACGCTGAAGTGCTAAGCAGAAGCCTTTCGGCCTCGATTAACATCACTCTGTCCACAGACACTTATAGGAACTTATTCATACCCAGAACTGCCACAAAGTGGAACCTACTGCTACAATCACTAATATCCATAAAAGAAGTCTTTCAAAAACCAGCTCAAGAAGCATTTCAACTAGCCGCGAGGACTTCGCACTTGTGATGTCCGCTACGCGCACATAGGCCTATTTCAGTTATTTCACAGAAAATTTCCAGCACTTGCGTCAGCAAGTTCCCAGAGAGCAGAAAATTTTCTGCAGGCCTGAATTAAACTAACCTAACTGTTTGCTTCACAGTTGTATGTATGACATTTAACATTTAGTATGCTCAGTTTATTGATGAAAGAAACTAAAGTATGACACAAAAAGGACTGTGACAAAGTACTGACATCACTGCCATGTGGAAGCCTATAGTATGTTATAGTCCATTTGGTTTCCTCAATGTCAGTGACATCAGTAAACATGCCACTTCTATGAAAAAATGCATGTTGCTTAATACTGCGCCCACTGGAGCAAGCAACTGATGCCACTGCCTCGAGGATGCCAAAACAAAATGAACTATAATAGCACACTTTTAATCAACAAACTTACTTGTGAGTGAAAAATGAATTATAGTTAGCCATTGATGACGTTTTTGAAGATGGTCTGGATCCTTGTTTCTGAGATGTTTGTGGCGTTTTGCGTCCTCCTATGGAACTGTTCATGCTGCTATTTAAGTTGATTTGACTTTGATATTTCTTTGGTGAGCCAGTAAATCGCCGACCACCAGTTGGACCAGATGAAGGTCTACCACATGTCTTGGTAGGTGATGACACAGATGTCTTGCCATCTGTCAAAGTAAAACAAACATATATTCTATTGAAGATTCTAGTGGAAAAAAGGCGGAGGTACACTACATTATTATGTAAAGATGAAAACAACCTTTTCCAGAGATATACATGTACAGCACTTCAAACAATCGTTGAGACAGCCAGTTGAACTAGTGATTCAAAATTTAGGTTTTAAATTACTAAAATTTACCACAAAGTTGTGATTATAAATTACATCACATACAGTCCTTTGTTGCAGAGTGGACAACTTTGAATCATGAATTGTGACTAAATAAAAGAAGTTGTGACACATTACAAAATATGCATGTTTTAGAGTGTACAGGCCAATTTATTTGATAAATTAGATCATATTAGCAAGTACTGAAAATTGGATTCACATTTGGACGATCCCAGTGATATGTGTTTCAATGGCAAGTGGAAAATTGCTCACTAAAAATCGAGTTTGGGTGAGAGGTGGTGAGCAAGAGTGATATCTTGCATCAAACAAACACCCCTTGATAAATTTGTGACTATTTTTGTATTTTTTTCAAAAAATAATAACATCCTGTTAACAAAAGTTATGTATACATGTAGGCCTATTATTATAGGGGCAAGGAATTTCAGTGACTCAAGACAAGCGGTATGTTATTTATGATAAGAAAAGAGGTACAGCTAGAATGTACCTCATTTCTATATTAATGAACCACTTGTCTTGAATCACTGAAATTTCAGTGAAGTAATTGGATTCCTTGCCCCTACATAACTTTTGTTACCAGTGTCTAGTTATTTTTTTGAGAAAAATGCAAAATTAGCCAACAAATTTATCAGGGGGTGTAGTGCTGGACTTACCTACAACAACCTTGTCTACTGGAAGTGTGTCTACACTAAGGAAAGGTGTAGGCTGCAAAATCAAATCACAAATATTGGTCAACTTCATTTAATTTAAAGACATACCCGGTAATATATGATTTTGTATTTAAATAAAATTGGCTAATTCTATTTATTATGGTAATTTAAACCTTTTGTTGTTTTTGGCATATTTGTAAATTGTGTAATGTTCATAATGTAGTTGGGATTTTTTAATGGAAGAGGGGGGCACATTTTCCAATTGAAAACCTTTTCAAGAGAAATTTTCATTCTGGGGCTGTTGTCGAGTAGAATTTTCATCAAAGAATAATCTCAAGATCCAACGTTGACAAATTGTTGACAAAGTAATACTTCAATAAAGTTCAAATATTAAGTTCAGAGACCACGTTATGGGTCCCTTATTTACATCAAAATATTACTATCAAACTCTACACATAATCAAATAGGTAACTTAACAAATGTTACAAAATGAAGTCTATTTTAAATCCTTATCATTGTAACCTTGTGCTCTATAATTTTTTTTTTAAACAATGGCATAGTTAGGATTTGTTATTTTTATGATTAATATTAAAATGCTGATCTTAAGCTTGTCTCTAGATAATATTTTTAATGACTAGTCTTTATCAACAATTAGTCCAAGCTCAAGTTCTGTATGGTTAAACAGCGGGCAGGGGAGCGTGGCTGAGCGGTTAAGGCATTGGACTGTGAATCCAAGGGTCGAGGGTTCAAAATCTGAAAGTAGAGTCCGCTTGAGCTCGGCTGGCCTTTGTGTCCTTGAGCAAGGCACTTCACTCTACTTGCTTTTAAAAATGCTTTGGAGGGCACTTTAAGCCGTTGGTCCTGTGAACATGTATTTCTGACATTAATGCAGTGTGCAAATAAGGAAGAAGAACATCTCAGGTGGGGAAAATAAACCAGAGAGAACTTGAACTTTTGCCGACAGTCAGGAAAATTGCTCTTTCGACAACAGCCCTAATTCTGTCAAAATTACAAAACATCTACTTGTCTTTGATCAGCTCATTATAAATTGGCGGGAATAACTATTTCTGACGAAAAGTAGACCCACTACCGGTATGTTAAGAGTGACAGTTGATCTGCCTGGTCTATATTTTTGCGTGTTAAAGAAA